>NW_015505329.1:1407812-1452478 GCF_001515645.1 Sinocyclocheilus grahami
AAAAAAAAAAAAAAAACTTTGCACAACCGTACATGTAAGAAATGCTCTTGCTTCAGTTTTGTCCACTGGCTGACAGTCTTAGTCTATGATAAACTGATACATATCTTGCTGCTGTTGTGATCATTTTGGAATCTTCCCCTAAAATGTCACTTAATTTTTCTGTATTTGGTAATGCCATAAAATGTGGTTTCATTTGTTGTAATTTGGGGAAATATGCAGCTCTAATGTTGTGATAGTAACTCTAATAGTATTTTCTCTCTCTCTCTCTCTCTCTCTCTCTCTCTCTCTCAAAAGGATCGGTTGCCCCTGGCTGTGGTCGGAAGCAACACTATCATTGAGGTGAATGACAAGAAGGTTAGAGGAAGGCAGTACCCATGGGGAGTGGCAGAAGGTAGATGCACTTGAAAAGCCTTTGACAATGAAATGCTTTTATAATTTTTAGAGCTGCAGTTTTAATTTCAAACCTTGTGATCATTTTGGTTGAGCAGCTAACATTAAAAAATAAATAACTATAAATGGGTTTGTGCAGGATCAGTTAATTTGTGAATATGTACTGAAACTTTGTTCCCACGGTCATGGAATTTGTATAAAGTCTTTATCCAGCTGTTAACAATTATAAATGGCATTTGACGTATAGCTTGTTGTGTTTAAAACCTAATAATCTTTTCTTTCTCCACAGTTGAGAATGGAGACCACTGTGATTTCACACTCTTAAGGAATATGCTTATCAGGTACAAACATAGCCACCGCAAATCAAAATGCATTGAGTTTGCGTTTGGCTGAAGTCTTGTGGGAATTAACTGTGGAAACACAACAACAATAGCTTTTGGAGAGTGAACGAGACTCCGCTTTAGCAATTTGACCACAAGAGCAACTTTTGTGAAATGCATTGCTTAAAAAGTGTGCTTTTGCTATTTTTCGTCAACATAAATGCCACTTGGTTTCATATTTTATATATCTAATGTATTGGCACTCATACTTTAAGAATGGCTTTGTGGAGCCAGTGTATACAAATTTACTTGTTTTGTGTCAGAACCCACATGCAGGACCTCAAGGACGTCACAAATAACGTCCATTATGAGAACTACAGAAGCAGGAAGCTTGCAGCTGTTACCTGTAATGGAATCGACAACAACAAAACCAAAGGCCAGCTCACCAAGTAAGTTACGTTTAGTAACATATCACTGATATTAAACAATTCAGTCTACTTAATCCAAGAACAAATGACAAAGGCCTTTGCCTGCATGGTTTGTCCTGAGATTCAAGATGTTTATGTACTATCAGTGTAATCGGAAATGCCTGGAATAACGTAAGACGGCAGATGGCCTGCCTCATCTCAGACACTTAAAACATGCTCCACTCTGACCTCATTGCGTCACAATGTGTGAATGTAAATTATAACACTCGAGCAACAGTGTGTTTTCCTGGCACTTTACGTTACTCCACATCTTTAGTGTTTCGTATATGAATTTGAACAGCTGTCTGATTATTAGTATTGTCATATTAGCATTTATACTTTTGAATAATTTAATACATCTGAAATAACAAACAAACCTACACCTACTCTGAAATTAATGTTAACCTATTAACTTTAATGGTGAACATTTGTTAGGGATATATATATATATATATATCATTTTTAAAGAAGGTTTTGGATCAATATAAGTGATGCTTAATTGTCAAACAGCATTGTGACATTTTATGTTGCATCATTTCCTGTTGTCTGGTGTATTGGAGTGCACACTGTAAACCATCATACTTGCATTTGTGGCTGGCCTACTTCTGTTTTTAAAGTCAACATAAAATGCTGTTTGCAAGTAAAACTGGATATTCAATGGGGGAAAATGTACGGCAGCACTTTATTTTATCTATTAGGAACTGGTTGAATCATGAGAAGTGGCTGTTACAGAATGGAATCAGGTGGTTGTAGGGGAAGGGTTGTATAATATAATGCAATGTAATGTAATGTAATATAATGTATACTATGCAATCTAACATATAATGAAAAACAGGAAGGGGTTTAAATAAGTAAATGGGGTCAGTTTCTATTTCATGTTGACGTTTGAGGAGGTTTATATTAAGATATCCCTTCACAGTTTGCTGTGCTCGCTAACCTTTAATTTAAGAAGCCAGACTCTTAACACACATGCATGTGCACGCGCTCGCAGACAAGTTTGAGGTGACGTCATGCAGGTTCCAAGTAGTCGACAGTCACCTCTAACCTAAAATAAAAAAAATTGTTTGTTTGTTTTTTTTTCTTTTCAGAAAACCACATTATAAGTGTTATAATCCAGACTAGTCTTTCCTCTCATCTGCTTTCTGTTGACAATATTTTGCTCTTCAGTGCACAGTATGATTTGTAGCATGCTAAGTGTGTGTGTTTTTGTCTTTTAGAGTTGACACGGTTGAAGGCATGTAAGTGGTCATTTAAATTTTTCCAAATCCCTGTGTTGTACGGACCCTCTCTTCCTCTGGGAACAGTGTCTTTCGGTGTCTGTTATCTCCCTCTTTTTCCAACAGTTCCATGTGTGATTTTTCCGGGGAGTAATAGACCTTGTGACAGCAACCCAGTTGTACTGGTTAGATTAGGGGAAACTAAACCCTTCCTGATATATGAAATATGGTCCAGAAGTAGTTCCTCCTGTTTGTCTTTGAGAGGGAGAAAAAAAAATAATTCACAGATGTATTGCAGTTCTTCCTCAGACTTTGATTCACAAACATGGTTGCATTCAATTCAAATGTATGCATTTCTAGTGTCATTTTAGTATCATTTATATTATGGCTGTCATGGTTTCTCGATTAAATTTGAGTACTCAGTTATCCACCTTATTATTCACAGATGTATTGCAGTTCTTCCTCAGACTTTGATTCACAAACATGGTTGCATTCAATTCAAATGTATGCATTTCTTTGTAGTGACAATAGTGACAAAAATTGAGATTAGTGTCATTTTAGTATCATTTATATTATGGCTGTCATGGTTTCTCGATTAAATTTGAGTACTCAGTTATCCACCTTATTCTTCAATTCGGATGTAGGCCATTTTCTGTGAATGTGCGAGAGGTTCTTTGGCAGCTGTAGGGAAATGAGAAGAATAACAAAGTGCACTAAACGGTAAAACTGTTTACACTACTAACTAGTGTGTTCATAATTAATATAATACATTAAAATAATATGGTAAGACACACCAGTTTGCAATCTCAAGCAGCAAAACGAGCTGTTTTGTAAAGCTAAAAATAGCTGGAAGCGAATGACACCGGAAATTAGACCCATTAAATTTACAAATGGCCGCGCCCGCTCTTATGGGAAAAATATAGGTTACGTGCATCTCAGAGCGGCTCCGTTCACAGTAAATGCTACTCCACACAAACATTTACATTTATCATTTACATGCACGGTCAGACCGTCTCAGACTCCATCTTTGCGTATGCTGTTGGTCTGAGTTGCTTATAATGTTAATCTGGGAATATTGTGAACCATTCTATCAGATTTATAAGGTAAATCATTTATAAACTTACACCAGCACAGGAGAATACATCATTATCTTTCTAAATATGCTAACTGTTTATTTCGATTTCAAAATAAAAGTTTAAATCCTCGCTCTGAGTTTGCATGTTTTGATGTCCACATGTTCTTGTTCAAGAAATGAACTCTAGCATTTCCATCATAAATAACTGGCCAAATATTAAAGATTAAGTGGTCAATATTAAACAAGGATTAGATCACGCTGTAAAGTGTAAAAACAATCGTCAGGCCGTTGGTGCCCTATGCAGGCATTTGATATAATACATAATGTACATAAATTATGATTATATTGTTTTATTATATTATGTATCTTAACTGTATTGTTCTATAAAACCATATGCCTCAAACCTTATTGCTTCATTGCTATTATATATGTATTTTAAGTCCTTTTAAAGTCTATTGTTCGCTTAGGTCTATTTTTATTACCACGGGAAAAAAATATCAGATTACTCAATTAATCGTCAGAATAATCGACCGATTATTTGACTGCCAAAGTAATTGTTAGTGACAGCCCTAATTTATATACTATTATAGTTTTTTTTATATATTTAAATAGTATTTATTTTATTTAATATTAGTTTATATTAGTCTGTTTTCATATTTTCAATTTTTTTGTTTTTGTTTCGAGTAATGATTTTTATAGTGTTTTAGTTCAAATTTTTTAGTTAACGATAATAACCCTGAATGAGATGCATCTTGAATGAATAATTTTTAATTGTTTGAATACAAATCATATCGTGAGGCGTCTAACGATTCCCACCATTGTTTCTGCCTTCGCATATGTTCCTGCCATACCTCTTCACAGCTTTCCTGCGCTGCTCACTAACTCTGATCAGCATAATCGCTTTGGCCATTAACTGCTTTCAGGTTCCTCTGGAACCAGGGTGTTTGTTCGATGTTCTTCCTCCTTTTCTATGCCTTAGCAAGACTGGCCATGGTAAGCCATGCGCGTTTAGTTGCCAGAGGTGTTAAGTGGGAGCGATTGGTCACGGGTGTCACATTGACCTCATCTTTGTGATAAGGAGTGGGCAACGAGGGCTTTGTTGGTCCACCTTTCCATCTCTTCTTGTCTTGTGAAGATGCACAGGGATGCATTGCTCTAGAGGAAACTGGGATGTGCTCTCATGATTGTTAATTGCATGTGTCAATACTAGGAGTCCTCTCGCCCAGATGGAGGAGGAGAGAAGGGAGCATGTGACCAAAATGAAGAAGATGGGAAACTCTGGAATCTGAGGGTGCAAAAACAAAAGAAAATTAAAAAATGAGGGTGAGAAAATCATCTTTAAAGTTGTCCAAATGAAGTTCTTAGCAATGCATATTACTAATCAAAAATTAAGTCTAAATTAAATATTTACGGTAAGAAATGTACAAAATATCTTCATGGAACATGATCTTTACATAATATCCTAATGGTTTTAGGCATAAAAGAAAAATCGATAATTTTGACCCATACAATATTTTTTTGGCTATTGCCCAAGCGACGTAAGACTGGTCCAGGGTCACAAATATTATAAATTTGTCCCTGATTTACAGAAGAGACCTACTAAAATGTCATTCAGTGTAACAATCTTATCAGGCATATTTACAACAAAAATCAATTTATGACATTAAAAGACTAATTACTTTTACCCCAAATACTAATTAGTGGTAATTTTACATTTTTACAATTTGCCACTATCCTAGGTTTTGCCCATTTGTCAGTAAGAATTTTTTACTCATTTAAAACACAAATTGAATATGCTTCCTTATTCTTTTATATATTTTAATATGTACACCTCAGAATAAGCATGTTTGAATTTTTACATAAATATTGTGTTACACTGAATGACATTGTAACATTATTTCAACCAAATTTTGACATTTTATTCTCCAAAAACGTATTTGAAACCTTAAAAGTAGACACTTTACTTACATTTAATGTGCTTTCTATGGACAAATACACTTTTGCAAATTTCTTTTGATGCGGACATCTTAATGTCTTTGACCCATATATACATATGTGTGTGTGTGTGTGTGTGTGTGTGTATATATATATATATATATATATACATATTTCACACAACTTTTTTTAATATATAACACAATTTTTGTAAACAGACCCCCTCTGAATTTCTATAATGCATCCCTGCTCAGAGCAGTTTTTTAAAAGTTATTATTGTTTTTTTTTCCTCTACAGGACTTTGGAAAAGAATAAGAAGAAAGGGAAGATCTTTTAAAATCATTAACGATGACCAGGTTGTTCTCATTCGCCAATCCCCCCCGACCTGATATCTGTGTAGCCTTCAGACTCTGAGCTGTCCTCGCAGTCTGACGGAGGCGTTCAAGCTGTTCATGGACGCTAAAGCGTTTACCTTTGTGAAAATCAGTCTTAGGCAAGCCAAACCCATACCGCTCTAAACGAAATGTATACTGAATTCACTTATCAGCTGATGTCTGCAGTCATACTCCAAACAAAATGGAAAAACTAAAAACCATGAACCTCCATAACAGAAGTGCGTTTTTTGAAAAAGAACAAATGTGACTGTGCTCTATTTTCCCTCGGTAAACCAAAGAATCCCATGCAACAGGCCAAATTCTACAACTGTAAATGCACGAATGACATCCGGGGATGGGCAAACGCATTATTTGCTCTTTTGGCTTATAATTTAGTTTTTCTCTTAAATGCAGAAGTGTTTCCAAAGTATAATGTCTGTCTAGTCAATATCCTTTGACCACCTCCTATAACTTCATT
The DNA here is from genome assembly GCF_001515645.1 of Sinocyclocheilus grahami. NCBI lineage: Eukaryota > Metazoa > Chordata > Actinopteri > Cypriniformes > Cyprinidae > Sinocyclocheilus > Sinocyclocheilus grahami. Next base: position 1,414,069 of record NW_015505329.1, read on the forward strand.
AATGTTATTTCAGTTATTTTTATATATATATATATATATATATATATATATATATATGTACACCAAGACAGCTAACGTAATATTTTTTGTATGTTTCTTAGAATACTCAGCAGACGGGTGTCTTAATTCATGAACAGCACCAGAGATATTCTTGAACGGTCGTGCTCATGATAGAGTGGTTTCAACATGTTTGTCTGTAAGCTCACCTCTGCTGTACAGTATTTCAGCTGTTCGGACACGAGTCCAAAGCATTTTTTTTGTTTTGTTTCTTATGTTATGTTCTCTGTTTCTGTATTTTTATTTTATTTTTTCATTTGTATTGTACAGTCTCTTAATAAACTTGTGATTATACAGGTTGATTGCTGAAATAGTGTTGCAATACTGGGAACCGTTGTGCGTTTTTTAAATAAACATCCAAATCTACTAAAAATATACCTACAACAACATTTTTGTACAAGAAACACTGATCGTAATATTGAAATGATCTTGTTATGGGGCAGTTGTCACACGTTCATCACTTCTTATCCCCCTGATCGCATTAAAACACACTTCAAAGTAGTGATATTCAGTATTTACTGATTAGAAATTAATACAAACATAAAATCATTTTAATGAATATTTCCAAATAGGTTTTAGAGTTATATAGCAAGTATACTGTACATTGAACTGTCAAGAATAATTCACGTTTAAAGTGTAGAAATGAAAAGTGGCACCAGTATTTTTAACTTGGTTCTGAAATAATCGTTATCAGTTTCAGCCTGATGCATCATCAACATCGTTTGCCTTTTTCTTAGAAGGATCCTAAAAGAAAATAAAGGTCAGAATTTATAATAAAAACGTTGTGACAGAATGTGTTGTATGTATGCATGCAAAAGGAAAGAAAGAACTGACTAACCTGGTTCGACCACATTACGTTTTCCCATTAGACCCACAAAAGTCTGAAATTTCTGCCCTGGAAGTCATTTGTGAGATAAACCACATTATCAGATTTGATTCACACACTATTCAGCATGAGCAGCCACTTTGTCTTTTGAATGAAGTGTAATAATCGCATTAATGTAAATGCACAGATTATAGGACACCCTTCAGTCATAAGTGCAAAAAAAATGTAACTGCAGGACTTTAAAGCACATTTGAATACAACGCGTTATAAAGTACTGTACACTTGATTAGAAAAACTCCCCAAAGTACTTACGTCTTCGTGTTATCTGTGATTTTGCTGTGAAGTGAAAGCAACATTTATATATACACTGTATTTATACCATATATATCAATTGATAATGCAGAATTGAGAATAAATAATTCTCAACACAATAAATTTTTTTTAAATATTTTTACCAGATCTTTTCCTCATTAGACCAAAAATCTGTTGTAGACCAGGGGCTCGGCTGACGCTTTCCAACATCGTCTTTAGGTCAGATTCTAGCAAATTTACCTTCAGATGATATAAATAATAATTAAGCAATTCAACCAAATGATAAACTTTCATTAGATATTGTTGTTAAATAATCTTATAAATTTTGTATATTCGACTGCAAATGATATCACTTCTATATTCCATAACTAAAGTTAAGGGCATAAAAGAGCAGCACTGTAAGACTGAAATCACTAACCTCGTCTGGATCCCTGTCACTCATCCAGTTATCCTCATCAGGACTGAAGTTCTGGCACAAAATATCTGACAGAGCAGACAGCAGCAGGAGAATCAGCAGGAAGATCTTCATGATGTTGTGAGGTTGGTGGATGCTTTCCAACATCGTCTTTAGGTCAGATTCTAGCAAATTTACCTTCAGATGATATAAATAATTAATAATTAAGCAATTCAACCAAATGATAAACTTTCATTAGATATTGTTAAATAATCTTATTCATTTTGTATATTCAACTGCAAATGATATCACTTCTATATTCCATAACTAAAGTTAAGGGCATAAAAGAGCAGCACTGTAAGACTGAAATCACTAACCTCGTCTGGATCCCTGTCACTCATCCAGTTATCCTCATCAGGACTGAAGTTCTGGCACAAAATATCTGACAGAGCAGACAGCAGCAGGAGAATCAGCAGGAAGATCTTCATGATGTTGTGAGGTTGGTGGAGTTCATGAGTCTCGAACCAAACTCTCAGAAATTCAGTGAATTCACACTGGCTCTATCTGAACTCGGATATGGTGCAAACAGCAGCTCTGTTTAAATAGTGCTGGTGAAATGAGCAGATGATGAATCAGGTGGTGATTATGAATTATTCAAAGAAAATTGCTGCTTCACTGGATTATCCGTGTGAGATTCATCCACTGTCGATTTCAGCTATTATTATCCGTTCTGCATTTGATCTCTGATCCACTCCTGGTTCACATCGTTCAAGATGCTTGACAAATTAGAAGGAGCCTCAGAATTAGACAGTAACTTTACTTCACACCACTTCATGATTTCTTTCACTTATATTCATTTGATTGATGGCTGTAAATCACTGTTGTCCATGTGATGCTTGACTGCATGTGTTTGTAGCTTCTATTCTATTCTATTCCTGAACAAATATTTTAATTTGATATGTTTTGTGCTGGCTGATAGTTTTAAAGGATTCTTTAGTGGCTCTATTTATTAATCACCGTTTATTTTAATATCATTTTAAAATACTATTTACTAACATTAATGATCAATATTGAATTTATTTTAATTTAATTAACATAATTAGATATGATTATTCAATATTTGTGTAATTCAATTAATTATGAATAACTTAATTATTAATAATACATTTGAAAGTGCATGCTGCACAGGAAGCAAGAACAAGGAAAACTAAGATGCTGATATGATGAAATAATTGTTTTTGTTTTTTTACTTTATATGATGAAATGTGAAACTGGTGTTATTGTTAAAATTAAAACAATTAAAATATTTTTGTTCATTGAAATAAAGCTGTAATAAAACAAAACAGATGAAAAAAATTAACTTTAAAAAAAAGTATACTGGGATAAGTATAAGTTGAAGTAACGAAACTGCTAAAAATTAAAACTGACATACAAATAAATCAAGGCTAAATAGAAATATATGTTAAAACAAATCATAATAAATGACAAAAGCACTAAACAAAATGACTGAAAAATAAAAATATAAAAATAAAAGCTAATATTAAAAAGTACTATGATCGTATATAAATAACACTGACGTGAAGCATAATTAATTTGAGGAAATAAAATATTAAAGAAGTGCCCCAACAAGGACATAAAATAAAAGTCTTTGCATATTATCTTGCATATGAAATAAAACTAAATAGATTTTTAAGGCGTTGCCGTTCTTCGTTCTTTCTAATTAATTTTGAATATTTACTTTGTATGATTTTATTTAGTATTTTGCATGGTGATATGCTGCTTCTCCTCTCTTATTGGCCATTTGAACGTGCCACTCAAACCTGACAGGCCTCCTTAGGCCACGCCCCCGCGTTCATCCAAATGAGGAAGAACTTGAAAGTGAAACAATGTAGAGATACACCGATTCGGGAGCGTGCGCAGTGTTTATAAACAAAGAAATGTCCGTTCTCAACTGAAAATCATGTTTTATTGTCGGTTTCTGCTTCTTTAGTTTTATCTGTTATATTGCGGCATTCTGAAAAATGCGAAATCTTCCGATAATCTGGAGCATGTAGACTCTGGCGAGCAGAACACAGGTAGCACCAGATGCAGAGCAAGCGTAACCCCTCTCCCCCGGGTCCTCTCCGCCACACCTCGTTCTCGTTCCGAGTGGGTCTCTGGCATGGGAGGTGGATGCACTAACAAGGAGACTAAAGACTGCAGCCTCTAGCATCAGTCGCTAGTGCGTCTCTTGAGATCAGGGGAGTGAGGTTAACCTGCACAGTACTTACTCGCTGGCCTCCGGTACACTCACCCCCCTAAACCTCACTCCCATCTGGGTCACGGCACCAATGTAACCCCTCTCCCCCATGTCCTCTCCGCCACACCTCGTTCTCGTTCCGAGTGGGTCTCCGGCATGGGAGGCGGATGCACTAACAAGGAGACTAAAGACTGCAGCCTCTAGCATCAGTCGCTAGTGCGTCTCTTGAGATCAGGGGAGTGAGGTTAACCTGCACAGTACTTACTCGCTGGCCTCCGTTACACTCACCCCCCTAAACCTCACTCCCATCCAGGTCACGGCACCAATGTAACCCCTCTCCCCCGTGTCCTCTCCGCCGCACCTCGTTCTCGTTCCGAGTGGGTCTCGAACCCGGCGTCAGTCGCTAGTGCGTCTCTTGAGATCAGGGGAGTGAGGTTTACCTGCACAGCACTTACTCGCTGGCCTCCGTTACACAAAGTCCAGGGAAGGTCTCGGGGGGTTGAACCTGGCGATCCTGCTCCTGCTTTCCAGGTGCAAACTCTGGATGGAGAGTTTATTTACAGTCCTCAGAACGGCTCGAGGAGTGCGCTCATCGTTCACGCGTTCACCAATAAATCCACCTTTCTGGAGTGTCTGTGGATGTGGAGCGTCCACAAAAAGATATAAATTTATATATTTTTTAATATATATATATATTTTTTTATACCAAAAAGTTCCACGTTGATTATGATTTTTGGACATCATGATAATACTGTAGTATTTTTTTAAATGACCTTAGAGAACCATTTAAATAATTACAAAAGTATACAAGTATGTGAACATCCAATTCTGTAGAATATTTCAAAGTACATTACCATAGTTTTACCATCGAATACCATCACTGTAGCTATAAATATTTCATTTTTATGTTCATTTTTTATTTGTACCTAAAAGTAATAAAAAAATATATATATTATTTATTATTTTAAAATAATATTTAAATAATTTTAAATAATAGGTTTTAAATAAGATTTTTTATTAATATTTTTAATTACCTTTGAAAACCATTTAAATAATTACAGTGGTATGCAAATATGTAAACATTCAATAAAAAACATCAACTGTGGTGATAGATAGATAGATAGATAGATAGATAGATAGATAGATAGATAGATAGATAGATAGATAGATAGATAGATAGATAGATAGATAGATAGATAGGCATGTACCCTCTTTAATTGGTCTACAAAAGGTCTTAAGTCTTAAATTTACCTTCATAAATCTTGAAGTGACCTTGCTCATTAGTAGAGGGTGTATTGAATGCTCTGGTCGTAGGTGGGGGTTCTAGATCAGACCCCCAGTGTGCCCTCCTGCCGTCTTCCAGTAGAATTACAGCATGTAAACCCGAGGATTACCACAGACAGTGCCGTTTAGTCTCTCCATGCCTGTGCGGATCAGCACATTCCCATGTTCCCGCTCCAGCCGGATTAACACAACCCAGCGAGTCTATAGTGTCCTCACCTCTCCATACTTCAGTGCCTAGACTTGCCAGTTGTTTCTCTCTCCTTCTTTCTCTAATTTTTTCCCCTTTCTTTGGTGTGTGAGGCTTTGATCACCGCAGCAAATATGTAATAAAAAACATCAACTGTGGTGACAGACAGATAGATAGATAGATAGATAGATAGATAGATAGATAGATAGATAGATAGATAGATAGATAGACTGATAGATGCAGACAGACAGGTTTTTAATTTGTATATAAATATTTATTTATTTATTATTATTTACTTTTTATTTATTTATACCAAAAATGCCAGGTTATATTATGATGTTTGGACATCATGGTAATACTATAGTATTTTTTAAATTACCTTTAAAAAAACGCCATAACTGTAGTGTGGTATGCAAATCAGCATGCAAAAATTATATCATTACGGCAAATAACATTGAAATATCATTTTTTTCTTGTTAGGGAAAAGAGATCTTGTCCAGACTGCATTTCTCTCTTACGTCCGTGTTCTGTACTCGTGGGGATGCGGTGGACACAACTGTGGCCTCACTCAGGTGCTTTTCTTCTCACCAGGTGAGTGTGTCTTGATAGGATCACGTTACTCTCAACCACTTGCTTTGGGGATATAATTTCTTAAATGTGCTTAAATTCTGCAATTGCAGACTGGAGCATACCTTTGATCGCCAAGCGTCTCAGTGCCCGATACGACTGGCTGAATGGTCGCTGGGGTGCAGATCCTTACAGATTGCTGGATGCAGGTGATGGTTGTGAACCTGTGGCGTCTGTCAAAGCTGCGGTCACGTGGGTATCTGAGGGTGGCTGCTCTTTTTTCAAAAAGGTGAGCTACATGAGCAAGGCAACATGGATATTTATTCAAGATACAAGATGTGGCCTGATTTTCAATGTTTTTAAATGTTTCAAAATATGGCTGAATCCAATGCTACTGGAGTGCTGGTGTATGCATTGCCCAGGAATCCCATACAGGACATGAACTGCTTAAGAGACCATTGTTCCACCTCCATCAACATACCTGTGTCTATGGTCCATATTGAACCCTCTGTCATGCAAGCCCTGCGGTGAGCACCTTAATCATAGCTCACGACTGAGAGATATGGATTTTTCACATTTGAAGGTGTTTGTTCTTAACCCTGCATTAACATAAATTATTTTATTCCATATTTTATTCACATGATGGGTCTGGGTTTGTAAATTATTCTAGGTTTGTAAATAATTCAGATTTTGACATTCCACTCTGTACATTAGTAAAGCCCAGGGTAATTTTCTTATCACTGTTGTTAATGTAAACTAAAACAACTTTAATTGAAATAAAGATTAAATAAAATCAATTCTTAATTTTAGATTAAAACGATGAAAAATCTTAAATGAAAATTAGAAATGTTGCCTTGGCAGCTAACTAAATTAAAATAAGTACTAAAATTTAAATAAAACTGAAATAAAAATATAAGGCTAAATAGAAATATATATACAAAAAACTGACATAAAATGACAAAAGCACATAACAAAATTCCTAAAACTTAAAATGAAAATGAAAGCTAATTCTAAGTATAAATAAACACTATATAAATATGAAAAATAATACATGGTAGTTTATAAATAATACTAAAATAACAATGGTTCTTTTTTTGTATATGTGTGAGGTTAATAACTTTAAAAAACATGCAACATACAAACACACTATTTATTTTTAAAACAGCCTGGCCATCTGTCAAAATGCTGCACTATATATCAGCCAATTAATAGAACATTATCTTACATGTTTTTTTTGTCATTTTTACAGTGTCTTGAAAAGTAGTTTCCTTCAGATGAAAAATCATGTTTTAGAGACGGTTCATGAATATTTAATAAGATAAGCACTGAGTCGGTTTATGATTGGTTGTGTGTTGTCAAACAAGTCATAATAACATTCCAGCACTTTATTATTTAAGACCTTTATGTGTGTATTTGAAACAATTGCAGCATTACTTGTATTATTTAAACAGGCTGATAAATCATGCGGTGTTATAAATGTTTTTTAAATCAGTTACAAATGTTTTTCAATCATTTTTGACATGTGGGTTGTTTCCATAGAAAGGGGCGCCCTGTGAATGTGACATTTCAGGTCACGCCTTCTCCAAAATTCTTCTTCGCGATCGACCAGAAGGGGGCACTGTCTGAGATGGGCTGGTTTCTCTACCCAACCTTTAGATTCATGGCCTGGCAGGCTCAGTGGTAAGAAAACTGATGTCTGTTTGGTGCATATTTCATCCACTTTACAGCTAATGCTTCACATGTTTAAAATATATTTGTGTGTTCAATCCGATTAAAACAATTTGTCTTCATGTTTAGTGCATGTAGTGGAAACCGGGGCTAGTTGTCACAATTTGAATCCAGTGAAATGTAATGTTTAATGACAGATGACCAATGCCAATACGGATATCTGGAGAGCAGGGTGCTGACAGCTGATATTGTGATATATGTGACCCTGGACCACAAAACCAGGCATAAGGGTCAATTTTTCGAATTTGAGATTTATACATCATCTGAAAGCTGATAAGCTTTCCACTGATGTATGGTTTGTTAGGATTGGACAATATTTGGCCGAGATACAACTATTTGAAAATCTGGAATCTGAGGGTGCAAAAAAAATCGAAATATTGAGAAAATCGCCTTTAAAGTTATTCAAACAAAGTTCTTAGCAATGCATATTACTAATCAAAAATTAAGTTTTAATATATTTACAGTAGGAAATTTACAAAATATCTTCATGGAACATGATCTTTACTTAATAACCTAATGATTTTTGGCATAAAAGAAAAATCAATCATTTTAACCCATACAATGTATTTTTGGCTATTGCTTTTTTTATAGCAGCTAAGACTGCTTTTGTGGTCCAGGGTCACATATATATATAATACTTTTATAAATAGTTTTAGCAATAAACATGTATGTATTTTACAATATAAATTAACATTTAGGGGTGTGCCATATCATACCGTCCACGGTAATACCGTTCCATGATAAAAAAAAGTGTCATATCGCGATATCAATGATATAGCGACGCGATGACGTATGGCGGATATACGTTCCCTAGCGCGCACAACAACAGCACCACAAACCCGATAGGTGTGTTCGACTTGAAGCAGCGCTGTGCAGACTGATCGGTGTATGACATCAAAGTATCGCGACAGCGGTTCTAGAGCATATTCGAGCACACACTCTTACCTTAAAAAATAGGCGAGGCGCATATCTTTAGCGAAGCGGCACGGAGAGTAACAATAAAAATAAACATGACTAAACATCCGAAGGTAAGTTTAAAGAGAGAGTATAACTTTACAATCCTGTCTCATGCAATCGCTCAATCAGTGTTTCAGCCACGCAAAGACGTCAATATAACGGCTTGTAAACAATGTCACGTACCGTTACAAAAAAAAACATAATTCGGTGACCATAAACTCATTAGTCAGATAGAAAAATAAACTGTAGAGAGGGGCATTTTGCTTAATATATGCACCATCTTCAATGTTTAATTTGTTTGAATAAATAAAAAAAAGGTTTTATGACAGCCACCATTTAAATGTTTATATATATATATATAAAAAAGAAATATTAGAAATATTCATATGTAACTGTAACTTTACTATTGTAAAAACTTCATTAATTTTAACCTTCAATATTAATGTTGTACCAACTGAATCTCATGTATATTTTACAGCATTAATTGAGATTTTTTTTCCTTGAGAAAATTTGGCATGTACTGTACCTGATATATATCCAAAATAATCGATATTGAATCAAATTGGTAATCGAATCGAATCGAATCGCAAGCTTGTGAACGAGAATCGAATCGAATCGTGAAATTTGTGTCGAAACCCAGCCCTAATAAAAACATTGACAGCCAGTTAGAATCCACCTACTTTAAAGAGCTTGTGCATTTAAAGTGGCAGACGACAAATCTGCACTTATAATATACAGAACATTATTGTGTATTTGTGAGGACACTAATATAGTTAGTTGTCCTTATATATATTTTTATAGTTATAATTTTTGATGTGAACGAACCTTTAGTCAGTATGTTACAAGTTGAAACTGTTTGTGACTTTCTTAACAGAGGCACAGGTCATTCTGACGTATGTGTCTCCTTTGATTCCCCTGCTAAATGACAAGAAATGTGCCTTCACCATGAAGACTGTGCCATGGGCCCATGCCATGGATGACATCTCTCAATCTACGCTATAGTCACAGCAACCAGACAGGTCAGAAGTATTTTATTTTATTTTATTTTATTTTGCAAGGACACATTAAACTGATCAAAAGTGACAATAAAGACATTGTAATGTTACAAAAGATTTCTGTTTCTACTGTATTTCACAACTTTCTATTCATCAAAAAATCCTTAAAGGTGACATATCATGAAAATCGGACTTTTCCAGGTTTTAAGTGCTATAATCAGGTCCCCGGTGCATCTACCAACCAAGGAAACGTGAACAAGATTAACCCAGTAACTTTGTTTAGGTAAGCCTTTTTCTGCAAGCGTCTGAGAAAACGAGCACGTCTGATTTCGCTCCCTTGGTGACGTGGCAAAGGGATCTCATTATAATATTACCGCCCCTTATTCTGTAAGTTTCCACGGTCGCCGTGATTTTGCCAAGTAAGACATGTTCCTGGATCAACATCTTTTGTTGATCCTGGATCAACATTACTGTCCAAAAATACAGACTTAACCCAATCCCTACCCTAAACCTAACCCTACCCATAATTTATTCCTAAAATCAGAGGGAAATGATAGCTGATTAACAAGGGTGTAGAAGCTCCTAATCATGATTGTAAGCCTAAAACTGACATTTCCTGAAAAGTTATCTCTCAATTCTGATTGGTTGATTGGAATGATGTTCCAGGATCAACAAGGATGCTGATCCAGGAAAATGTTGTACTTGGTCAAATCAAGCTCACCAAGTTTCCACCCACGGTGCCGTCATTTTGATTTCGCAAGCCACAACGGTGTACTAGTTCTAATGCCATGGTGAAAGTTTGAGCAAAACATGTTAACTGTTCTTTCGTTGGCTGCACAGACAAGCACACAACACTATTTAGAGTCCCAGAGACAAGACAGCAGTGTATTTATTGATTTATTTACTATACTGTATATTGCAGCTGCCACACAGAGCTAAAATAAACAAGTGATTTATTTCCCAGCTGTTTACCTTCACAGACATAACCCACTGTTTTTGTAACTCGTGTGTTTTTAACGTAAACTTGTGTGTGAATGAGAACTTAGTTTAGTACTCGCATGCTGACAGCCGCTTTCTGTCCGTGTGCTTCGGTTGTGTGCGCTCAGAAAACCATATATCAGAAGTTTAAACGAATATGGTTTAAAACGCATGATTTCAGTGCGACAAACATGATAATCAGAACCAAAACAGATGTTACGAGCAGGTACGAGCTGTAATGGCGCAGCTCTATTCTGGAAAAGGGGGCGGGGAGCAGCAGCTCCTTTGCATTTAAAGAGACAGGCCCGAAAAACAGCGTGTTTCTGCTTCCACTCAAAATAGGCATTTTCAAAATATGACAAAAGCACATAACAAAATTCCTAAAACTTAAAATGAAAATGAAAGCTAATTCTAAGTATAAATAAACACTATATAAATATGAAAAATAATACATGGTAGTTTATAAATAATACTAAAATAACAATGGTTCTTTTTTTGTATATGTGTGAGGTTAATAACTTTAAAAAACATGCAACATACAAACACACTATTTATTTTTAAAACAGCCTGGCCATCTGTCAAAATGCTGCACTATATATCAGCCAATTAATAGAACATTATCTTACATGTTTTTTTTGTCATTTTTACAGTGTCTTGAAAAGTAGTTTCCTTCAGATGAAAAATCATGTTTTAGAGACGGTTCATGAATATTTAATAAGATAAGCACTGAGTCGGTTTATGATTGGTTGTGTGTTGTCAAACAAGTCATAATAACATTCCAGCACTTTATTATTTAAGACCTTTATGTGTGTATTTGAAACAATTGCAGCATTACTTGTATTATTTAAACAGGCTGATAAATCATGCGGTGTTATAAATGTTTTTTAAATCAGTTACAAATGTTTTTCAATCATTTTTGACATGTGGGTTGTTTCCATAGAAAGGGGCGCCCTGTGAATGTGACATTTCAGGTCACGCCTTCTCCAAAATTCTTCTTCGCGATCGACCAGAAGGGGGCACTGTCTGAGATGGGCTGGTTTCTCTACCCAACCTTTAGATTCATGGCCTGGCAGGCTCAGTGGTAAGAAAACTGATGTCTGTTTGGTGCATATTTCATCCACTTTACAGCTAATGCTTCACATGTTTAAAATATATTTGTGTGTTCAATCCGATTAAAACAATTTGTCTTCATGTTTAGTGCATGTAGTGGAAACCGGGGCTAGTTGTCACAATTTGAATCCAGTGAAATGTAATGTTTAATGACAGATGACCAATGCCAATACGGATATCTGGAGAGCAGGGTGCTGACAGCTGATATTGTGATATATGTGACCCTGGACCACAAAACCAGGCATAAGGGTCAATTTTTCGAATTTGAGATTTATACATCATCTGAAAGCTGATAAGCTTTCCACTGATGTATGGTTTGTTAGGATTGGACAATATTTGGCCGAGATACAACTATTTGAAAATCTGGAATCTGAGGGTGCAAAAAAAATCGAAATATTGAGAAAATCGCCTTTAAAGTTATTCAAACAAAGTTCTTAGCAATGCATATTACTAATCAAAAATTAAGTTTTAATATATTTACAGTAGGAAATTTACAAAATATCTTCATGGAACATGATCTTTACTTAATAACCTAATGATTTTTGGCATAAAAGAAAAATCAATCATTTTAACCCATACAATGTATTTTTGGCTATTGCTTTTTTTATAGCAGCTAAGACTGCTTTTGTGGTCCAGGGTCACATATATATATAATACTTTTATAAATAGTTTTAGCAATAAACATGTATGTATTTTACAATATAAATTAACATTTAGGGGTGTGCCATATCATACCGTCCACGGTAATACCGTTCCATGATAAAAAAAAGTGTCATATCGCGATATCAATGATATAGCGACGCGATGACGTATGGCGGATATACGTTCCCTAGCGCGCACAACAACAGCACCACAAACCCGATAGGTGTGTTCGACTTGAAGCAGCGCTGTGCAGACTGATCGGTGTATGACATCAAAGTATCGCGACAGCGGTTCTAGAGCATATTCGAGCACACACTCTTACCTTAAAAAATAGGCGAGGCGCATATCTTTAGCGAAGCGGCACGGAGAGTAACAATAAAAATAAACATGACTAAACATCCGAAGGTAAGTTTAAAGAGAGAGTATAACTTTACAATCCTGTCTCATGCAATCGCTCAATCAGTGTTTCAGCCACGCAAAGACGTCAATATAACGGCTTGTAAACAATGTCACGTACCGTTACAAAAAAAAACATAATTCGGTGACCATAAACTCATTAGTCAGATAGAAAAATAAACTGTAGAGAGGGGCATTTTGCTTAATATATGCACCATCTTCAATGTTTAATTTGTTTGAATAAATAAAAAAAAGGTTTTATGACAGCCACCATTTAAATGTTTATATATATATATATAAAAAAGAAATATTAGAAATATTCATATGTAACTGTAACTTTACTATTGTAAAAACTTCATTAATTTTAACCTTCAATATTAATGTTGTACCAACTGAATCTCATGTATATTTTACAGCATTAATTGAGATTTTTTTTCCTTGAGAAAATTTGGCATGTACTGTACCTGATATATATCCAAAATAATCGATATTGAATCAAATTGGTAATCGAATCGAATCGAATCGCAAGCTTGTGAACGAGAATCGAATCGAATCGTGAAATTTGTGTCGAAACCCAGCCCTAATAAAAACATTGACAGCCAGTTAGAATCCACCTACTTTAAAGAGCTTGTGCATTTAAAGTGGCAGACGACAAATCTGCACTTATAATATACAGAACATTATTGTGTATTTGTGAGGACACTAATATAGTTAGTTGTCCTTATATATATTTTTATAGTTATAATTTTTGATGTGAACGAACCTTTAGTCAGTATGTTACAAGTTGAAACTGTTTGTGACTTTCTTAACAGAGGCACAGGTCATTCTGACGTATGTGTCTCCTTTGATTCCCCTGCTAAATGACAAGAAATGTGCCTTCACCATGAAGACTGTGCCATGGGCCCATGCCATGGATGACATCTCTCAATCTACGCTATAGTCACAGCAACCAGACAGGTCAGAAGTATTTTATTTTATTTTATTTTATTTTGCAAGGACACATTAAACTGATCAAAAGTGACAATAAAGACATTGTAATGTTACAAAAGATTTCTGTTTCTACTGTATTTCACAACTTTCTATTCATCAAAAAATCCTTAAAGGTGACATATCATGAAAATCGGACTTTTCCAGGTTTTAAGTGCTATAATCAGGTTCCCGGTGCATCTACCAACCAAGGAAACGTGAACAAGATTAACCCAGTAACTTTGTTTAGGTAAGCCTTTTTCTGCAAGCGTCTGAGAAAACGAGCACGTCTGATTTCGCTCCCTTGGTGACGTGGCAAAGGGATCTCATTATAATATTACCGCCCCTTATTCTGTAAGTTTCCACGGTCGCCGTGATTTTGCCAAGTAAGACATGTTCCTGGATCAACATCTTTTGTTGATCCTGGATCAACATTACTGTCCAAAAATACAGACTTAACCCAATCCCTACCCTAAACCTAACCCTACCCATAATTTATTCCTAAAATCAGAGGGAAATGATAGCTGATTAACAAGGGTGTAGAAGCTCCTAATCATGATTGTAAGCCTAAAACTGACATTTCCTGAAAAGTTATCTCTCAATTCTGATTGGTTGATTGGAATGATGTTCCAGGATCAACAAGGATGCTGATCCAGGAAAATGTTGTACTTGGTCAAATCAAGCTCACCAAGTTTCCACCCACGGTGCCGTCATTTTGATTTCGCAAGCCACAACGGTGTACTAGTTCTAATGCCATGGTGAAAGTTTGAGCAAAACATGTTAACTGTTCTTTCGTTGGCTGCACAGACAAGCACACAACACTATTTAGATCTACGCTATAGTCACAGCAACCAGACAGGTCAGAAGTATTTTATTTTATTTTATTTTGCAAGGACACATTAAACTGATCAAAAGTGACAATAAAGACATTGTAATGTTACAAAAGATTTCTCTTTCTACTGTATTTCACAACTTTCTATTCATCAAAAAATCCTTAAAGGTGACATATCATGAAAATCGGACTTTTCCAGGAATGTTGTACTTGGTCAAATCAAGCTCACCAAGTTTCCACCCACGGTGCCGTCATTTTGATTTCGCAAGCCACAACGGTGTACTAGTTCTAATGCCATGGTGAAAGTTTGAGCAAAACATGTTAACTGTTCTTTCGTTGGCTGCACAGACAAGCACACAACACTATTTAGAGTCCCAGAGACAAGACAGCAGTGTATTTATTGATTTATTTACTATACTGTATATTGCAGCTGCCACACAGAGCTAAAATAAACAAGTGATTTATTTCCCAGCTGTTTACCTTCACAGACATAACCCACTGTTTTTGTAACTCGTGTGTTTTTAACGTAAACTTGTGTGTGAATGAGAACTTAGTTTAGTACTCGCATGCTGACAGCCGCTTTCTGTCCGTGTGCTTCGGTTGTGTGCGCTCAGAAAACCATATATCAGAAGTTTAAACGAATATGGTTTAAAACGCATGATTTCAGTGCGACAAACATGATAATCAGAACCAAAACAGATGTTACGAGCAGGTACGAGCTGTAATGGCGCAGCTCTATTCTGGAAAAGGGGGCGGGGAGCAGCAGCTCCTTTGCATTTAAAGAGACAGGCCCGAAAAACAGCGTGTTTCTGCTTCCACTCAAAATAGGCATTTTCAAAATGATATAATAAATGATCTGTGGAGTATTTTGAGCTGAAATTTCACAGACACATTCTGGGGACACCTGAGACTTATATTACATATTGTAAAAAGGGGCATAATATATCACCTTTAAAAAAAAAAGTATCACGGTTTCCACAAAAATATGAAGCAGCACAATTGTTTTCAACCTTGATAATAATCAGAAATGTTAACTCTACAGAAGGCTCTTCATTACAAATGCACCAAAATGGGTTGATGTTACTCTTCTGAATAAGTATAACTTACAGAGAACTTCAAGTCTGTTACTGAAACTTCCTGCACAAATACAGTTTGTAATCAGCCTCAATTTTACAATGAAATTTACAATAAGTCATAAATATATAATCACTAGCTCTATTTTAGTGCACTTGCAGAACACTATAAATGCACTATTCTTGGAAGTGGATTTAAGGGCTTGGCTGTTTCCCAAAATGCTTCAATGCGACTCCAGTTACTGTAGTAATACACCAAGTGGGATGATGACATCTGTTATGGATGTTGACATCATCTGACAATGTTTTCGCAGATTGTACCCTTTCGAGGTAACATCACTCTTCTCTGGGGGGACGTTTGACAAGGACTATAACAGCAGATACCAGGAGATCAAGTTCAGTCTTCCAACTTCAACAAAGAAGGTGAGATACATCCAAAACTATTATTAATAAGAGTTAGTCCTGCTTCCAACACATCGGCCAAACAGAAAAAACATATATTATTTAAGTAAAATTTGTTATACTTTCAAAAAAATGTTTTACATTCATAATTACATTTGAATTAAATCTCATTTAAAAAAATAATATTTATGTTATATGTATATTATATGCATATGTTGCATATGTAAAATGTATGTGCAAGTGAAAAATTTACAAGAATTACACTTGTATTTTTATGTGTGTGCTGGAATAGAACTAGTAATAAATAAAAAATAATATATATGTTTTTTCATAAATGTGTGTGTATATATATATATATATGTATGTGTGTGTGCGTGTGTGTGAAAATGACAGAACCACCTATAAATACTATAAAATAATCTATAAATCTAATTTTGATCTCCACGTTATATATATATATATATATATATATTTTTTTTTTTGGATATAACATTTGTGCATAAATAAAAACTTTCCATGAGTTGAATGTGTGTTTTTTGTGTGTGTGTATGGCAGGTGGAGTTATATGCCGTTATCACGGCTCACGGGTCTGACGAGAACTTCTGCGGTGAATTCTGTGTGACATCACATCATTTCCTGCTCAACAGAGCCATCAATAACACCCTTGTGTTTGAGTCAGCTGATTAGTAGGACCGGGGTGACAGAATTTGTGGTCTTAATAACATTTTATGACATTAATTACCAGCCTCATATTTGAGTCAGCTGGTTAGTAGGACGAGGGTGATGGGTGAACTAAAAAACATTTTATGACATTAAACAAAGAAATGTGTTCACACTGTGCCATAGAGTAAAACAGGTGTGCATGGCCATGTAGGATCACCTCTGGGCTGTGCCATGCGGGTACCTGAAGCAGCAGTGCCCAATGAACACGGGACCTGGTTGTACGGCCGTGGAGGCTGGTGTGACAGGCTCCAGATGGATCCATGGAGGACCGACATCACTTCCCAGGTACAACAAAACAGAATGCAGGAACAAGTAACATGATGAGGTCATGTGACAACAATGTTGCATACTACATATACTGCATGTCCTGTGCAGTTATTCTGACATACACTCTTAAAAATAAAGGTTCTTTATTGGCATTGATGATTCCATCAAGAATTATTAACATCCATGGAACCTTTCCATTGCCCAAAAGGTTCTATATGTATATAGTGGAAAAAAGTTCTTCATATTATTAAAATGTTCTTCATACTAAGAAAAAAAATGGTTCTTTTAAGAACTGTTCACTGAAAGATTCTTTGGGGAAATGGTTCTTCTGAACTCTCATTTGGGAGCTTTATTTTCAAGAGTGTAGCCAGAAGCATGTAATTTGTTGATGCACCTTTAAAATTGTGTTTGTTTTTAGTTGCATGATGTGTTAATGATTTAAAAACATTGTGTTCCTCTCACAGCTGGACATGACTGGAACCAATTCTATCCTTTACTTTGGAATCTTTGTAGGACGCAATCCAGATCCAAAGACTAATCCAGGGTACATTATTATGTACTCCTTTCTGGTGTTTTATAAATGAATTTACTGACAGAAAATTCTGGCGAAATATATATATTTTTTTATTCTCATGTGCATCTTTTTGACAGCATCACTCATCATTTCCTACATTCAGAATCATTTGTTTTTATTTGAATGAATTAATGTTAATTTTAGTATTCACTCGTGCTGCTAATTTTTTAAAGGTATTTTTGATTATAAATGCATTCTGACATTTTTAAAGTCATCAACAGTTGACAACTGAGATTAGACACAGTCACATAATCACACACATAAATTGACAGATATTTTTTAAATAAACTGTGTTTTGAGAGATGCACATGAAGGCAGGTGTCTATGTAGGCAGCTTAGTAGGTTTAGGAACAGAGTTTCACATAGTGCTCTTTACTAAAACCTGCCATCAGTCATTCTTCTAAAGTCTTGCTACTCTGTCTAAATGCTTTCATGAAGAGGTTTCATCTGAAGTTTTTTCTTCTGTGTGATAATTATGTGCAATTATAGTCTCCTGTAGCTTCTTAACTTCTTAACAGCAAATCTTGATCTTCATTCTTGAGTGCTTTTCACATTCAAGGAGCTTTAAAGTCCCCGATTTTGAGGACTGACCCGAAGTGACACATTATCTGAGTCACACAGAGATCATTCTTGCCCAGCTACAGTAGTTTCCACACTTGACCTCTTGTCCAATTTTAGGTGATCTTCTATAAAGCAAAGGTACCGTAACAGGTACCGTGTTCTGTAATTAAAAAGTACTTCCTATGATGGTCCTATTATAATAGAACAGAACAGAAAATTCATGTTTTTGTCATGTGTCTTGCAAAATTGGTAAAATTCACTACATCATTTGGAGAAACGAAAATATTGGGAATGATTATATTCTTGTTTTGAAGAAAATTTAGCTTTTTTAATTTAATAACTCATGCATGAAGGTTAAGGTTTATGGAACTGTTATCAAGACAGTGAGGTTTGTGATGTCAGTTATAGCAAATAAAAGTTTTATGTGGCGAGTTACAACAAAAAAGGTGTGGCTGATGCTAATCACAATGTCTTGAGACAAACTCCTGAACAGAGAGCAGTCGCTTTCTTTGATTCACAATTTAAGACATAATTTTAATTAGCTGAAAAACAACTAAAATGTGACCTAAACTGCCCCAATGTGGTAAGTCATATTTTTCTGTAACAGCAAAATATATATTTTTATATTGCTTGTTTTCAAATAATTTCTTCTTTTCTTTTTTTTTCAGGTGTCTCAGCACATATTTCTAGTTTGTGGGATATTCCTTGGTTTTGTCTTTGTTCAGCAACTCATGAGTGTTCGACTTGACCTAACCAGAGCACTTGCATATCCACATTACCTTTCCACCCGAGCCAAGAGTCAGGCATGGAAAAAATAATAGTATGTTCTTTATCACTTATATCTTTTA
Source organism: Sinocyclocheilus grahami (assembly GCF_001515645.1). NCBI lineage: Eukaryota > Metazoa > Chordata > Actinopteri > Cypriniformes > Cyprinidae > Sinocyclocheilus > Sinocyclocheilus grahami. The sequence goes on from NW_015505329.1 coordinate 1,432,987, forward strand.
ATTATCATATTTTGCATCTTTTTTGCATAGTGTTTACAATATCAGTCAAAGTTTGGACAACCAATCAAATTGTGAAACTCGTGTATTAAATAAATTCAATGCACACAGACTGAATTAGTTTAAGTCTTTGGTTCTTTTAATTGTGATGATTTTGGCTCACATTTAACAAAAACCCACCAATTGGGGTAGTCGTGGCCTAATGGTTAGAGAGTCGGACTCGTAACCCAAAGGCTGTGGGTTCGAGTCTCGTACCGGCAGGGATTGTAGGTTGGGGGGAGTGAATGTACAGCGCTCTCTTCCACCTTCAATACCACGACTGAGGTGCCCTTGAGCAAGGCACCGAACCCCCAACTGCTCCCCGGGCACCGCAGCATAAATGGCTGCCCACTGCTCCGGGTGTGTGTTCACGGTGTGTGTGTGTTCACTGCTGTGTGTGTGCACTTTGGATGGGTAAATGCAGAGCACTAATTCCAAGTATGGGTCACTTCATCATTATAACATCGCTTCAAATAAATCAAATAAAAAATAAAATCAGTAGGAATGAACTGGAGTTTTACATGAAGGGTATACCTGAACAGGAATGAACTTGGTTTACATGATGCATTTTGAGTAAAATTTGCTTATAAAGTGGTAAAAAGGTAGATATTATTATTATTATTTTTAGGCTGTGTGACACTACATTACTTTTATCCACTATTTATATTGAAATAAATTTAATTAAGCAGTAACATGATTAAAACCTGCAGATACTGAAAAATCTGACAAAAAAATGACAAAAAAAAAAGATTGCAAAAATGTTAACTAAAATAAAAAATGAAACCAGAAAATGTAAAAATTAATTCAATTCACTGATCAGAATCAAGCCGGATAGGTTTTACCATATTTTTTATTAATGTAAAATTCTGTTTCAATCTACCCAAACATACAGATACTTACATTAGAAAAGATGTAAGTTATCCAGTTTAATAAAATCCAACCCTGCATTTTATTCTTGTTGAATGTCCTGTTTCACTCAGAAATACATACTTTTTACAGAAAATAGTTTGCAAAGATTGTTTCATGTTGAAATGTAAGTGTTTAACATAAAAGTTCTTTTGTTTTTTTGATAAAGCATAAATACTGACATTAAAATGACAGATTTTTTTATTAATGTAAATAATTCTTATTTTATTATATTATATTTAATTTTATTATAATTTGTATTATTTTAACTATAATTTCAGTTAGAACTGCATTTTAGTGACAATAAAAACAAATATTTTTCTGTTTTTACTTTTTTTTTGTTTTGTTCACTCAGCAGCATAATAGAGCAGTATTTAAATAACTGTCATATATAAGAGTCATATGTATATAGGAATTGTGTACATTGTAGTTTGACTTTTGCGTAATGACACTTTTGCATCGTCCAAGATTACTCAAAACATTAATGATGTGTCTGTTGAATGTTTTTTCTTTTTTTCCAGGGCCCGACTGCTGTGCAGATTTTGTGATCTCATTTCATTACATGCGGCCTGCAGACATGTACATGCTGGAGTATTTTACACATCACCTGCGACCATTCGGATACAAGTACAGATTCAACACTAATCATGAACAAAACAGCACCAGTGAGCTTAAACATAGTTAAAACCACAATGCAAATACAAGAAACACACACACACACACACACACACCAAAACACAAAGATGTTTAATGTGACCAAAAACTAGTTTACATGAGAACATTTGATGAAAAAAGATTACAGACTATAAATATTTGTTCATTTGCCACATCAAGAAATGTCTGAATGTCATTGCATTTTCTCTGAGCCAGAATTATTTATACATTTCTTTCAAATAAAAGCCAATGTTTGATATTTTCAATATAATGCAATGAAATTCAGACATTTTTAAGTATGACTTACTTAAACTTACGTAAATACTTTTTGTGGCCACTATATATGCCAATAAAAGGAGATTGTTCAAGTTTAGCTTTTTAAAATGTTCACAGTAAAAATGTTTATTATCATTTCAAATGTTGAATATTAAAAGCTCATATATATTTAAATAATAAAGAGCCCTTTAGCTTTATTTCTTTTTTTAGTATCCCGTGCTTTTGAGTCGGGGTCAGTGCTCTAATGATAAGATTGACATTTTCACACAGGATTTTCTGCAGCCCTCTTGACTATCAAACTGGTTTTTGTTGCCTTGGCAACCTCCAAACCAGAACTGAGCACATGAATTGGCCTTTGGATCAAAATACCATTTAACAACATACTCTCGACACGGACCGGGATCCAGAGTCTATAGGCATCCCTCCTCTGACACAAGAGAGAGGAAATGTTATGTAGAGGAAGTCAGAATTGCAATTATTTGTATTGTATCGCTTTTGAACAGCATTTACCTGCAGTAAAATCATCCTGTATGAGCAGCGGTGGGTCAGTCCCGTATGTGTCCTGTTTGGGCCGGTCCAAAGACGTGAGAGAGAAATCTGGGAGGAGGTTCAACTCGTCTCCAAATATGGTGCCGATAATGTCTGTGCTGTCTGATTTGGGATCATAGCAGGGGAACAACTCTTCAACTGCACCTGGCTGATTGATTTAATTTAATAACATTAGTATTTGTGACCCTGGAGCACAAAAGCAATCTTAAGTCGCTGGGGTATATTTGTAGCAATAGCCAAAAATACATTGTATGGGTCAAAATTATAGATTTTTCTTTTATGCCAAAAATCATTAGGATATGAAGTAAAGATCATGTTCCATGAAGATATTTTGTAAATTTCTTACCGTAAATATATCAAAACTTAATTTTTGATTAGTAATATGCATTGCTAAGAGCCTCATTCGGTCAACTTTAAAGACGATTTTCTCAATATTTAGATTTTTTGCACCCTAAGATTCCAGATTTTCAAATAGTTGTATCTCGGCCAAATATTATCCGATCCTAACAAACCAACCATACATCAATGGAAATCTAATTTATTCTTTTTTTTCAAAAAATTGACCCTTATGACTGGTTTTGTGGTCCAGGGTCACATATGTTTAAATATTTATATGTTCAGAACTAGAGTACATTGATAATAACAGATGGAAAGTTGACCATTAACATTGACTGTTTTGTTTTTAGATTTTTTTTTGTACACCAAAACAGTCCTGCATTTTTAAAACATACAAAATACTCAAAATATTGTCGTCTCTCTATTAATATTAAGTCATAGAAACAGCATGCATAATAATAATTAGAAAAATGGTGCTTAACTTTATAATAATAATAAAAAAAGAAATGTGCAATAAACTGCAGAGCATTTATTATGTAATTCAATTAAATAATTACTTTTCTCAGCAAACATCATGTAGCTTTCAGATCAAATGTGGCTTTTAGATACATCATGTTTTTAAAACTGATGCAAGTGTCAGTCTCTCAATTAATGTCATAATAGCAATCAATCGATCCTGTGCTCCTGTAGCTCAGATTATAAAACACAATGTTCAGTGTGTTAAAGTTAAATAATGTAGAGCTGTATGTATTAAGCGATGCTTGGAATGATATTGGCGTTGTCAGCTATCATAATGCTTAATGATTAAAAAGTAAGTCTCGTGTGAAATTGTCCTTCTCGGTTCTTCTTCCTGTAGGTCCTGGTTCTCCCTGGTTGCCTCTGTCTCCTTTACGTCCTTGTGCTCCTGGTAACCCACGATTGCCCTAGTATAGAGTAGTTACATTACAGAGCTGAAACTCACAATCGTGGTCATGTTTTCAAGCCTGACGTGATGCAACATTTTTTTGATTGCATACAGTGGGGAAAAAAAGTATTTAGTCAGCCACCAATTGTGCAAGTTCTCCCACTTAAAAAGATGAGAGAGGCCTGTAATTTTCATCATAGGTATACCTCTACTATGAGAGACAAAATGAGAAAAAAAAATCCAGAAAATCACATTGTAGGATTTTTAAAGAATTTATTTGCAAATTATGGTGGAAAATAAGTATTTGGTCAATAACAAAATTTCATCTCAATACTTTGTTATATACCCTTTGTTGGCAATGACAGAGGTCAAACGTTTTCTGTAAGTCTTCACAAGGTTGTCACACACTGTTGCTGGTATTTTGGCCCATTCCTCCATCCAGATCTCCTCTAGAGCAGTAATGTTGTGGGGCTGTCGTGGGAGAACTTGCACAATTGGTGGCTGACTAAATACTTTTTTGCCCCACTGTATATGTTTGGCAGTATAACTCACCAGTTCGGTGGAAAAGAGCGGCTAACATCTCATTTTGTGTTTGATGGAAGAAAAGTCCTACAGGTATGGCATGACATGAGGGTGAGTAAATGTAATTATGTGAAGGATTCATTTAATGCTTGCTGTACAAGATATGAATGCATGCTAGTAGTGGGTATATGACTCTCCTCACCTTCTGCCCCGGCAGACCCTCTCCAGGAAACCCTCTTGGCCCCTGTATTCCCTGATATCAGGATCACCCTGTACAAAACAGAATAAAGCATACAATGCATGTCAATTAATGAGTTTCAGTATTTCACTGTTGTACATCACACTATAATGTGTTTCTGAGAATATTGTATCTTGTTGATAAGCCTCAGATTCCTGTTACCTTTGGTCCTTGTATGCCCTCTCCTGGTAATCCTGGAGGACCAGCTGGACCAGTCTGACCAGTGGAGCCCTGCAGACCACAAAAACACTTCTGAGCACACCTGAACAGAATCTCACCACAATGTGCACCCAAATAATTAAGGCTATCTTAGGATAATTAAGACTGATTGATTTGATAGATTTTTTGCATTGTGACATTACTATGACATTTAAGGACAATTTCCCCCAGTTTCCATTACTGTAATGATGTGAGGACTTGTCATGTATGTATATACAGTACATGTGTGTATATATATATATATATATATATATATATATATATTTTTTTTTATACGTTTTTTTTTTTTCAGGATTCTTTGATGAATCTAAAGTTCAAAAGAACAGCATTTATTTGAAATAGAAATCTTTTGTAACATTATACATGTCTTTACTGTTACTTATGACCAATTCAATGCATCCTTTCTGATTAAAAGTATTAATTTCTTTCAAAAATCCTGAGAAGTTTATCTTTGGCCCAGGGAATCTGACTCCAGTATCTCCCGGTGGACCAGATGCACCAACCGGCCCTTGAACACCCTAGGAACAACCCGAAGGTCAGTGATTCATTTGGATCTTCATATGAATTTAAAGTTCATGTTAATTTAATGCTGATATATTTGCTGCCAAATCTCAGTCATCTTGAGTACATGTAACATTGCTACTTTTTCTTGAAGTCGTAATATCCATGACAACAGGCTACTATTAGCGTGAGATATGGTGAAAGGGTTCAGTAGATGTCTTCTCTCATGTTTATTCCAATTGACATTTACAGAGCATAAAGGCACCCCTTGTGTCTTAACAGTGAAAGTGTTTTTGCGTTTGAATGTGCTATTATATATTTGTCAGATTTTCAAGGCACTCTTTGTTAAACACGAAAGGCAAAAGATCTGCATTTAAACCGACATGGAAACATCTCTAAAATGTCATTCTTTACCACCAGATCTCCGTCTCTATTTAAGACACAAATATCAGTCACAGACGTCTCACTGAAGAAATGGAAGATATGATCCTACTTTAGGTCCTGCTGGACCCTCATGTCCCTGGTCTCCTGGAGGCCCTTTCAGACCCTGGTGAAATAATGAAGAAATATGTTGAAATTGGTCTTGCACTGCATTCACTTTACTAAAGGAATAGTTCACCAAAAAATTATGTAGATGAGTTTGTTTCTTCATCGATGGATTTGTTTCATAGAAACATGCAGCTTTTCACTTCACATGATGTTAACTGATGGACTGGAGTGGTGTGGATTATTGTGATGTTTTTATCAGCTGTTTGGACTCTCATTCTGACGGCACCCATTCACTGCAGAGGATCCATTGGCGAGCAAGTGATGTAATGCTAAATTTGGATGAGTACATTTTCAGCAATTTTTGGATGAACTATTCCTTTAACAATTCTTCAACTAAATGCCTGTATGCAATAAGCACTAATAATACAATATAGGATATCACATTTTTAGGCTGCTAGATGCCTGTTAAAATGTGGGTTCTGAAAGACTTGACCCAGTCAATCTGAGCTATTCTGTCTCTTCTCTAATCCCACTGTACAAAGTCGTCCTCAGAAACAGAATAATATCCTGCAAGCCTGGATTCACTGCTTTATATGTGTACATTAGCATAGGATTATGAGCGATCTGCAGATCACGTTCCATAAGTGCAGGGTGGGGAAACAGCCACAGACCACAGTGATCATGATGTGATGAGACAACTTGGGATAAGACTAATGCATTTAATTTAATTGTTGTGTTTCCATGCTTTATGGGGACATTCCATAGGCGTAATGGTTTATATACTGTACAAACTGTATGTGCTATTGCCCTACACCAATCCTACCCCTAAACCTACCCCTTACAGGAAACTTGTGCATTTTTACTTTCTCAAAAAAACTCATTCTGTATGACTTATAAGCTTGTTTCCTCATGGGGACCTCAAAAATGTCCCCACAAGGTCAAAATTTACTAGTATTACTATCCTTGTGGGGACATATAACGTGATAAATACCAGGTACACACACACACACTCACACACTCACTCACTCTATAGACAGCCATAACTGTGTGTGTGTGGGGGGGGGTATTTATATAATTAGGCTCACACTAATATAATGAAATGCATTTATAGTATACCTGTTGTATTATAGTATAAAATATAATAAATATGCTTTATTAGATATTTTGGAGTTAAGCAATCTACTCTTTTCTCATGTTTATGTCTTTTGGAGATGAATGCTGAGAGATTATTTGGAGGAAAATACAATTTTCCCCAAAAGCTTCTGTTCCTTAAACAAGTTCTTATAAACGGCACCCTCTTGAAATCTGGAAAACATGTAGGAACCTCCTGAGATGTGACTCATCAGAAGTGTTCCAAGACTTTTAAAGGGATAGTTCACCCAAAATATTCCATTAATTACTCATCCTCACGTTGTTCCAAACTTTTAGCATTTAATTTTTGAGAAACAGTTATTATTATTATTTTAAACAACCATGTGTTGCAGGACCTCTTCTCTTGTGATGTGCATGGAAAGACTTGTCGTATATAAAAGATGAGAGAACAAGGAGACTTGTTGGGACGAGAAGACAATACACAAACAGTTTGAGCATTAAGAAGTCAGTAAAAAACCTTCACTTATCATTCATTCAAAATAAGCTGTTTATGTTTGTTATTGTCAAGTCAAGTCACCTTTATTTATATAGCGCTTTTAACAATACAGATTGTGACAAAGCAACCGAACAGCATTAATTAGGAAAATAGTGTCAATAATGCAAAATGACAATAGTAAACACTCATTTTTCAGTTAAAGACAGTTCATCATTGAATTCAGTGATGTCAACATCCAGCTCAGTTTAAATAATATCTTTGCAATCATGTCAACGATAGGTAGCGATCGGACAGGTAGGATCTAAACCATCTTAAAGCCTGCCCTTGGATACCTGATACCTAAATTGTGATCTTCCCCCCCCCCCAAAAATGTTTGAGATTCACATAAAATTAACATTATCATTAAACTTTGCATGAATAAACCTTTTTTTTTTCAGCTGTAGAGGGCAGTGAAGTTTTCAAATTACAATTTAGAGTTTCCACCACATAAGAACAGATAAAAAAGTTGAAATTATGAGACTAATTCATAAATAGAAAGTCAGAACTGTGACATAAAAAGTCCAAATTATGACAAAAATTCATCATTTTGATATAAAAATATGAAACTATAGGGAATTAAATCATGAGATACAGTCGAAATTGACATGAAAATTAGAACATACGTAAGTTACGACATAATTCTACGTTTCATGTCATAATGGCTTTTTATCTCATAATTTAGACGTTTCTCATAATTATGACTTATTCTGTCATATTTTTGATTTTGTAATCTCATAAAAATTGACTTTTTATGCCATAATTAAGATTTACCAGATGATTATTTTGTGTGTGTGTGTGTGTGGCGCAAATGGGCTTCCATATCTGTATTTCACGCGTTTGATTTTTATAGATGAATTTGTTTATCTTGTGTTTTTACCCGGAAGACTTGACTGTTGAGACAGAGGTTATTAGGTTGAGTTCTCCTACTGTATGAATATGATCCTCGTTCCTCTCTGCTCGTCGATGTCTGTTATATTCATTAGACGAAGTGGGACTTTTATTTTGTATTTCTGTCACGTTGTGTTTACAATCTGCACTGCTTCCGACTTCACGCTACCCAAACAAACTTCAGCATGTTTGCACGTCAAATGTGAGTTTATATTTATCAAACGCTCATGAGCACAGCTGCCATCTGTTTATATTTTAAAGCATGGTTTATTATGTGTCTTCATATTGTGACTGGCGTCTGTCAGTACCTGTTTCCGGTTTAGTTAGGGTTAGTTTAGCGTTAACTGGCTTATTCAAATCAAGTGATAAGAACATTACATCGCATTTGCACTCTTTACTTCTTTAGCAAAAAGACCGTTTTATTTTTCTCTTCAGTTATTTAATATTTACATCTTAACTCCTTCTTGAGGCGTAGAATGGATCTTATTAATGATTTTATTGCTTATTTATTTACTGTTTATTTCAACACATTAAACACATTATGGCTTTAACAATCAACCTGGATTTTCTCTTGGCTTTGGTTTAACTTTGGTAATGTCTTGGTAACATTTGTTTTCATTACCTTTAATTTTTTGTGCAACTTTAATGTTTGTTTTAATCCTTTGATGTATGAGTTATGAAATCATAAAGGGAATTTTTTTTGTATATATATATAAGAATATAACCATTAAACTAATAATATTAATAATAACAATAATAAAAAAATTATAAAATTAATAACCAAATTAAATGTACAACATTATGATTATAGTATTATTTAATTAAATCTTATTTATTATCAAAAGTCACATAATAAATGAAAATAAAAAGAATAGTTCTTTCATTATTATTATTATTATTATTATTAATGTATGTTTTATTTTATTCTATGACTTTTTATTACATAACAATGACATTTTGTATTAAGGATATAATTATATTATGTAGATTATATTATTATATTATGATGTAGAATATACACACCTATATATGTGACCCTGGACCACAAAACCAATCATAAGGGTCATTTTTTGAAATTGAGATTTATACATCATCTGAAAGCTGAATACATTTCCACTGATGTATGGTTTGTTAGGATTGGACAATATTTGGCCGAGATCCAACTATTTGAAAATCTGGAATCTGAGGGTGCAAAAAAATCGAAATATTGAGAAAATCGCCTTTAAAGTTGTCCAGATGAATTCCTTAGCAATGCATATTACTAATCAAAAATTAAGTTTTAATATATTTACAGTAGGAAATTTACAAAATATCTTCATGGAACATGAGGGTCACAAATAATATGTAGTATGTCTATAAATATATGAATTAATCCAAGTATTGCTGATAGGCGTGATGTATAAGTGCTTTATAAATAAGATTCTTTATCATTTACAGGTATCTGCACTGAAGAAACCACTGTCCTGCCATGTCGAGCGGCTATAAGCCAGATATCCTGTGGTCTCCCCATCACGCAGACCGCTATGTGATCTGCGACACTGAACTCAGTCTGTATCGGATCGGACCTGCAGGAAACTCGGAGACCAAAGCTGGCGCCCTTCCGCTATCAGAGGAGACCACGGCTACGCTGCTGGCCATCAACTCCGACGCCCCGTATATGAAATGCGTGGCCTGGTATCCCAAACATGAGCCGGAGTGTTTGCTGGCTGTGGGACAGGCCAACGGCCGAGTCGTCCTGACTAGTCTGGGACAGAGCCATAACTCCAAATGTAAGGAGCTGGTGGGTAAAGAGTTTGTACCCAAGCACGCCCGACAATGCAATACACTCGCGTGGAACCCGGTGGACAGTAACTGGCTGGCGGCTGGTTTGGACAAACATCGGGCTGATTTTTCCGTTCTCATATGGGACATAAGTAGTAAATTTTCTTCTGAAGCGGTTCCAGCTGAGAAGGTTCGCCTGTCTGGAGACGTGGACTCTGGGTTGGTGGTGACCAAATCGCTGTACGAGCTCGGTCAGAACGATGCATGTCTTTCTCTTTGTTGGCTCCCTCGTGACCATCAAAAGTTACTCCTGGCTGGGATGCATCGAAATCTGGCCATCTTTGACCTCCGCAACACCAGCCAGAAGACATTTGTGAACACCAAAGCCATCCAGGGTGTAACGGTGGATCCTCACTTTCAGGATCGCGTTGCGTCCTTCTTCGAAGGCCAGGTGGCCATCTGGGATTTGCGGAAATTCGAGAAGCCGGTCTTTACTTTGACCGAGCAGCCCAAGCCTTTGACTAAAGTGGCATGGTGTCCCACACGCATGGGCCTGCTGGCCACGCTCACGCGGGACAGCAACATTATCCGGCTGTACGACATGCAACACACGCCCATGCCGTTCGGCGACGAGGTTGAACCCACCATCATCGAGCGCAGCGTCCAGCCCTGCAGCGAGAGCATCATCAGCAGCTTCGCCTGGCATCCGTCCGCCCAGAACCGCATGGTGGTGGTGTCACCCAACCGGGTCATGAATGACTTCACGGTCTTCGAGCGCATATCGCTGGCCTGGAGCTCCACCACGGCGCTGATGTGGGCGTGCGGGCGGCACCTGTACGAGTGCGCGGAGGACGCCGGTCAGGGGGTGGCCGCTGCTGAAAAGGACATCGCCACTAAGATGAGGGAGCGGGCGCAGTTGCATTACGGCCACGACACCGTCCAGGTGTGGAGGAACCACGTGCTGGCCGGAGGAGACGACCCGCATCTGAGGTCGCTCTGGTACACGCTCCATTATATCCTTCACTGCAGCGCTGCAGCATTACAGGAGACGATTGAACCTTTCAAAGCATATGTCAAAGTTATTGTTGAATTTTTACCTAAAAAACAAACTATTTCTCGTTGTTTCAGGATGTTTTGCTATTTACTTGACTCATATAATAATATAACATTATACATAAAATATATTACATTATTAATTATATATATAATTGTATTATTACTATTATATATATATATATATATATATATAATCATTATTATAAGTTACAATATGTATTATATCGAATTATTATTTACATATAATAATAATAATTGTATTATTATTATTATTAGTAGTAGTAATATATGGTTTATTTTATTATTTATATGACTATGTATAAACTTTTGAATAGACAATAATAATTATAGTAGTAATAATAGACTACTGGTCTAAAGTTTGGGATCAGTAAGACTGGTAATGTTTTTTAAAGAAGTCTCTTATGTTCATCAAGGCTGCATTTATTTGATCAAAAATACAGAAAAAAACAGTAATCTTGCTAAATGCTATTACAATATAAGATAATGGTTTATATTTTAATATCCTTTAAAATATAATTTATTTCTGTGATGCAAAGCTGAATTTCTATCAGCCATTACTCCAGTATAAAGTGTCACATGATCCTTAAGAAATCATTCTAATATGCTGATTTATTATTAGAATTATGTAATTAGAATTATCTAATTAGAATTAGAATTATCTATATAAAAAAAAGGAACCTGCGATACTTTTTTCAGGATTCTTTGATGAATAAAAAGTTAAAAAGAACAGCATTATATATATATATATATGTATATACTGTAATTTCACTTGAAACTGGACATTGTTAAACATCAAGAAATCAATTTTAAGAACTGAATTAACATTAAATTCTTTTGAGAATATTCATGATTCTTATGAATGTATTATTTGTAAATCCATGGATTGATTGGTTCATTTTTTGTTGTCATATTCTTGTCTATATGGTGTTGTTCTATTTGATATCTCTATATTTCCTATGTAAGTTTTACTTATGAAGCAGTACACTGAAAATGTGGAGCAGAAGCAACAGAGCAATAAACAGTCGCTCATCTACTCAGGCATCAAAAACATTGTCAAGTCCAGCTCTGGTAAGTGCGAACGGCACAATATCCGATCACATTTTCTGTGAACATTATTGTGTATTATTGCTCTGTACAGTAGAAGTATTTCTCATAGACATCTGCTAAAAGCCTCAGTCAGCCTCATGGTATCTGTCACTGGAGGCCCTCTAAAGAAATCTCATTCTCTCAGGCACTACAGAGACACGGCGCTGCTGGTCGGGCTCAGACAGGCAGACCGATGTACCGCGGTACCACAGCGAGGAGCGCAGTCTGGCCCTGCAGCTGTGTGGCTGGATCGGTCGAGGGCCCGACATCGATGTGGAGCCCTTCCTGAAGTCTCTGGAGCAGGAGGGCGAGTGGGAGAGAGCCGCTGCTGTTGCCCTCTTTAACCTGGACATCCGTCGAGCCATTCAGATTCTTAACAAAGGAGCTTCAGCAGAGAAAGGTACGTGACTGGACTGGAGGAACATTGGGCTGCCAGTGACAGTGACTATAAAACTCACAATCTCACAAAACATGCCAAGAAAAGGCCCTTGTCTTTTCTTACCCCAAAATCTAAAGGGAACAAATTGAATTATATTTTGCAGCAAAAATTAAGCATATTTTAAAGATTTTTTTGCACAGTGATGTTATTTTCATATCAAGTAAGCATTTTCCTCCATAGTTCTTATTATTGTACTGTATATACAGTATATATATATATATATATATATATATATATATAGAGAGAGAGAGAGAGCGAGAGAGAGAACATCTCAGTGCTACTTAAATATCATAAATATACTATTCTAGTTTTTGTTAATATTTTGCATTTATTTTTATATTTTGTTTTTCACTTTAATTTTAGTAAAAGTTTTAATAATTTTCATTATTATTATTATTTTTAAACATGTCCATATAGTGTTTATTAATTTTTATTTATTAGTTTTTTTTTTTTTGGTTGCTATTCAACTTTAAATGAAAATGACACGAGGTTGTTGTTTTTTTTTAAATGTAAATTTTCCTTTTTCTTTTCTTAATTTTGGTAGAAATCTTACCTGGACACGGTTTTTTTTAAATCTTTTTTTTTTTTTAAACAGATGCCATACTTTTTTTTAATAATGTTATGACCAATTTTATAAATGTGCTAATTTGCTACTGTTTTTACTAGTGTTCACACTAAAACTCCAGTCTGTAATTTGACATCAAAATATGTGTCAAAATATAATGCACCGTAAAAGATGCATAACTAGATACATAATGAGTGTACAAGGTATGAACTGGAGAAAATAAGCCCTGATATCTGTATAAAAATGCCTCTAGTGGCTGATAATGATATATAATTTATCTCTATTAGGGAGTCATTTAAATTGGAGATGACATCTGAACAATTTTGAATAACTTGTTTATATAGAGAGATAGATGTTCATGTTCCCCTAAGGATTTACAGGAAGTCCTGTCCTCTCTGTACATTTGGATGAATGTTAGAAGGACTGTGTGAAATCCAGGCAAGACAGAAACACGCCATCGGCTGCCTGTTTGCAATCAAAATTGTCCTTTATATACTGACAAAATGACAAAAGCATGGCTTACATTACACAATGATAGCCATTTAATATTAAAAGCCCTAAAGCCGCAGATGCATACAGCATATGGGGCTGTATGTTTATTATTCATAATTGCCCGATGTTTGGGCTTAAAGCATCATTTGTTTTGGCTTTGGGAAAAAGATCTAATCTTTTATAATCTTTACAATGGGTGTGGGTTTTTTCTACACCTACTGCCATAAGGCTTTTGTCTTTGCATTGTGTTTTGTTTGCACTCATCCAAATGTCATATATTGTTCTTTCTTCCTTAGAACACAATAGTTCCACACAGTTCTTTCTCACACACACACACACACACACACATACATTTTACATATTAACATTCTTGTCATTTTGTTGGTTTGGGTGAGTATTTTTAAATATATATATATATATATATATATATATATATATATATATATATTTTTTTTTTTATTTTTAGCTTTAGTTTTTATTCTTTTAGTACTTCAAGTTAAACTTATTACTAAACTTATATTTTTTTTATATATTTAATTTTATTTCAGTTAATATTTATTTTAAGTAACAAATGTTTTTTCTTGGTTTTATATTTAGTTAATTATAATAACCTTGATCTTGGAAATATACAAATGCATCTTGTTTTCTGTTTCCTTTATGTTGTGCTCAGGTGATCTGAACCTGAACGTGGTGGCCATGGCTCTGTCGGGCTACACTGATGAGAAAAACTCCCTGTGGAGAGAGATGTGCAGCTCTCTCAGACTCCAGCTGAAGAAGCCGTACCTGTGTATCATGTTTGCCTTCCTCACCAGTGAACCTGGTGCCTATGATGCGGTCTTGGTATGTTTATAAAATGTATTGTGCTTAAAGGGTTAGTTCACCTAAAAATGAAAATTCTGTCATTAATTACTCACCCTCGTGCTGTTCGAAACCCTTAAGACCTTCGTTCATCTTCGGAACTCAATTTAAGATATTTTTGATGAAATATGAGGGCTCTCTGACCCTCCCATAGACAGCAAGGTAACTACCACGTGCAAGGTCCAGAAAAGTACCAAGATGATCGACAAAGTAGTACGTGTGACATCAGTGGTTCAACTGTAAAGTTACGAAGCTACGAGAATACTTTTTTGCGCAAAGAAAACAAAAATAACGACTTTATTCCACATTTTCGTCTGTACTGCTTCACTTGTGGACACGCGTTCACGAAAGTATCATGACGCGAGCGTGTGTGGACGTTTCTGGTCCTTGAACATGGTAGTTACCTTGCTGTCTATAGGAGGGTCAGAGAGCCCTCATATTTCATCAAAAATATCTTAAATTGAGTTCCGAAGATGAACGAAGGTCTTACGGGTTTTCGAACAACACGAGGGTGAGTATTTAATGACAGAATTTTCATTTTTGGGTGAACTAACCCTTTAAATGAATATTCAGTGTTGCAATGAATTTACAATATGCAATTGTAATTACTGTATATTCAGGTCAGTTCTTTAATAAAAAATGTGTTCTCTGTTTTCTAGTATGAGAGTCGTGTGGCTGTTAGGGACCGGGTGGCATTTGCATGTATGTTTCTAAATGATGCTCAGGTAAGACCCGCTCACCCCTGAGCTTATCCAGGTCTCATTGATGCGCACTAAATAATATACTGTCATTTTTTCTCCCTTAAGTTGCCTCGTTACATAGACAAGCTGACCAATGAGATGAAGGAGGCTGGTAATCTGGAGGGCATCCTGCTGACAGGACTGACGAAAGATGGTGTAGATCTTATGGAGAGTTATGTAGACCGAACCGGAGACGTGCAGACGGCCAGTTTCTGCATGCTCAAAGTAAGTGAATGTCCAGAAACAGAACAATACATGATAAAGACATCTACATAAGAGAATGATCTGCTCTCGAGTGGATGGATGGATAAATGGATGTTTAGGGTCGGTTCAGTTTTTTTATGTTGTTGAAAGGAGTACAAAATACAGTAAAATCAGTAATATTGTGAAATATTATTACAGTTTAAAATAACTGGTTTCTATTTGAATGTATTTTAAAATGTAATTTATTTCTGCGATGCAAAGCTGAATTTTCAGCGTCATTACTCCAGTCTTTAGTGTCACATGATTCTTCAGAAATCATTCTAATTTAAGGATTTTCAACTCAAGATACATTTCTTATTATTATCAGTGATGAAAACAGTTGTGCTGCTTAATATTTTTGTGGAAACCGTGATAGTTTTTCTTTTTTAGGATTCTTTGATAAATAGAAATTTCAAAAGAACATTTATTTGAAATAGATTTTTTTTAATGTCATTAGAAATGTCTTTACTGTCACCTTTGATCAATTTAATGCATGCTTGCTGAATAAAAGTATTAATTTCTGTCAGAGAAATCTTACCCTAAACTTGTGAACGGTGGTGTATATTACAGAAGGAATAAAAAGGAAAATGCAAACAAATTAAGATGTTCATTAGATGGATAGATAGGATGAATCTAATTTGTGTACATTTACATTTATGTATTTAGCAGGTGCTTTTATCCAAAGCGACTTACAAAAGAGGAGCAAAAGCAATTTGTCAAAGAGCCAACATATATACGTAATATACAATGGCAGGTTTATTAGACAACTAGATTAGAAAGCAAGCTAGAGAAGAGGAGAAATGCTGAGAAGAAAAATAATTGTGACTGTGTGTTGTTAAACCAGGAAAACTGATGTGGATTCAGGTCTGCCTCACAGTTTCCAGATGAGTGTGTTAAATGTTGATTTGTGTGCTGTTTGTTGTGGCAGGGCTCCCCAGGAGAGGTGCTGAAGGACCCTCGGGTGCAGTGCTGGATCGAGAACTATCGCAACCTGTTGGATGCCTGGAGGTTTTGGCATAAACGGGCTGAATTTGACATTCATAGGAGCAAATTGGATCCCAGCTCTAAACCACTTCCACAGGTTAGAATCAAGTTTCTTTCTGCCAGTTGTTAAGCTTTGCATGCATGATATAATCACTGATGAATTTATATCGATCAGTATTAGTGATTTGTGAAAAAAATAATCAATCTGTTCGATAATTTTATAAAAATCACTAATACTGACCGACATGTATAGCTAGCTGTGTGTGTATATATATATATATACACTGTAGGTATAGAAAAGAATCACCCCTCTTTAAAATAATCACATTTTGTTGCTTTGCAGCCTAAAATGAAGACTTTTTTTGTTTTATCCAGCTGTATTTACTCAGTGCAACTTAGAACTTTATCATCTCAGTGATTGTGTTTTTTATTTAAAAAAATAATAATTCTGACGTGTTGGTGTTATATCTTTCACTTGGATGTTATAAGTTTGAGTAAATACAGCTGGATAAAACAAAAACTAGATTTTTTAAATTTTGTAAATACTGTAGCAATATTGTAGTGATTTATAATATTGTTTATGAGCATAGACATAAAAATATTTATTGGTGCATCCCTAGCTTTGATATTTATTTAATATATATCATGATTTAAATATAATTTTTTGTTGCATATTTAATCTTGCGGTTTGTCTTTGTTTACTAATTCTGATAATAATTTGTTTCTTTTTCTTGTTTGTCCTGATTCCTGTACATATGTTCTGCGCAGGTGTTTGTGAGCTGTAATTTCTGTGGAAAGTCTATATCATACAGCTGCTCAGCGATGCCTCATCAGGGCCGTGGATTCAGTCAGTATGGGGTCAGCGGTTCACCCACCAAGTCAAAGGTCACCAGTTGCCCTGGCTGTCGTAAACCACTTCCACGCTGTGCCCTCTGCTTAATGAACATGGGCACTCCTGTGTCCAGCTGCCCAGGTAACAGACGGATCATTTAAAGTTCTTCTTCAATTATGATACCATAATGTAAACATATTCAGTTCACTCGTCTCGTCCGTCTTATCAGGCACAGGAAAAGCAGATGAGAAAGCTGATCTCACACGAGACAAAAAACTCGCACAGTTCAATAACTGGTTCACCTGGTGCCACAACTGCCGGCATGGTGGTCACGCAGGTCACATGCTCAGCTGGTTTAGGTAAGAGTCATATTCACCCATATTGTGCCATTTATTCGATGACCTTATAAATACAAATACACTACTGTTCAAAAGTTTGGGTTTTTAAAAAGACAAATACTTTTATTCAAAAAGGATGCATTCAATTGATCAAAAGTGACAGTAAAGATATTTATAATGCTACAAAAGATTACGATTTCAAAAAAATGCTGTTCTTTTGAACTTTCTATTCATCAGAGAATCATGGAAAAAATGCATCACAGTTTAATATTTCATAATATTGCTGTTTTTACTGAATCAAATAAATGCAGCCTTAAAAGACATCTTTCAAAAACATTAAACATTTGAACGGTGGTTTATAGTATTAAGTATAACATTTTCTGTGCCATTATATTGTCTTTTCTTTCAGAGATCACAGTGAGTGTCCCGTGTCGGCGTGCACCTGTAAATGCATGCAGCTGGACACCACAGGCAACCTGGTGCCTTCTGATAGTGTATAAAGGCCTTTCTGCCTTTGTTTTCCAACTTAAATCTCCCAAATGACTAGAAACCAGCTACCAACATTAGTTCTGTAAGTGGTGATGGCGAAGTTCTCACAGTTTCAGAAGTTAATGACGAGCATATGTGTCTTTTCTGAAGTGATCTGCACACCTCACTGGTATTGAAGTTGGCGACAGGTGCTCTATTGTCACAGGAACTAAAGCAGTTACCCATAATTAAGTCACCCACCCGCGGGCAGTTGTGTGTCCTGAGACGTCCAACCTTCTCGAGAAGGAATCCATGTGAATGTCTGACCTATGCATTCGTGGTCCAGTAACAGGAGATTCTATGAATAAAACTATTTCAGTATCAACTTTAGAGACAGGGAAAGAGATACCACAATAATTTCAACCTGAGTAGTTTGAATGCATGTCAGGAATGTTTTGTTTATATCTTAGAAAGTGCTTTCACACGGTCCATAAATACTTCAACTATTTGCCTTTGAGTTTAGCGATTCATATTGTTTTATTATTATGTATTTATTGCATATTACTCCACACCATACTGAACCTCGGGTCAGCTGATGAAAATTTAATTTGTTCAGAGATCTACAATACAGTCAAATGATCTTCACTGGAAAGTGGTCAAATATCTATTCAGTTTGTTTTAAAAATTCCTTTTAACACATAACACAAAGTGATTTTTTTGCTGATTTTTGTTGTTTAAAATATGTAGGTTTAACATTACACTCTAAAAATGCTGGGTTAAATACAACCCAGTGCTGGGTAAAATAGGGACAGACCCAGCAATTGGGTTGTTTTGACCCAGCGGTTGGGTTACTACCCAGAAGGTTGGGTTAAACATTTAACCCAACCGCTGGCTCAAAACAACCTAATTGCTGGGTTTGTCCCTATTTTACCCAGCACTGGGTTGTATTTAACCCAGCATTTTTTAGAGTGTAGTTATGGCTAAGTGTTGCATTTTTGGATCCAAAGGTAATGCTGTTTTGTAGTGCTTACATTAATTTATTGCACAATCAATGCAAATTTAACATCTTAACTATTTAAATGATTGTGTCTGTATTTTTTTGAAAAGCAAAATGAACTTCCATTGAGGACTAATGTTATTAAAACATTTTTTGAAGGAGTTTTGAATGCAGTATTGTTTTTCCTTTATGCAACCATTTTGTTTGTTTCAATGAGATTAATACAGATTTTCAGTTTAGTGAACCACGATGAAGATATGCAATAGCAGAAATTAAGAGATAAACTGTTTAGATCAAGTTTAAAATCTTTACTTACTGCAAAAAATAAATACAAATGGTGTACGAACATGTCTGAGTCATAGTTCGCCCAGAAAAGCCTATCTTGGAACTATATTTTAGGACCATAAAAGTTTTTTTTGTGTTGTGACATTTTCATGACAATAAAGCCATTGAGTTTGTTGTGCTAA
>NW_015505329.1:1452852-1461632 GCF_001515645.1 Sinocyclocheilus grahami
TGTGTGTGTGTGTGTGTGTGTGTGTGTTATGTTTCTGTAAAAATAGCATTAGTTCTCTGAGTTATGTTTTAGGGCCATGTAACTTTCTTTCTTTCTTTGGCATTTTAAATCATTCAGCCATAAATTCTGGGTTTTTCAGAAAGATACAACATGTTTATAGCATATGAACCACAGACCACTTCATGGACTATTTTGTGAAGTATCATATAGTTTCATTTTATTGCACTGCGCCTTGGACTTGATTCTGATATGTCAATAGTGGCATTCAGCATTTATATTTCATAATATTGACATAAAGCTGCACGATCGACAGTTGTCCCGGTCAATCGATTTTCTACACAGCTGTGCAATTTCGATTTTTATCATCAATATCCCATATTCATTTATTTGTTCATTTGACAGGAAGTTGTGTAATAATTCTATAAGATATTATACAATCAGATGATCATTATCACAAAACAAATCTATATTTTATTTAGCAAAACTGGTTTATTTTTCAGTAATAAACCTCTCACTCGTCATTATTCATTATGTATCACACCTTTGAACGTTTTCTTAGATGACATGCACTTCTTTGCTGTAGTCACACTTGCTACGTTTGGAATAAAACACTACCATGCTACTCTTCTGCAGTATTCAGCACAGTATTTTCTGTATGCATGGAATTTCAGAAGAACCTGCAACGTTAGTCAAAATTTAGAGGAATACTGTATCCCACAATGCAATGCTCTCAAATTGACTTTCCATTTCGAGTGTGACAGATGAACTGGAAGTGACTTCAGTCTTGACCTTTACAGCTGATCTGTTTGTTGATTTCTTATTTAATTAGTCTGACAAAACTTCATATATTTTATCATTTTATTTTATTACAAGATTGAATATTTTTTTGTTCCAAGGTGCGTTCAAGTCCTCTTGGGAAGTTCATATTTACGTGTTGAAAAGTCTTAATTATGACGTCATGTGCGTTCAAGTCACTTTGATCGGAGCAAGATCAATGCACCTTTTCTACAAAAAAAAAGCTATATTTTTACTTCTACAAAATGATGAATAAAGAATGGGCATCTGTTTTTTTTTTTTGTGCATTTTTATTCAATTGCTGTCTATACAGAAAGCTCTTGGATTTCATCAGAAATATCTTAACTTGTGTTCCGAAAATTAACAAAGGTCTTATAGGTTTGGAACGACATGAGTGTGAGTAATTAATGACAGAATTTTCATTTTTGAGTGAACTAACCCTTTAAGTATTTTTTTGTCTTCTTTCCAACTCTGTTCTTTTATTATACATTCCCTTTCATTTTTTCCTTAGACGTTTTTTTTCCACTTTCTTTATTCCTTTCTGTCTTATATTGTTTCTGTGTCCTGATTTTTTTTACACTAAATAACCAGAATATAACAGACAAAATTACTTACAATCGTTTCCTGGATTCGAAAACGGTAAAACTCAACTGTTTAACTCTAGGGGAGTTGGAAAATGAGCCTATTTTCAAAAATAGTGGAGTGTTCCTTTAAATGGTTATGTATTCTATCGTTATTGCATACTATCGTATTTTGCACATGCAGCTTTGCTACTTTTATTGTTAATGAAAAAAAAAAAAATCTTCAGATTTATCATCAATACAGACGCTGGATTTATTGTGTCAGACATGCCCCCAACTTGGAAACCCAGGGCTTAAAGAAAGTTTTCTCATAATTAAAAATAATGTGGTGTCATTTATGTGCATTGATCTCATAAATACGATCTTTCCGACGCACCATAACTCCACACCTCTTGCTGAATTAAACAAGCAACATCATGTGACTACAATGTTGCACACTGCTTTTGGAGACATTTATAATGGTATTGTGTTTTACAGTACATGCTAAGTAGGAACTATACAGTACATACTGCACACTATATAGAGTTAGTAAACTAGTATTCCATTCTGAACATGGCCATTGTCTTATCTACTTGTTTCATCGTGTTACCGATTGTTCACAAGTGTTTCATTGTGCAAGTTCAGCAAAGAATCTCAAAAACAACTTTTTGACTGTGATTCACATTTTTACGTCTCATTCTACTACTATTGTCTAAACCGTTCTGGCCAGGCCGGCTGTACCTATTAAGTCGGACAGCTCTCTATCTCCCGTCCTCATGGAGTGCCTGATGCTTGTGTAGATTTGCATTTGAAACGCTTCTCTTTCACACAAAGACCTTGCAGCTGCCTCGCTGCAATCTGCAAGTGAATGTAGTGTAGCCATCCCCCAACAAGTGCATGGAGAAAAGGTGTGTGTACTGGGCTGAAAATGTTTCAGAGTTGATGGTTATCATTCAGACTGCTTCAGTGTTTGAGGCCTATACTGTAACCAGCCGTGCTGCGACACATCTGGTAATGAGTGTCACTTGCTGAGTTGTTCTTTCGGTACAATGATGTAAAACAATGAGCAGAGGGTAAACTGACAGTGCCATTTTGCTGGCTCTTTTGCATAGGCTTTGACATTTGTGTTTGCAGAGCTGGAGCAGAGAGCAAACACTCGCAGGAATTGCTCTGTGGGCTGCATGCAAGCGAGTTGTTTTGAATTTCAGCTGTTGGTGCATGTGTGGGTTTCACTGTGAGCAGTTTCACTTTGTTCCATTTCCTCCTGTGTGTCTTCAGAGCATAACCTTGATGTGAGAACTCATTTGTATTCGATCAATAAAATCTATAAAAGAACAGTCTATGAAAGTTTATATATATATATATATATATATATATATATAATGTGTACATATATTACATTATATATATATTATATAAAATGTAATATATATGCATGACAATTTTTATTGTATTTATAATATGTGTGTGTGGAAATCATCATGCAAATATTAAATCATATATATTATTTATAATGTAAATTTTTAACATTTTTAAACAAACAAGTTTGAGTGTATTCTGCATTACAATTGTAAAGTTTGTTTTTTGAAAACATTGTAAACATGTATAATATTTAATAATACTATTATTGTCATTGTTGTTATGTTATTTATTATTCTATTGCTAAAATATAGTAATAACTCTCTCTCTCTATATATATACAGTATATAGGTGCATCTCAATAAATTAGAATGTCGTTGAAAAGTTCATTTATTTCAGTAATTCAACTTATTCTGCTTTGCAATTGTGAATAGTTTATGTGTGTGCGTGTGTGCGTGCGTGTGCGTGTGTGTGTGTGCTTTTATTATCAATATAAGCAGTTGGATGGATTTTTGGGTGATGGACCATAAAATGAGCCAAAAATAAATAAATAAATTCACATAGATTTACACTGACAGCGGGACCTGAGCCATATCTAGAGATCAGAATATCATAAGAGACTTGACTTAGGTCTGTAAATAAGTATGTTTTACATGGCCAAACACTAGTCAAATTTTCTTCAGAAAATGTAAATATGAAGTTTCTGTTACTTCCGTTTCCATCATAAATACAATGTTCTTGTTCTGTTTCAGTACAGTTATGACAGTGTAGGTAAAAGCTCATCAGTTTCCAGTGACACCCACCAACTTCCTCTCCGTCACTGCACTGCAGTAATGTCTCATGTCATTGTCCACTGCATACATAATCAAGAACACCTATTCTTTTCTCACAAGCTCGATCAGCCAGTCGACAGCCGCCCTCATTGGACAAGCTGCCTGAGCAGTACCTAATTGGACAGTGGCCGCGAGAGCCGTACCAACCCCAGGCATCCTGTATGAGTGATAAAGCCACACAGGTGAGTCAGTGTCACATGCAGTTTGTTTCACAGTTCACAAATAGTACCCCCTAAAATAATTAGACACTTATGATGTCTGAATGCCATTGCATTAGACGACAAAATATCAAAGCTGCATCTGCAAACCATTGATGTGAGGCCTTTTCTCAGAACTAACTACCCATTGTTTTTGCTCAATGACTTACAGTACTAAGAATTTAAATTGACAGAATTTACAGTACTTAGAATTTAAAATCCCCATTTTATGAAATGTTTTGCTTGAAAAGTGTTTTAATGCAGTGATATAGATATTGGGACGTTTCCAACTCAAAATCAGCTTGAAATGGTATTTGCAACCAATTAAATTTCCATAATCAAGTTCAAATCAAATTAAACAAGACAACAAGTTGATTTTGTCCATCAGGAATTGATTTATTTCTAAAGTGGGCGTTGCATAACAGAATAGAGCCAAGAGAGCTGAAAAATAAGAGACCAGTGACATAAATGGAAAAGGAAAGTTGTTGCAGAGATGGTGCAAATGATTCCGTTTTTATGAAAGATTACAAAGACAAATATGTATTAATTGGAATTTGTGCAACGATGAATCAACCAGAGACATTACACTTCAAATGGCTGAATGTCATTGCATTAGATAACAAAATTCCATTAAAATACATTGATACTTTTCCCTGTAAAACTAACTTTTGTCATCATTTTTGCTCAGTGACTTACTTATACAAATGTAATACTAGTATTTCACAAAGACGAAGTAACCAACACTAATTTTGAGTTTTATTTCTATTGGTTTATCACTAAAAACATTTTTGAGATTGAAAGGTTTGCTTATGTATGCTGTTTCATTTGTATTTTAATCACATTTAGTTATTTAGACAATTCACACAAATGTGAACCAATTTCATTTCCATAATCTGATGTTTCCAAGTTAAATAGGGTATTAAAATGTAAGTTTTATCAATCGGAGATTGATTTATTGATTCACAGTGGATATTAACAGAGTGGAAAATGATTTATATGTGTATATACATATTATTAAAATTTTGTATTTAGTTTTTTTCAGATATTAGCATTTTAGAACTTAAATAGAATTTTAAATATTAATTGGGAAGATTTAAATAGAGAAAAAATATGGAGGCATTTTCAATACATTTTATATTTGACAGTAAACAAAGGAAAAGTTTTAAAAAATTATGTAATTCGCTGTAGAGGTAATGCTAATTATTAAATTGGTGATTTAAGAATTTTTCATTGTATCTAAAATAACATACACCAATAAATAATTTACAATAAGACCAAAAACATATTTTTGTAGTATCTAAATAAACATGCACCAATAAATGCAGGGTGTCCGCGGGGTCTTAAAAAGTATTAAAAGTTGATAAATCAATTTAGAGAAAATTAAGGCCCTTAAAAGTATTAAAGTCTTAAATGCCATTTTCCAAGGTATTAAATTTTGTATCATCTTTTCATTATGTATATTTGTCCGAATAGTGGGGTTCTGTGTATTTTATTTATGGAATCCCGCAAGATTTGACGTCATCTGTTACCGCGCTCACTGACTGACTGCGCCGCTGCGTGATAGCGCGGGGCTTGTTGATCCCGCTCACGTTGAATTTCTGACCATTACCGCATGCTCCCATCCGCTCCCGCGATTTTTGTGTCCGCTCCCGCAAACATTCTAATATTGTATATAATTTTCACGCAGGCCGCCGCTTATCAATATGAGGGGTATTTAAATCCCCTTTGAATGAGCGCTCGCAGTCGCAGTTCACTTTCGATTTTGCGATCGCGCGCGCACTGTGTAAGGGGAGCACATCCTACGATAAAAGATATTTGTTAATGAGCTCGGGATCTGTTGAGGAGCAATTCCTACAACATCTTGTCAGTTATCTCTCCTTACGTTTTACCCGTGATTAGTCAAATCTGACTTCTGCAGCTCGTGTTGGATGCAGGGTTGTTGTTGTTTTTTTCCACGAAATTGGGCTGCTTTTAAACTGTTACCATGGATTGATTTTTTCCCAGTGGGTTAAAGGTTTGAAATATTGCATAAATTACATTTGGTTGAAATGCTTGTACTGAAACATTTTGCATTCTACCTGTAATAAAACTGTGCTAAATGTTTTGGGCCACACTAGTAGGAAGCATTTGAGCGGTGTTTATAATAAATGTACATAACAGTGACTGTAAAATATGTATTTTAGGGATGCAAATTACATTTTTATATTTGGGACATGGTAATTGCGCTACTTTGGGCTGTTTTTTTTACTGGCATGGGCTTGGGATGCACAATTAAAATGATGTAATAGTTGTGATTATTATTTTACCTTCCATGATCATTCAGACACGGTCAGGTGCAGTACTCTCTGTCAAGTCTGCATCAAATCAAGCACTCTGTAATCACAGGTAAACTGTCTGATCAGTCAGATGTTTGTCATGAGAAGTGTTCCACAAAACAGCTATGGTTTCAGTTGATGTGACAAATACATCTTTTGAATATACTGTGTAAACTCATTGCCTCGTTAGCTCGGACAGCTTTATTTTCCCTCCTCAATAAGTTTTGTCAGCTGTTTTCCAATACAAATATCTAAACATCCTTAAATCAAGATACATTTACTTGAGATGCAAATTGAAGATATAGTATGAAGTCTTGTGTTCTGAAAAAATGAACTAAAATTAGGTGAGTTTATGCTGAAACATGAACAAATATCTGTAAGAAAACTTGTTTTCCTTTTAAATTAAGTAGATTTTTCTGAGCCTGTTGGCAGATATTTGTTCATGTTGTTAATTTTGATCATAAGGCTTATTATGTCATTTTTTCCCTTCTCAAGTAAATGTATCGTGATTTGAGAATCTTTAGGCATTTGCACTGAAAAACAAGAAAACAAGACAAATTTTATTTATTCATTTATTTAGAGTGTGCAGTCATAAGGTACAGTAAAAGTTATTTCCATATGCATATATGTATATATATATATTAAACATTCATATGCATACATATATATTATATACATGACATTTCAATAGAAGTTACATTAAAATATATTTTTGTTTACTCTTTTTTTTTTTAAGTATGCAAAGGTGTACTGTGCTTCTTTTTCCATAACGTTCATGTCGTTACAAACCAGTATGACTTGCTTTCTTCTGCGTTTTTGTTCATCAATAAAGTGAAAGCTTTTTATTAATGGCTCTTATTACATGGACTAAAGCAGTTGAAACATTTATAAATATTCCTCCACCCTTCACCCTAACTTCCTTAGACGTTTATCAGCTGGCATACCACAAAACAGAAGACATTCAAGAAGCCTGGAAGTTCAAGTTGCAACATGACACGTGCAGGTTCAATCGAAAACCAGTATCTGGAAAATTATGCACTTTTTTGTGGTTCATATTGTCCGCAAAACATCCAGTATGAAAAACCATAAATGATCCTAAAAACAAGCTTCATTTTCTTTAAGCAAAATGTGATTTGATATGATTATCTTTTGATCTTTTGGGGTGAAATTTGATACTCATTGTTTTTGTGAGATTAACCCATAGATTTGATAAATTCAGACTTGGACATTAATCAGGTTACTGGTGCTTTTTGTTTTCCAGTCAAAGCGGCTCTCTGCTTCTTCATCTAACATGGTGCTTTCCAGACCCGTCATTTGTCGAATGCCCAGCTATAGTGACTGTGTTAACCAGGAGCTGGAGAACGTCTTCATCTGTGAAGACTGGGGGAGAGAGGAGGAGAAGGTACAAACACACACAGGTTTCAATCGAACATTTCAATAGTGTGACACTTTAAAATGGTTTTTTGCATGTTTGTCCTCCTGGTTCAGGCTTTGGAGGTGCGGGACGGCGGCCGCGCTCCTGTTCCTCCTCTTCATCACACACACATCTCCTGCAGTCCCTGTTACTGCTGCTCTCCTGCTGCGGACGCTGAGAAAGGTAGTGCTCGTTCAGTCGTGATGACTGGAACACAGTATGTTTGCAAGGGAAGATTAGTTTAAATAAAGAGCTTGATTTGTCGTCTCAGATTACAGGTGTGGTTCACCTCTGCCTCAGTTTTCCAGCTCTCCCAAACCCAACAACAGTTACACATTTAAACGTGAGCCTCCCGAGGGCTGCGAGAAAGTCAAAGTGTTTGAAGATCTCATGTAAGTACCATTGACTGCGTTACTGTAGATTTTGTGAAAACAGTTAGCTTACTATTTTTTTTTAACCACATTTTTAAAATACTCATCCTGTATTTTTGTTGTGCGCATCCAGAGATCATGCTTTGGTTTTTGTGTCTGCTGGTAAAACAGCTCAGGGAGCCTCCATTATTGATAGCTTCAGTTTAGCACTCAGAAGCACTTGAAGCATCATGCTTAGACATGTTTTTCTAGTTCCATAGTAATACCATGTTTGTGGACGATAACATCAAGTCATTTGTTATTTTAAAAAAAGTATTTTGTTGAGATTGCACACATAAAGAACAGTTTACTAAAGAACAGCCAAAATACTAATATACAATATTTGCAAATTGTCTAATATATTTATGTATGTATGTGTATATGCAGTATTACATGTAGTTTAATTTTATTAGTACTTATGTTATTTAAAAAAATCATTCAATATTTACGTGATTTATATAGTCTACATATATAAATATCCCAAATATAAAATTACTACATTATATATATATATATATATATATATATATATATATATATATATATATATATATATATATATATACATAATTATTATTCATTTATTCATTATAATATATTTTATTAATATAATAGTAAATAAAATAACAATAATAAAAACAATGACAATAATAGTATTACTAATTATTTTAATGTTTAAAATTATGCATATAATTATTATTAAAAACTAACTTTACAGTTGTAATGCAGAATACACTCTTGTTTTGTTTAAACTTTTGTTTTGTTTAAAACATTTCATGCATTTATTATATGATATATAATATATAATTTAATATGCATGGAAACACACACACACGCTGTCAAATTTGTCATGCATATATTACATATTATATAATACATATAATGTAATATATATAT
>NW_015505329.1:1462425-1466319 GCF_001515645.1 Sinocyclocheilus grahami
TATATTCATATAGGCATGTATAAACATTTATACATATATATAATTTTTATACATAAGTTATACAAAATGTATATATATTCATATATGCATGTATGTATACACTGTGTACACCAGTGCGGGACAAACACTAGGAAGGAGCGAGATATATAACTATGCTTTTTGATCTTATCATATTTTTTTTTTCTTTGTAGCACTTGTAGAACACAAGGCTTTCCCATTTTCTCCTGCCCAGACAGAAACAAGGTGAACTTCACTCCGAGCGGCTCGGCCTTCTGTCCAGTGAAGCTGCTGTGTTCGTCTCTTTTCCCGTCAGATGATGCTGCTCGCCCCAGTTCACTGGATACTCAAACTTCAGGACAGACGTCTGGTCCATTTACAGAGGCCTCAGCACAAAACAGCTTCCCGCTGCGGCCCGTGTCCTCAGAATGCTGCAGTATTAGGAAGTGCCTGCTGCTCAGTTAGCCAATCACAGCTCAGATCTCAAACAGCTGACTTTTCTAGGAAATGTATTACTTGCTAATGGTTGTCCAAAAGGACCATCATGTTGAACTTTGTCTTGGGGTTTCATGTAATTCTGCTGGAATGCACAAATCTTTACTAACCAGGTAAAACGCATTAGATATGACAGATAATCAACAGGCCAACATCCAAAAATCTGCTTCATGCCTTAACACATAACTCTGTGGCTGGACGATATAGCTAACTAACTATATTTCAATATTTTAGTCTTTTGATGATTTTTTTTTTCCTGTAGAAGAAATCAAATTTCACCCAGTCATTATGTTGCCAGCAAAAGGATTGCAAATATATTGCACATATTCTGTATGCTGCTCAGCCCTAACATCCATACGTTTATTGAACAGTATGGCTTTGTGTTTTTAGCCTCTTTGATTCATGTGACACTGTTATGGTGTATAAATATGACTGCTGGATGCTCACATTAAAGTGACATTTTTCAAGATATAATATTTGCATTAATTTCTCTGTTTTTTACTACAACTATGTGCTTCCTATTTTTTAAACTGCATATAATTGGTTGGGTCAGGGATTTTTAATGTTCGTATTAAACAGCAATGAACATTCTAAATAAAATCAAAAAAATTAATATATGAAAACTAATAGTCATGGAAATGTTAAATCTTACTATAGAAATGGGGAACATAATTTTCTTTCTTCTGGGAATAATTAAATATATTTCTCTTTCGAAAATGTTTTTAAAGGAAAGTTTCTAGTTAGCAGCACGTAATTTGTAGTATGTATATTATAAAAGGTATAGTCCCACTACTGGATAAAATGAAGCTGCTTTTATTCATTTCATGCCATTCAGGGTTACAGCCATATTACAAATGGAAGAAACACACGAGTATAACACAAAATTGTATGGCATTATTTGGTGTAGTGGGATATGATTTATTATGATGCATATTTTACTTTGTCTCGTAAAGCACTGATAAGAACTGACTTCAGTAAGGTCTTTTGGTCCCATTGCGTATTGTGGAATCACATTTACAAATCTTTATTACATTTTATTGCACTTGCATGTAAAAATATGTATGGTGAAAGATAATTTGACCAGGCACACAGACACTAAGAAATACAGTTAACCAACAGATACATAAATGTTTTACCAAAGTTTGATTGGTATGCATGACAAAAATAATAGAGTATAATAGCCAGGTTCTGCAAGTAAAAATCCCATTAATTGTCTCTCATAATGTTTCCCCTTTCAACAAACCTACAATGAAAACCTGTTGTTTTATTATTATATATGCTTTTCCAGAAAAATTACTTCCAGAACCAAGCCTGTAAAAAGTGAGCACAGTTGCTTTATATAACAAACACATCTTAACATCTTCAATTTATGTACACCTTGTCTTATTAATAGCTGCTTTCACATCAGGTGAAGTTTCCATCAGCTAATATAATATATAATATTCATGAAAATAAATTAATTGAAGGACTGTAATAAAGTCCTCTCATATTTAAGGCTTCTGAAATGCAGCATTAGTTTTAGTTGACGGCACTAAATTAAGACAAAATACCTACTTAAATAACATTTGCATTTCAACTTTCTATTTCTTAACTGATCAAGACGACATTTAAAAGAAATGACAATAAAAAAAATCTGAAATCATGCAATATCACAACATGCAAACCCAAACTACTTACTGTTGCTGATAATGATAATGTGTCAGTAGTATATACATTTATGGAATACAAGAAAATCCACATTGTTATGGCAATTCAAACTGCCTTGACAATACTAGCAAATGGAAAAGAATCAAGGCCAGAGTGATTATTATTAGTTTCCTTTGGCAGCAAGTGTGTATTCATGAAATAATTCAGATTAACTGCTATGGCATAGAGAAACCAGTGTTGATATCTGTCCAGTGCAGGCGTCTGTAGGCCTCTTGTGCCACAAGAGCGATAAAGTGCAGCTGTAACAGGACAGATTACGCGTTCAGTAGCTCGTGTTCCTCATCGGTTCGGCCGATCGCATCCGGGTTTGACAGCGGATCCAGATCGGCAAGCAGATTGAACCAAGCAGAGAGATCTTTTGAAGTATCTGTAATACAAAAAAAGGATTACAATGATACGTTATTTGTTTGTTTGTAAAGATGCATTGTAATATATACAAAAATGCAACAAAGTTTGGGGTGTAAATATTTGGTCTGAAATGTGGTCAATCAATTTTATTTATAATTTTAGTTTATTATTTAATCGCTCTCTGTTTACACTCTCAAAACTGGATATGACTGACATATTATAAATAGCTCTTGTCATATTTACCTTTCACTGCAGATTTGGAAGAGATTTGACTTGCTACAGATGAGTTTTCAGGACTATTCTGTGGAATAGCTGTTGTCCGACCTGTAATACAGATCATATTCAAAAGCATTTACAGTAGATGTACACATCCATTCAAAAGTCTGAGGTCAGAAAATAATACTTTTTTTTTATTCAGCAAGGACACATTAAATTATGGAAGCCCATTTCCACCACAGAACAAAAAATTCTGAATTGTGAGAGAAAAAAAATCTAAGTCAGAATTACAAAACGTAAACTCAGAATTCTGACAGAAGATACAGATTTCAGTCTGTTCGTGTCTACGTGGACAGTTCATGTTCAGAATAAGCTGCCGAGTGAAGCAGACTTTCTGTTAGATCATGTTTCTGCAGACCTGAGATTGTGGACTGTAGGTCGTTCATGTTCTGGTCGAGTAGAGTCGAAGGCAGAAAGAAAGCGGGCTCGTCCTCGGGGGGCTGTGTCTCTGCTCTGCTACTGCCGGTCGGATCATCTTCTCCAAACACCTCACGCCATTCCTGTGAGAAACCCCTGTCCTCCAGAGAACTGCTGCCCAGGATCTCATTCAACAAACTCAAGCCATCCTTCTCCTGACCGCCAGAGAAAGTGTCATCATTTCCTGTATATACAGTGCAAAGTCACTGCTCAACAATGTTGAATTCAATTATTGTGTCCTATGGATAAAATTCAGTTTTTATGAAAGCTTTACCTGTTTGCATGAGGCTACTGCTCAGAGTTTCTTCTTCAATTGAAATAAGCCTGGAAGAGAAGACATAAGTGATTAGAGGTTAATATGTGACCCTGGAGCACAAAAGCAGTCTTAAGTCGCTGGGGTATATTTGTAGCAATAGCCACAAATACATTGTATGGGTCAAAATTATTGATTTTTCTTTTATGCCAAAAATCATTAGGATATTAAGTAAAGAGCATATTCTATGAAGATATTTTGTCAATTTACTACTGTAAATATATTAACACTTAATTTTTGATTAGTAATATGCATTGCTAAGGACTTCATTTGGACAACTTTAAAGGCGATTTTCTCAATATTTAGATGCACCCTCAGGTTCCAGATTTTCAAATAGTTGT
>NW_015505329.1:1466341-1478707 GCF_001515645.1 Sinocyclocheilus grahami
GAGTTTTCAGGACTATTCTGTGGAATAGCTGTTGTCCGACCTGTAATACAGATCATATTCAAAAGCATTTACAGTAGATGTACACATCCATTCAAAAGTCTGAGGTCAGAAAATAATACTTTTTTTTTATTCAGCAAGGACACATTAAATTATGGAAGCCCATTTCCACCACAGAGCAAAAAATTCTGAATTGTGAGAGAAAAAAAATCTAAGTCAGAATTACAAAACGTAAACTCAGAATTCTGACAGAAGATACAGATTTCAGTCTGTTCGTGTCTACGTGGACAGTTCATGTTCAGAATAAGCTGCCGAGTGAAGCAGACTTTCTGTTAGATCATGTTTCTGCAGACCTGAGATTGTGGACTGTAGGTCGTTCATGTTCTGGTCGAGTAGAGTCGAAGGCAGAAAGAAAGCGGGCTCGTCCTCGGGGGGCTGTGTCTCTGCTCTGCTACTGCCGGTCGGATCATCTTCTCCAAACACCTCACGCCATTCCTGTGAGAAACCCCTGTCCTCCAGAGAACTGCTGCCCAGGATCTCATTCAACAAACTCAAGCCATCCTTCTCCTGACCGCCAGAGAAAGTGTCATCATTTCCTGTATATACAGTGCAAAGTCACTGCTCAACAATGTTGAATTCAATTATTGTGTCCTATGGATAAAATTCAGTTTTTATGAAAGCTTTACCTGTTTGCATGAGGCTACTGCTCAGAGTTTCTTCTTCAATTGAAATAAGCCTGGAAGAGAAGACATAAGTGATTAGAGGTTAATATGTGACCCTGGAGCACAAAAGCAGTCTTAAGTCGCTGGGGTATATTTGTAGCAATAGCCACAAATACATTGTATGGGTCAAAATTATTGATTTTTCTTTTATGCCAAAAATCATTAGGATATTAAGTAAAGAGCATATTCTATGAAGATATTTTGTCAATTTACTACTGTAAATATATTAACACTTAATTTTTGATTAGTAATATGCATTGCTAAGGACTTCATTTGGACAACTTTAAAGGCGATTTTCTCAATTTTTTTTTGCACCCTCAGGTTCCAGATTTTCAAATAGTTGTCTCTCGGCCAAATATTGTCCTATCCTAACAAACCATACATCAATGGAAAGCTTATTTAAAAATGGACCCAGGGTTTTGTGGTCCAGGGTCACATATCACACATCAAAATAAAACCGAAATGAGGCTCCTACGTTTCATCTGTATTCTGACTCGTCTCCTCGTCTGCTTTTGCCTTCGTTTTCTTCTTGACCTTTTTCTTTGCAGCTTGATCTGAACCCTGGAGTATCAGACAGGACAGATGAACAGATTTGTTGGACATGCATCATAATATCACTGCTTGTTTGTGTAAACGAGGATGGGTGAATTTTTACTAAACTTAACAGTTTTTATTTGATCACAAATCTGAGGCAAAAGCCTATTTTGGGATGAATAATCAATAAGCAGCAGGTTCCTGTCGTGACAACTTGCCCCATATCATGTGAAAACATTTCCCTGCTACTGACAATATCAAAAGGATATCATAATTGAGAAGGGAGACATCCAAACCTCACTCTGTAGCACACACTACTATTCAAAAGTCTGGGGTTGCCGAGAGTCTCTTATTCTGACCAAGCATACATTTATTTGATCGAAAATAGGGTAAAAACTCAGAAAACAGTTCTTTTTGTTGTAATAATATTTCAATTTGAATATATCTTAAAATATAATTTATTGCTGTGATCAAAGCTGAATTTTCAGCATCATTACTCCAGTCTTCAGTGTCACATGATCCTTCAGAAATCATTCTAATATGCTGATATGCTGCTCAAGAAACAATTCTTATTATTATTAATTATGAAGACAATTGTGCTGCTTTATATTTTTATTGAAAAGTATGATCGTTCAAAAGAACATTTATTTAAGATAAAAACCTTTTGTAACTTTATGAGTCATTTTTGGTCAATTTCATGCATCCTTGCTGAATAAAAGTAAAATCTTACTGACCCCAAACATTTGAAAAGTAGTGTATTTTTCCCCCCAAAATTTGCTATGCTAAATAAATAAATGTAAATATAAAATGTAAGAAAATCATCTTTCTTTTAAATACTAAAAACATCAGAAACAAATCCAAATCTCACTGAAAAATTATACAAACTTATTTTATAGTTTAACCACAAAATGAGAGCCATGAAAGTAAATACACACATCCATATGAATAAATCTGAGATTCATTTCTTCTGAAAGCTCTCACCCCCAGCGCTGAAGCCTCATGAGTCTGGCAGCCTTTGAAGCTCTCATGAATAGCAGCCATAGTGTGAGAGGTTTTCTCCCAGAAATGTAGCAATGTGGTCTGAAATAGAAGAAAAGATGGTAACACTTTACTTGAAGGGGTGTGCATAAGACTGACATGACACCTTCATAATCATGACATGACACCTTCATAATCATGACATGACACCTTCATAATCATGACATGACACGTCATGAATATGAAGGAGGTTTTATGCATGTTTATGACAACTGTCATTAAGTGTCATTTGCTCAGTTATGTAATTTTTAATGCAAATATGACATTATTTGACCTAACCCTACCCCTACCCTTACCCCTAACCATAGCCCATAGCAAAGACATCTCAAACAATGTCATCTTTGCATTAAAAATTACATTACTGAGAGAATGACACTTAATGACAGTTGTCATAAACATGCATAAAAAAACATGTGTCATGTCATGATTATGAAGGTGTCATGTCAGTCTTATGCACACCCCTTCAAGTAAAGTGTAACCGAAAAGACAGATATTTATCCTCATGACATGTCATTCTGGAAGATTTTATTCTGCTAAATTGTGAGATATAATTGCCTTTATTAACAATTCATTTAGATAAAATAATAATAAAAAAAGTAATAATAAAAATAATAATTTATAAATAGTAAAAATAATTAAATTAAATTAATAAATAACTCATTCATGGTTTAATGTCTAATGATTACAGTTTTACACCAAATAAAAAAACGACAATATTTCTGCTGTATTACATTTAAAAGTATTATAGTTTCATTACTGTATAAATATATTATTTTATAAATATAAAGCTAAATTCATCACATTTACAATGCTCGCTAACTAGCTAAAAATAATAATAAAAAAATAATACAGTAATAGAAATAAGCATCAAGAAGCAATTAAAATGCAGCACCTGATAGGTTGTCAGGACGTGTGAGAGCAGATTACAGCGACTGGCTCCGAGCAGATCAACCTTCTGACACACATCATTCTTCAGTTTGTCAAAACCTGTCTTGGTATGACGCACCTGGGTTTGAACCTGAGGGATGTAAAAAGATGAAACTGCTGTTCATCAAATACAACCAGCAAAAGAAACAAGAGGTAAAGTTTAGCAGCGACATTTCAGACCTTGAACCTCGAAGACATTCTAATTAGAGGTCTGCACGGGCTTTAAACTGAAGCCCGAACCCGAGATCGTCTGACCCGACCCGAGTGGTTAAATTTAGAGCCCGAACCCGACCCGAAATCTCCCCCTTTTGCCTTGTGAACTGACCGAGCCTTAATGATTCTCTTTCTTTACATGTTTACTGACCATTGCATGCAATCGTGAAATACAGCATTTTTTTTAAAATTGACTATTCGTTGTGAAGGGGGGGGCTCCACAACGAATAGTCAATACAAAAAAAAGCTGTATTTCATGATTGCATGCAATGGTCAGTAAACATGTAAAGAAAGAGAATCATTAAGGCTCGGCCAGTTCACAAGGCAAAAGAAAAAAAAAACATTTACCAGTTATGAAAGTTTATGAACATCAGGTGCAGGAGTTTTTGAATGGTTGTATAGTCTACGACAAGACGATAATTCTTCCATCGTGCAAATTATGGTCATTTTCATTCGGCCTGCTTTACATCAGACACAGAGATGCAGTGCGGTAAGATCGCATTTATTTGAATGAATTAATTATATCATTTATTTGAATTAGTGAGAGAGACAGAGAGAGAGAGAGAAAGAGGGCTGAAAGTTGCGTGTGTGAACCTGCGTCTGCGCGTCTCTCTCTACAAGCAATGAGGCTTAGTTACTTCAAAAACAGCCTGTCGAAGCTATTTTATTAATAAAAGTTTCCATGCTGGGTTGTCATTGTCATGTGCAATAATGTGTGTGCATGCGTCTATGAAAGCAGTGTAGCCTACTGCATATAGTTTTAGTTTAGCTATAAACCCGAGCCCGACCCGAACCTATTCATTTAACATAAACCCGAACCGAAACCCGTCGGGCTCGGGTCGGGTAGCAGACCTCTGATTCTAATCCCACTCTAGATGAGAATGATTTAGAAGACACCTTACTCCTTCTGCTGGAGAAACGGTTTCAGTGCAGTCACACTGTCATTTCCAGGCTGAGACTGACCTTACGGAACTTCTCCATCTGCTTGTGTGTGTCCGGGTCGAGCTCCTGAGAAACGTCCTTCATCCAGAGCAGAGCTCCTCTGTACTCGGTCCGTGACTGTTCCATCCTGTTCACTGTCAGCCATGTATCCGATATAGCTCGGTAACGGAACGTCTCCACCTCCTGGTACAGACGGCCCAGCGGACCTCGCAGCGCCAATCTGCAGTGAGAAACGAATGAACCAATTAAAGAAGAATTCCCAAACCAATCGCATTTGATTAGAAGCTTGTTTTATAATCAACGAAGAGACCTCTGCTGTGAAGAGAAGCAGAGAGCTTTCCCAGTAGCTTGCATGATCTTTCCAGCCCGACTTTTGTCCTGAGAGCCCTGTGAACGCAGGAACCGACCCAGTTCATTCTCCTCCTGGGACAAAACTGAGAAGGCCAATAGAATTTAGCCACATATATCTGTTTTCTTTGAATAATAAATCACGTCTGAAATCTACCTTTAAGTTTTAAGCATTTGAACGGCACACTCTTAAAAATGAAGGTTCCAAATGGGGTTTTTGTAGCGATGCCATAGAAGAACTATTATGTTTTTGTTTTTTACCCACTATAAAGAACCTGTTGAGCATTTGAAAGGTTCCATGGATGTTAAAAGTTTCTTCACAGAACCATCAATGCCAATAAAGAACCTTTATTTTTAAGAGTGTACAGCAAAAAGTTATCCCTAGCCTTGTGAAAAAAGTAGACTTTAGTATATTTTTATGGAAATAATGTACTTTAAAAGAATATATTTAAGTGCAAAGTGAATGCAATGTTTTCTGACCCTTAACTGCATGTTATTTACTGTGCGATTAGCTGAAAAGTATTATATGCAATTAATTGAACGTAAGAGTGCTTTTTCTGACCCACTTAAGCAGGACATAAGTACATCTTTATATATAATTTAATAATTACTTCTACTGTCTTTGCAGTATAGTTAAAGAGTACTGCATAATGTACTGACAAGCATTAACTGATTATAGCAAACTAAACTATACTTCAATGCCACTTGCATGTGATTAATTTAATTGAAACGTGTATGTTATGCATTTAAATGTATTTGTAAGTACACATTTGTAATGATCAAACTGCAATTTATTACATTTAAAATATATTCACTTTAAATGTAATATCAAATAACACTACAGTTAAAAATAATAATCAAGTATATGGTTTAGTATGTTAGTCGGCACATCAAAGTAAGTAAGTGTCATTTTTTTTTTAAATCACAATGATTTCAAATGTACTAATAAATGTTTTGTGTTAAGTTACTTGACATGTTACATGTACTGTACTCTCTTTCAGTACTTTTTATTTTCAAAAAAATCTGTATGTTTTTAAGATTTGAAGTACACTACACATAATACAATTAAGCATACTTCTTTTTCACAACGATTAATGAATATTAAAGGCGTCATATGATGCTTTTTTAAAGATCATTATTTTGTGTATTTGGTGTAACAGAATATGTGTGTGAATTTTCAGTTTACTTACGGCTGATTCTCATTTGATACTGTTCAATCACCTTAAGGAGCTCCATGCACGTTCTCTGTACTGAATGAAACACCTGAAGGAAAGCATGAAAAACCACATTCATCTCAAGACCATTTGATTCGTTCAGATCCAGAGGAAAGTTTGGATTGGAGCCGCTCCTCACCTCCAGTTTAGCGTCCAGATCCGCATCGGAAGCAACCACATGCTCATCTTCCTTCTTTCCTGTGACTTTAATCAGCGTTTGCTTGGTTTTCCAGTATTTCTGCTGGAACTTGTTGACCACTGATGATTCTTGATTTTGGAGAAAGTGATCAAAATGAGAAATACCTCTGCAAAAACATGACAAACCAATTATGAATGCACCTCATTTTGTTTAAGTTCCGAGACTTTATAATGAATGTCTGCAAATGGATGGTTTCCCCATACTCACTTGTTCCCTTTCTCCATGATTATCAGCTATCTGAAATAAATAAATATAATTATTCCATTATAACTGAAAACAGCCTACCACGTTTAATAGTGTAACCCATTGCGTTAATTTACAGATTTATAGGTGATACGTCAAAAAGCATTCAATAATCAAGCATGTATAATGTTTTGTTATTATTGCACCGTGTAAATAATAAATAATACACTGAACATACAGGCCTCTTCTTTATCGCTCACGTGCATTTTTCTATAGGAAGATATTATCTTTATTATTAAACCTGATTAATAACAGCTAAACGACAGTAAACACATCACTCACAAACAATATTCAGCCTGTATGTGATTCTCACATCCGGATTTCATTCTCTGCCGCACCAAAACAAACACTATATTCTGTCATTATGCAATACAGGAAACGAGCTGTTTATGATAATAATAATAATGAAGTGAATTATTGTGCGACTCACCTTATGAGCTTGGACTCCGGCTGTCGATGTCTAAGACATGCTGTAATAAAAAAAAATGAAACGCTACATGTGTATCACTGCGCGTTTTGGGTGCGTGTCCTTGCAGGAGGAGTGATGCGTCATGCGTAAGAGCGCACTGAGTCGCGTTCAGCTTGAAACGGACTCTAAATGCGCAGCTGTGATCTTTCTGAAAGATTTTATGACATGGTAATGATATTTTAGGGTCTCGCAGTTTTTAAATGACCGTTAAAGTTTCTTTGTATCAGTATATTCAGGTGTAAATGATTCTCAAGAATAGGTGCGCGCAGATGTTAGCATGTGGTGCCTGTTACTTTTATCAGCGCTTATTAGAATTGGACAATCACAGTGCGATTATGTACATTTAGAGATGCTCGGTGGAAAAGGGGAAAGAAATGAAAATGTACAAGATTTACGAGGTATTAGAAATGTAGAAGATTTGATAAACATGCAGTTTACATTAATTTTCAATAGAAGTAATTGTCTCCAACAGCGTGTGGCATCAAACTGTATTCAGTAATGCAATTACATTCACGTTCATAGCGGTTTCATTAAATCATCAGAGAAATGACAAAAGCGTTGACACACGATCTCAGCAAAGCAAAGTCAATTACAGGAGCTCATTAAGTTTTGCTCTGGCTGTCAGAAATAATGACACAAATTCACCAGCATGCACCTGCCACAGAGATCAACTTCTGGTGAAGTTCATAAGTGTGCATGGAGACAAAGTATGTCTTTACTAAAGATTTTTCACAATTTAAAAATAAATAAATTGAACATTATATAATGGTTTTAAATGTATCCCATCTTATCCTCCACAAAATAGCCATACAATCTTAAATGAACAGACTTCAATGAATATACAGACATGCTTGTCTTAAATACAGATGTAATATGGATTTTGTATGCATTTTCACTGACACTTGTTTTGTGATGTCAGTTGCATGAAAAATGTTTTCCAAACTAATTTTTGTAACACTCATGCCAACCACAATCGGAAGATTACATATTATTACTACAGATTATTACGACATGTTCAAATCAGAACATGTTAAATTGATGAATAAATCATGACAAAATGTTCAAATACTGAACTTTACCTATTCCAGTTCAAAATGAAAACCTGCCAAATTATTTTAGAATAAACAAATGTACCAGTTTCGTTTTCATTATGAGACAAAATGATCATCCAAAAGGTAAGTATGGAGACTCGCTGTGGTAGTTATAATCTGGACAGACTTTCTGCACCAGTTTGTAGTCCAAGCTACAGAAGTATATGTAGACACAGATGACTTTGAATGGTTTTGAGCAGAGCCAAGAAACATGGCTGTGAGTCTGATCCTGGTCACAGCTATGAGACGGGTCGTTCCAGCAGCGTGTGCTTTTAGTACCTCTCTCCACCCTCTCATGTTCCACCCTGCAGTTAAACATCCTTGACTCTACCGAGTGCAGAACGGTTTGTTGCGTCTTCGAATCAAATTCTACCAATTTGCTTGGAGGAACCAGCCCTACGGAGACGTTTCCACCTCCGGTGGTGTTGTATCGGAAATAAACGCTGAACGTTCCGTTGCCGTGATCCACGATCTTGCCAGCGATGAGCAGGTTGAGGCTTGTGGACTTCACTTTGCACTGGAAATCTCCCCATCCGAACATCTTCTTAGCTTTTCCACTTTTCACTGTGACCCGTTTTCTGGATTGTTGGGCGGATGGGTGTGTCTCCGTCAGGTTTGGAGTCCAATCCCAAAGCTCCTGCTCGGGACATGGCCGGAGTTTGTTGGACAGGAGGGCTGGGGTTTGGTCCGAATCATCAGGACTTGAATCTGAATCAGCACATGGATGCTTTATTGTCCTCTTAGGCCTGTCCAGTTGTAGAGACCTTGCGGTCAGAGGACTATTTCCTTTGGCATATCTGACCTGAGACAACAAAATGAGACAAAAAAGGCAGTGTTACACACAAAAAGAGACAATGAGGGAAAAAAAGTAATATCAGAAGGACAATATCTCCTTGACCTCACTTGAAATGATTTGACAGCAAATCTGTCATACAAGAGAGCTTTTATAAGTGAGCTCTTGGATCAATAATACAAATATGATAGTTTTTATATAGTATGTCACTTAATTAAAGAGCGGTTCACGTCCAACATCAGGGTCAGCGCAAGGTCACTCCTGAAACAAATAAGGAGATTCAAAAGGTGTCAGAGAAGTGCCTGTAATTGAATCTTGGCCATCGATATCAGATCAAAATGACCTACAGGAGAGTCAGAGAAAGATGGTCTGACTAGATAGATAGATAAATAGATAGATAGATAGATAGATAGATAGATAGATAGATAGATAGATAGATAGATAGATAGATAGATAGATAGATAGATAGATAGATAGATCATCATGACAAATATGTTGCACAGAGGTGACAGTAGAGAAAAAACAACCATCATCTAATTCCAGCCCCCTGCAGTGATGAGTTGATGAGATCATTTTAGGAAGATATAACAAAAACCTTTCTTCTCGTTCGCCTCATTTACATTTCAGAATTACTTTTTATACATACTGATACACAATACAGTCAGACATGCTGCTTTAGTGGCAGAATGCTGTGAAACATAATTAACTTCATTTGAAGACTGACAGTTTTTCCAAACAGCTCCGGGCAGGATTACGGCTTTCCGATGGCAGATTTACAGGAAGCTGGTTTAATGGATTAGGTCTCAAGCAGTTCCACACAGTTTCCATATTTCATGTCTTGAGTTTTTGCATTACTGTTCTGGCTGGTTCTACTGAGAGGTTTCAACCTACCACTGCCTTGTTTTTTTTAAAGTAATTTTTTAAAGTTAATTATAATCATTACATATTAACTAATTAAAAATTAGACTTTGTAGATTTCTAGAACATTTCTAGAAAAAAGTATTTCATTAAATATAAAAAACATTTTAAATACTACTGTTTGATTAAATATTTTAAATACTTTTTCTATATATATATATGGGCAGAAAGGCCTGTGCTTTTTCACTCTGTACAGTGCAGTCAGCCAACGGAGGAATACAATTCACCTGTAAGGATGAAATCATGACATACTGTAATTAAGTTAAGTTAATTATAATCACTACATATTAACTCTAATAAAAATTAGACTTTGCAGAAAATTTCTAGAAAACAAAATTGTATTTAATAAATAAAATAAAAAATGAATACAAATACAAATTTCTAGAAAAACAGTAGTATTTAATTATATTTAAAAAAAATATATATATATAAAAGTATATATAAAATGTGACTTTTAAATAATAATGTAATTAAGTATTTTAAATAATACTGTTTAAACATGTTTTCTAAAAAATTTAATGCTTTTCAAATTTAATTTTAAAAGTAAATAAATTATATAAATAAATGTATATAAATAAATGATTAAAAAACATGCTTTTTATAAAATAATATGCTTATGCTACACCTTTGAAAGCATTTCTAAGGACTGTATAGAAATTCACCTGCAAGGATGAATTCATGACATACTGTAACTCATCTGAAACATTCGAGGGAGATGCTACCTCTGAAAACATTGTCCGACTAAAGTTAAAAAAGAATCCATGATTGTGTTGAGAATATTAGTGAATAAATCAGTAAGTCGTGATTTAACTCCATGGATCATGGGTAAAAACATAAACAGTGCCGTAATCAGATGAAGGCAGAGTTACTGCAACACTGGAGCAATTCTATTGAACATGTCCTTGGTGAAAAAAACAGAACCCCCCCCAAAATCGAAACTTATGAAATCAACTCAATAGCTCTTTTCACAGAATTCATATATTGGATCTTTATCTCCAGGGGTCAGACACTTACAGTCACACTTATATATTTATATAAAAAAGCATTGATCCTTTTGAGGTTCGAGCACCACGTTGCCTTTTATTTCAATTAGAGACAAATCGATCTTCAGTCTGAGGTGTGAGGTGGATCTTATACAGCGAGAGGAGGAGGCACGACTGGAGAGACACAAGTCGAAAACAAAATACTACTTCTGGTTCTTCAGCTTACCATGCTGGAATATTACAATATTAACACTATCTGATGAGAAGTGCTGGTCTGATGAATACTGGAGAACATTCTAAAAGCACTGTGAATGATCAATTGCAATTGGAAGTACAATACATGAGACTAATTTGTTAATACTTTCTCAAAAAAAAAAAAAATGTTTTCATCTGAAAACATGATTGGCAAAATTGCTGATGTTTCTGAACAGTTATTGATCACAGCAAATTGAACATTGATGACCAATACTGTATGTTCCTTCATATGATATTCTTAACCAACCATTAAATTAGAATTCCTCCACTAAAGTATCACTGACAGAAATGAAACTAGGCAGCAGCATGTATTTGCATCTACTTGCACCTGATAATGCAATCAAGATCCGTCATTAATGATTATTATATAAATAGGAGGGCTTTTCAGTTAAAGGAAAGTAAGGTGGTTTGCTGGTTTTCGATACTTTTTATAAAATAATATGCTTATGCTACACCTTTGAAAGCATTTCTAAGGACTGTATAGAAAGGCCTGTATTTTTTTCACTCTGTACAGTGCAGTCAGCAAGTCAGTGAAAAGAGGAATGAAATTCACCCGCAAGGATGAATTCATGACATACTGTAACTCATCTGAAACATTCGAGGGAGATGCTACCTCTGAAACCATCGTCCGACTAAAGTTAAAAAAGAATCCATGATTGTGTTGAGAATATTAGTGAATAAATCAGTAAGTCGTGATTTAACTCCATGGATCATGGGTAAAAACATAAACAGTGCCGTAATCAGATGAAGTGCTCGCTCGCTCGCATGAGGGAGGAACGCCTATGAATGTCCAAACAACCAATCCTATGACTTTCATTAATAGAGTCATTCCTAATGCATGTCGCCCAACATATCTGTCTTCATACAGTGGATAAAAGATTAAACAAACTCACAAACATATAAGAAATATCCTTCATACATGTTTAATACACTAGTATTTATTACCTGAAGGTGATCAGGAAACATAAGCTGTACAAAAAAGACCTTGGAACTTTACAACATGACCATAATCAACAAAGATCAGCGAGACCACTTTGCAATGTACTAAACATTTCTGTGCGATAGAAAAGAAATGAATATGATTTAATACTCATTATTTACAAATAAAACTAAACATTCATTTCACCAGCTGCTAGCAGGACGGCCGGGTGAAACG
The DNA here is from genome assembly GCF_001515645.1 of Sinocyclocheilus grahami. Lineage (NCBI taxonomy): Eukaryota > Metazoa > Chordata > Actinopteri > Cypriniformes > Cyprinidae > Sinocyclocheilus > Sinocyclocheilus grahami. Next base: position 1,478,384 of record NW_015505329.1, read on the forward strand.
ACTGTAATGTAGCAGCGTAAATGAATTAGGGGAAAATGAGGAGAGCTGACCAATAAAAAGCATCTTCTATATTACTACTATCTGAATGGAAGATTTCAGCAGGATTCATAGACTATCACATCTTAGGAATATTATAGTCACGCTTTGTTAAAAAAAATATATATATATATATATATATATTACAGGTTAAATTCAAATCAAATCAAATTTCATGAATACATACACACTGTATTTTATTTTCATTGCATTTTGTAATTTTTTAGGGAAAGAAGGGTAATGTATAACCATTTGAAAATAAATTAAGGATATAAAAATTGAATACTA
>NW_015505329.1:1480373-1499746 GCF_001515645.1 Sinocyclocheilus grahami
AAAAAAAAAAGAAATCAGGAAGGGGGCCAACACTTTTTCACACCACTGTATACAGTATATAAATAATTTTTTTAAATAAATGATTAAAAAAGATACTTTTTATAAAATAATATGCTTATGCTACACCTTTGAAAGCATTTCTAAGGACTGTATAGAAAGGCCTGTATTTTTTTCACTCTGTACAGTGCAGTCAGCAAGTCAGTGAAAAGAGGAATGAAATTCACCCGCAAGGATGAATTCATGACATACTGTAACTCATCTGAAACATTCGAGGGAGATGCTACCTCTGAAAACATTGTCCGACTAAAGTTAAAAAAGAATCCATGATTGTGTTGAGAATATTAGTGAATAAATCAGTAAGTCGTGATTTAACTCCATGGATCATGGGTAAAAACATAAACAGTGCCGTAATCAGATGAAGGCAGAGTTACTGCAACACTGGAGCAATTCCATTGAACATATCCAGGTGAAAAAAACAGAAACCCCCCCAAAATCGAAACTTATGAAATCAACTCAATAGCTCTTTTCACAGAATTCGTATATTGGATCTTTATCTCCAGGGGTCAGACACTTACAGTCACACTTATATATTTATATAAAAAAGCATTGATCCTTTTGAGGTTCGAGCACCACGTTGCCTTTTATTTCAATTAGAGACAAATCGATCTTCAGTCTGAGGTGTGAGGTGGATCTTATACAGCGAGAGGAGGAGGCACGACTGGAGAGACACAAGTCGAAAACAAAATACTACTTCTGGTTCTTCAGCTTACCATGCTGGAATATTACAATATTAACACTATCTGATGAGAAGTGCTGGTCTGATGAATACTGGAGAACACTCTAAAAGCACTGTGAATGATCAATTGCAATTGGAAGTACAATACATGAGACTAATTTGTTAATACTTTCTCAAAAAAAAAAATTTTTTTTCATCTGAAAACATGATTGGCAAAATTGCTGACGTTTCTGAACAGTTATTGATCACAGCAAATTGAACATTGATGACCAATACTGTATGTTCCTTCATATGATATTCTTAACCAACCATTAAATTAGAATTCCTCCACTAAAGTATCACTGACAGAAATTAAACTAGGCAGCAGCATGTATTTGCATCTACTTGCAGCTGTTAATGCAATCAAGATCCGTCATTAACGATTATTATATAAATAGGAGGGCTTTTCAGTTAAAGGAAAGTAAGGTGGTTTGCTGGTTTTCTACAGATCAGTGTGAACCATCTTAAACCAGTTCAAATCAAATCAAATTTCATGAATACATACACACTGTATTTTATTTTCATTGCATTTTGTAATTTTTTAGGGAAAGAAGGGTAATGTATAACCATTTGAAAATAAATTAAGGATATAAAAATTGAATACTATTTAATCTGCTGAATAATAAAACGTCAAAAACCGTACTGTGTGATGGCTTTGTACGTTTGTTGCAAGTGCATGAGACAGCTTATATTTATGATGTCATAATACTATACAGCAATATATATATATCCAACAAAAGTGCTACAGGTGTACAATGACCCCAGAAAGTATTTGCACACTTCAGCCGCACTTCATGTCTTTGCATTAGATAACACAATACCAAACGGAGTGAAATTCACTTTGTTTTAAAATTACATGATTTCAAAAATAAATGTATGACCTAATCTGTTTTGTATTTCTGATGAGTGTTCACAGTCCTTTTAGAAGCAGCATAAATGCAATGTAATAATTGGCCTATATATTATAATATATATTGGTTTATAATACACACACACACACACACACACACACACACACACACTCACTCATAATAGTCACACATAGGTTCATAAGAATCATTTGTTCATGAATCTGACTACACTGGACACTTTATATGTTTTTGACTTACTAGAAAGAACCAGTTCGTAAGAGTCAGTGACTCTGGAATCTGACTACACTGGTTGTATAATAGGTTTTTGATTCAGTATAAAGCATTGGTTCACAAGAGTCATTCATTCGAGAAATGGAAAACAAAGGACAAGTTGTATGTTTTTGATTCACTAAAAAGAACTGACTCATAAGAATCAGTCACTCGGGGATCTGACTATATTGGTCACATTTTATGTTTCTGATTCAGTATAAAGTATCAGTTCACCAGACTCATCCGTTTGGGAATAGGACTACACTGGACATGTCATACAAACTGGCTGTGTGTTTTCTTTTCAGCTTTTCTTAGCTGGCAGACATGCCAGAAAAATAACTAAATGCAAAAAACTAAAGTGAAAATTTCATCCAATGTCCCCTTTAAAGTGTATCTTCCGTGTCCAAATACTTTGAAGGGCTACTGTATTTTGCATGTCCACTGTCCTGTGAGAATTGGCAACAATACTTCAGTATTTTTTTTTAATCAATAATAAGGCAAAAACTATCGGTCTTCCCATGAGACCCACTGTCTTGACATGTACATCATTTGTGTAATTAGATACCAGACATTGAAAGTGGGGCATAAATCCCCAATCAAAAGTCATAATACTGTCACAACCACTTTTTCCCAACAACTGTATAGCGACCATTTAATATTAAAAAAATGTCTGAATGGAAAACTATAACAAAAAATACATATTTAAAGTCAGTCAAAAGACACATCATAGAAACTATACAATGCACAAATGAGTGAAAACAAAAGGACGTGAGGTCTTTAAAGAGTCCCACTCTGAGATTGATTTTTACACTTTCATTGATGTGTTCCAGATTCATATTCGGTTGCCTTGAAGAATCGTCGGTTTAGAGACATTGTTCAATGGCGAATGCTTTCCTTGCTGCACTAACATAGTGCAAAATAATACCTGGAATCAGAGTGGGACTTCCAGGAGAACATGATTTGTCTTGTTTTCACCTTCCATAGAAAGGCTGCATCTTCTGTGAGCAAATGTTGTCCATGATATCTGAAGTTCACAAGTTTCCTTCCGTGTTTTCTACTGTGTGTTTTGGCATTGTCTGTTCAATAACTCCCTCCAAAAATATGAATCCTCTCAGCTGGGAAGCACAAGTCGGAAGAAAGTTGTTCTGATAAGGTCCTGACCCGTCGCATAGAAGACCACTAGCTTGACCGCAGTTGCATAATTGACAAATACTTGTAAGGAACTGAATATAAACAAAGGCATGATCTCACAGCGTTTGGAGATGTGTGTAAAGGCTCTTCCAGAACAAGAACATGAAGTAAAAACAGTATGAAGTATGAAGGTTTTTCGTTTGCGGCTCTTGGATGTTTCTTCTTCTTCAAGGTTGCATTCAAGCATTTAGGGTCCAGTATTGAGATGGTTAGGCATATCCCATTTGGAGGAGTATTTGGGTGAATCTCAAGAACATTTCTGGGTCATACTTCACCCCAAATACAAACGGTAAAAAAATAAGAAATTATATTTTTTCATGCCTAAAGACTATTTGCAATGTGATATTTTTATGAGAATTAAGCACAAACTACTGTAAGAGTAATAACTCTTATATTTTACTATATTTCACTAATTAAAAATTAATAAATCATAATATTTGTTATACTGAATTTAGTTTATTCTTATTTAAATAAAAAAAGAGAATCACCATTGACAAAACTGATAATTACAAATATACTGAAAGGAAATTGTTCAGATGCATGACAGTTAAAAAAAAAGTTTAGGAAGAAAGTGCTTAATTTTCATTAATAAAGAAATAATGTCATTTTCAAAATATCATGATGTACAAAGGTGCTAAAATAGACTTTGTTTCTTTTATGCATTTTTTTTTCATTAGAATTTGGGGTATAATGTGACCCATGTTTTCATGAGATTCAACCATTTGCTGATGATACTTTCATGACGTTAGTTTTCCGAGAAAGGCTACATGTCCACATCTCCGTCATATGCCAGGGTCAGGGGTTTCAATCGATTATTGTTTTGTCTTCGCTGAGGTTTCTTTGGCTTTTTGCTGAGGACAAAAGAATGATGCGGCTGTCACTCTCAAAATCTTGCAGTGTGGACACAGACTGTGTGTATATGCTATCTTAAGTGAAAACACTTTTTTATATTACGTAAAGACAGTATATATTATATATGCATATACATATTATGGCATATGATACAAAAATGAAATCATGAAATGTGTAAAAAAAAAAAACAAGATGATGAAAAATCATGATGATCAGGAAAAGTTCAGTCATGAATGATGAAATATAATCTGTGCCCTGATAGGAGCAAAGCAGCTGGACTTCATTAAAGACCACATTGGCCTGATTTGTTTTCAGCATTATTGCAACATATGACCATAAAAAAAGTTGCTGCTACAAGACCTAGCTAGTTGCCCACATAGGCAACATTTTCAGGTATAATAGATACAAAGTCTGTTCCAAAACGTAGGAAACATGATTATGCTGCCTATTGAAATGCCTAATTCTAAAGCAAAATCACATGCATCCATCACAGAGAAGACAATTCAAAAAGCATTACGGCATATCAGTGAAAAAAACCTGACCTTTTATACTAGTATTTACCATTTTATTTTAATTTAGATTTTATTTTTATATTTTAATAATAGTTAAAAGTTTTTTTTGTAATTTTGTTGTGTCTGTGCATGTGAATGTGTTTTGAATATGCATATATACATATATGTATATATACATATTTTTGGCAGCTTTTTTTTTATTTTTTTTTTATACTTAGTCTTAGTCCTAGCTCTGTGTCATATTTTAGCCATGCTGCAAAATGGTTAAACAAACTGATAATGTTCGTTTGATAGTTTCCTGACTGAAAGCACTTTATTTGGCCTTCCGGAAGTAGAAGCAATTAGGAATCATTGGTTAAGATTTATTTACAACAGAACAGCACAACCCAGATGTTCGAATTTGTGCAACGCATTTTATGGATGACAGTTTTTTTAACCTATAAGAGTACAAGGCTGGCTGTGCACAAAGGCTATTTCTAAAAAATAAAAAAAAAGGGTAAATTCCGACTTTGCTATGACAATCTGGCGCTTCTGAATCAGCGACTGTAAGTATGTTTTGTTATTAGTTTAAGTATTTGCTAGTGACTGTTCAAATGCGGAGTTTTGCGCAGAGTAACGCGTTGTGTGTGTGTGTGTGTGTGTGAGGGGAACATCGCAGGAGAGTGAACTGTCTGTCAGAAATCATAGCACATCAGCGGCCTTAACCGCGGCTTGTGTACTGCATCATCACTGTGTCTGTCACGCGACTCTGTTGCCCTTTCGGGCTTACACTGATGGTAAAACTAACGAGATTACTAACTGTCATGATTTTTACTTTGAAAGCTGAAGCTCGCGATTATGGTAAGGGGCTCTTAACCGAGGCTTGTGTACTGCAGCATCACTGTGTCTGTCACATGACTCTGTTACCCTTTCGGGCTTACACTGATGGTAAAACTAACGAGATTATTAACTGTCATGATTTTTACTTTGAAAGCTGAAGCTCGCGATTATGATAAGGGGCGTTACATTTCCGACGCGTGCTTGTGGTGTTCGGCCAATCACAATGCACTGGGTCAGGTGGCCAATCAGAGCAGACTGCGCTTGTCAAAGGAGGGGGCTTTGTTGAAAACTACGCGTTTGAGAGAGGCGGGGCACAGAGGACCTTCAATAATGTACAGTATTTGAAAAATAATGTGTTTTTTGAACATTAAAGCATGTCAACATAATCTGTTACACCAAATACAAAAAATAATGATCTTTAAAATAGCATCATATGACCCCTTTAAGAGAAAAGCTCTAATAGGGGGATTTAAACTTGACATCTGGCAACCTCAAGTGTGAAAAATTTGTGTAGGTCTATATTTCTTTTATAGTTGTTCTATCTCTATTTTTTTTATATACAGTATATGGATATAGAGAGTTTTTAGTTTTTAAACTACATTTTAGTCGTGTACAAGATATTGCATTTGACCGTCACAGTGTTTAATGGTGTTGTCTTATAGAAAAAATAATAATATTTTTTCCATAGAAATTAACACTAATTTTGTGTAATTAAAAAAAATGGTTTTAGTTTTATTTACTGATAATAACCCTGTTTAAAAGATACTATGCAGGCAGTAGGAACCAAAGCAGCCAACTAGGTTTTGCAACAGAGCTTTTTCTAAACCAGTAAAGCATAAATAAACAGCCTACCCGGGCAGCTTGATGCGTTTAGCATCAGATCGTAAGGCACAGACTGAGGTGGAGGCACTAGGCAGAGGGGGCTGAGATGTCAGGACATCAGGAGCCTGTTTCTCCAGCCTTTAACTGGCTCTTGACTCGGCTGCTGGCACTCAGGGCAGGTGTATGTCAGCTCATGGGCGTCTTGGCTTATATACAGTATATGGATATAGAGAGTTTTTAGTTTTTAAACTACATTTTAGTCGTGTACAAGATATTGCATTTGACCGTCACAGTGTTTAATGGTGTTGTCTTATAGAAAAAAAAATAAAAAATTTTCCATAGAAATTAACACTAATTTTGTGTAATTAAAAAAAATGGTTTTAGTTTTATTTACTGATAATAACCATGTTTAAAAGACACTATGCAGGCAGTAGGAACCAAAGCAGCCAACTAGGTTTTGCAACAGAGCTTTTTCTAAACCAGTAAAGCATAAATAAACAGCCTACCCGGGCAGCTTGATGCGTTTAGCATCAGATCGTAAGGCACAGACTGAGGTGGAGGCACTAGGCAGAGGGGGCTGAGATGTCAGGACATCAGGAGCCTGTTTCTCCAGCCTTTAACTGGCTCTTGACTCGGCTGCTGGCACTCAGGGCAGGTGTATGTCAGCTCATGGGCGTCTTGGCCCATCCATACCATCATACCGTTGGCAGAATCTGGCGTCCTGAGCGACCGCTGGATGGCACAGTAACTGCTGCTCTCGGCGAGGGAGGCATGGATGAGGGTGGGGTGTAAGTTAAAGAAAAACAGAACCAAACGAATGCATGGAGTGAATGGGAAAATAAAACGAGTGATGAAGCGAATGGAAAGGGTTGTCTTTCTTACCATGCGAGGTAAATCATCGACACTATAAATACCAGAAGGACAAAGACACCTGCCGCCACGCCATACACCCACGTCTTCAGCTTTCCATCTGAAGAGGCAAGAGATTTTTTAGCACAGGCCATTAAACTGAAGCAAAATGTAAAACTGTATAATGTTGAAATACTAAAAAAATTTAATCTTTTTATCTCACAATTCAATTTTTTCCTTGCAAATAGTTTATATCTCACAATCACAAGTTCTAAACTAGTAATTGTGAGTTTATATTTTGCAATTCTGACGTTTTTATTTAGAATTCAGTTTATATCTCACAATTGTGACTTTTTTTCTTCGAATTGCAAGTTTATATCTTGCAATTGCACGTTCTAAACTAGCAATTTTGAGTTTACATCTCACAGTTCCTTTTTTTTCCCTACCACGGAAATATCTCACAATGCTTACTTTTTCTCAGAAATTCGAGTTTATATCTCACAATTGCAAGTTATAACATTGTAATTGGGAGTTTACATCTTGCAATTCTAACATTTTGCTTTAGAATTCTCATTTTACATCTATAATGTTGAAATACTAAAAAAATTTAATCTTTTTATCTCACAATTCAATTTTTTCCTTGCAAATAGTTTATATCTCACAATCACAAGTTCTAAACTAGTAATTGTGAGTTTATATTTCGCAATTCTGACTTTTTTATTTAGAATTCAGTTTATCTCTCACAATTGTGACTTTTTTTCTTCGAATTGCAAGTTTATATCTTGCAATTGCACGTTCTAAACTAGCAATTTTGAGTTTACATCTCACAGTTCCTTTTTTTTCCCTACCACGGAAATATCTCACAATGCTTACTTTTTCTCAGAAATTCGAGTTTATATCTCACAATTGCAAGTTATAACATTGTAATTGGGAGTTTACATCTTGCAATTCTAACATTTTGCTTTAGAATTCTCATTTTACATCTTGCATTTCAGATTTTTTTCTCTGAATTCTGAATTGACATCTTAATTATTTTTTCCTTAGAATTAAATATCACACAATTCTGGCCTTTTTTGTGGTGGAAAAATGATCACAACATGCAAAATCAGAATTCAGAGAAGAAGAAAAAAAGAAGCCAGAATTGCAAGATATAAACTTTTTTCTTTTTTTTTAAAATCCCATGTCTAAAACAAACTTCCGTAAAATTGATTCATTGTTGACTGATAAAGATTACTTAAAAAGTGTTTGCTGAGTAATATAATTTCCTAAGAGAACTTAAACCAGCACTATTAAAATATGTTTAAGAGATACTGGACTAAAGAAATGGAAATGAAACATTTACCTGGTCCAAAGGGTTGCAGGTACCAGGTGCGTCCGACACGGCCAGGCTGTACCGTGGTGGGCAGGGTGGTGTTGATGGCCCGGCTGGTCTTCACATCAGATTTCTTGTCCCCTGCAGTGGGGATTTCGAGCACAGGGATGGGTGTACACTGCTCCAGCGTCCCCTCGGCCGTCAGCACCTCAGTATAGCCCTCCTCACACATACATACGCCCTCCTGCAGGGGGCAGCAAAAACACACAAATAAGATCATGCTTTCTGCTTGCTCTCAAGGCTTGTGACCCAATTCACACACCCAATAGAGTCCTAAACCCCAGACATTTTTGCACTCCCAGTTCCATTGTCTCAAAGTCAATGTTTTTTTTTTAATGGTTTTTGATTAAATGCCTGAAATAAGTGTTTGTGGTTAACACGTTTAAGATGACATGAAATACATCAGTAATACCCCACTTGTGATTTTACATGTTTTAAATAATGCGGTTGCTAATAAATGGCCAAATGGAACTACAGAGGTTGTTGGAGTCATTAAACGCCGTCACGCCAAACAGGTAAACTCATCTACTCACTAGTCTGCTTTTACAACCTTGTTGGGTTTATAATCATGCTCTTGCAATATATTCTAACTCTCCAACTTTCCAAGAGTTGTCAGAAGCTTAGTGATGGTGATGTTAAAGTCATGTGACCGTGGTATAGTTCATTTATAGCTTTTTACTTCTGGTGATTGCATCTTGTTGAACAAAATGTCTAAGAATCATAAGCTTTTGTTGGTCACAGAACTTATTTTCTGCAGTAATCCAAAAGCCAATGGAAAAAATATGTTGAGTTTTTGCAGAGGGAACCAGGATGACGCTAACTTCCGCACTGGCCTACAAAAATACATGATCCCTTCAGTACTCTATTTACAAGAGAAATAAATATTATCCCCCATCCCTAGTGGAAAGAAAACATCCACAAACTCCTCTTCCTCCTTTGTGCAAGGGATTGTGAGTAAAATTATTCTATAAAGCATGCACAATTCAAAAATTCACTAGAAGCATTACATCATTTGAGCAGCCATGATTTTGTATGCAATAATTCTAATCTTAAAATTATTAAAATGAGTCTAGCAAGCATATAAAAAGTTCATTGAGTATGCTTCAAAAATATAGATCAACTATATCCGAAAATAAAAACAAAAGCACAGCTTACGACCATGATTTTCTGTTGCATTCATTATGATAATTGCAGCTGGAGCAACTGTCTGCAGTTACAGACACCCAGGCTCAGAATTACCGTAATCCCACAGTCCTCTTGTGTCTTACCTCTGAGCAGAATGTCTGTGGTTTGTCACAAGGTGGATCACATGACTGGTCCGTCCCTGGCAGGAGCACTGGAGGGCATCCACCTGGAAGAAATAACAGGGCACAGATCATTTTCAAGCTTTTGACAACAACTCCATTCGGCAGAAAGTTAGAAATGGGCATATGTGCTAGTAGTTTCACACGATGGGCATCTTTTGCACAATATACATATTACAGTATATACTGCATAGATGCTGGTATCAGAGTCTCCTACATGTTCTGTAGTGTGTCATGATAATATACTCCATCTAAAACCACTGTATTTAAAAGAGCACTTTGCTAATTCATTTATAATTATTATGCAAGCAGCTTTCATGAGCTCATTTATGCATAAGCTACATAAAATCACACCGCAGGACCATTAAACATGACCTAGTGAAGGCAAAAAGGCATTTAAAAGTGGCAAAAAAAATTACCAAAAAAGGCTGATAGGACCTAAGATGTACTCATTGCTTTATTCTGTATGTACATACATATAACATGTATTGGCATCTGCAATTCCTCGTCAGCTGCTCATTCATGTGACTTAAAGAAACAGATGTGAAGCGGTGTAGTATAGCACCTGTGACGTTTATTCCATCTGAGCGCTGACACCAGATCGGCTGAGGACTGCCCATCCACTGGTACTCATAACACTCACCAACTAGATGGAAATCAAGAGAATAAATATACATTCTGCAGCCGTACACGTCACAGGTGTAGAGAGACCTGATAAAGGTGTTTTCATACAATCTTATTTAAAAGTACCAAAACTATTAAAATGGTCCAAAATGTGAACCAAGTGCATGGTTGACGATAGCCACTGACTTCCACAGTATGGAAAAAAATAATAATATGAAAGTCTATGGCTACATTCTTCAAAATATCTTCTTTTGTGTTCAACAGAAGAAAGAAACTCATACGGGTTTGGAACAAGTGGAGGGTGAATACATTATGACACAAATTTCATTTTTGGGTGAACCATGCCTTTAAAAGAGAATGCGTTTGTAACAAATCAGGCCGCAGACATCCAACAGCATTTCATGTCAAATTCTTAAATACATGCACATAAATATATACATGCTATTGTGAAAAAGAAATATGCTTAATTGTATTGAATCTGCACTTGTAGTGTACTTTAAATCTGAACAGTACATTTTTAAAAACTGTACTTGCAGATAATATAATATTAATGCAATAAAAGGCACTTTTATTGCATTAATATTATAGGCAATAATATTATGTAAGTACACTTGCAGAGAGTACACTTTCATGTTTCTCAACACATTTATGCACAGTACACTTTCTAACAATGTCATTAAAAGTTTCATTTTAAAGCTTTTTTAAAAAATCATTTTGTTTTAATTGTTTTGTTGTGCTTTAAAGTAGTATAGTTATTTTGATGTGTTGACTAACGTACTAAAGCATGTGTAAAGTACTTTATTATAATTTTAAGTGTAGTTTGTTGTTTGATGTTACATTTAAAAGTTAAAATTTTCAAATGAACTAAATCGCAACTAATTGTAACTATACATATTTAAACACATGACTTACACATTTCCGTAGAAATGACAAAGTATATTTTAGTTCAGCATAAATGCTTCAAGTAATTATGCAATTACTGCACATATAAAGTTATACTTATATCCTACTTAAGTGGGTCAAAAAACCTCTTAAGTTCATATAATTGCATTTAATATAAATTTAAACTATAATACATATAATTACAATTAACATGCAATAGAGTGTCCTGAAAGATTACATCACAAAGTATATTATTTCCATAATAAGTACTCTTTATATATGTATGCTCAAGTGTACTTCTTTCGCTAAGGTGATGCCATTTTAAAACAAACGATATGTGTTAAATATTAAATGTTAAATTCTTAAAATGATTCATGTTGAATAACATCAGAGTAAAGCAGTGTCTTTATGCAAATGAGAGAGGAGGAGCATGTTTCTCACTGCTGCAGGGCCGGGACTGCCACTCCTGATCGGGGCACTGAGCGATGTTCTCTGGTTCCTGTGCAATGACGGCACGTGAACGGACCTGCACCGGAGTGAAGTCCAAACGCTGACCCTTCACACACACACTCTGACACGGGCTCCAGTCGGACCACTCCATCAGGTAACAGTCACCTGAACAGATCAACAGAGTCATCTGAAGTAGCTTTACATTTAATTCACAACACTGATAACAGCAGAAGATGAGGTTCCTGTAAACGGTAGTCTGCTATGCAACAACTTTTTTTTTATATAGTTCAAATGTAGTCAGTCTGCCCTTGTAGGAAAGTTAGCTACATTATAACATATTTAAAAAGCAGAGAAGTACATTAGCGCTATTTAAGGGTGTAATATTTTTTAGATTACACAGTTATTAAATTATATATTTGAAAACACATGTAGCACAAAAACAATGAAGATCTCACACAGGGTGACAGCATTAAACCTGAAATGAAAAATGTATATTACATTAAATAAAACCAAAAAAAACACACAAACCTGTAATTGCAAAACTGAATAGAAAGCAGCAACAAGCAGCAATATTGCTGTATAAGTAAATATTTATAAGAAATTAAGTTGAACTAGATAAAAAAAGTTTGTCAAGACAAAGTGAAGTGGGCTTGAGAAAGCCAGAACAGAAAGTTTGAAAGTTGTCGGTTTGAAGTAGCTTTAAATATTACAGTTTGACTGTTTTGACGGCAATACAGGCTATTAGAAAAAACAGAGAGAGAGAGAGAGAGAGAGAGAGGGATGGATGGATGGATAGATACCTGTAGATAGATAGACAGATGATAAATTATATATAGACAGACAGACAGACAGACAGATAGATAGATAGATAGATAGATAGATAGATAGATAGATAGATAGATAGATAGATAGATAGATAGATAGATAGGTTGCTAGGGTACTTGGGGTGGTTGCTAGGTTGGTTTGGATGGTTGCTAGAGTGTTGCTATGAAGTTGCTGGTATCATCACATTGCTCGCATGTTTCAGACAGATGCTATGCTAGTTACAGATATCTATCTATCTATCTATCTATCTATCTATCTATCTATCTATCTATCTATCTATCTATCTATCTATCTATCTATCTATCTATCTATCTATCTATGCATAGCTTTTCCCCAATAAGTTTGCATGCAATGATGGCCTCACAGATCAAGTATCCTGTGTGATTTTAGTCTGTTACCAGGGCAGGGTAAAGTGCAGGTCTCCTCCAAAATAATATTTTTATCTCCGTCGACGGCCTGCTCCAATCCAGCACAGAGCTCATCCTCTACAATGCTGCTCTTCCCATCGCCGGAGCCATCTGATACAAAGCATGACAGGTTTCGGAAACGCAGTCCCACCCCGCACACCACAATTAACATGCAATAGAGTGTCCTGAAAGATTACATCACAAAGTATATTATTTCCATAATAAGTACTCTTTATATATGTATGCTCAAGTGTACTTCTTTCGCTAAGGTGATGCCATTTTAAAACAAACGATATGTGTTAAATATTAAATGTTAAATTCTTAAAATGATTCATGTTGAATAACATCAGAGTAAAGCAGTGTCTTTATGCAAATGAGAGAGGAGGAGCATGTTTCTCACTGCTGCAGGGCCGGGACTGCCACTCCTGATCGGGGCACTGAGCGATGTTCTCTGGTTCCTGTGCAATGACGGCACGTGAACGGACCTGCACCGGAGTGAAGTCCAAACGCTGACCCTTCACACACACACTCTGACACGGGCTCCAGTCGGACCACTCCATCAGGTAACAGTCACCTGAACAGATCAACAGAGTCATCTGAAGTAGCTTTACATTTAATTCACAACACTGATAACAGCAGAAGATGAGGTTCCTGTAAACGGTAGTCTGCTATGCAACAACTTTTTTTTTATATAGTTCAAATGTAGTCAGTCTGCCCTTGTAGGAAAGTTAGCTACATTATAACATATTTAAAAAGCAGAGAAGTACATTAGCGCTATTTAAGGGTGTAATATTTTTTAGATTACACAGTTATTAAATTATATATTTGAAAACACATGTAGCACAAAAACAATGAAGATCTCACACAGGGTGACAGCATTAAACCTGAAATGAAAAATGTATATTACATTAAATAAAACCAAAAAAAACACACAAACCTGTAATTGCAAAACTGAATAGAAAGCAGCAACAAGCAGCAATATTGCTGTATAAGTAAATATTTATAAGAAATTAAGTTGAACTAGATAAAAAAAGTTTGTCAAGACAAAGTGAAGTGGGCTTGAGAAAGCCAGAACAGAAAGTTTGAAAGTTGTCGGTTTGAAGTAGCTTTAAATATTACAGTTTGACTGTTTTGACGGCAATACAGGCTATTAGAAAAAACAGAGAGAGAGAGAGAGAGAGAGAGAGGGATGGATGGATGGATAGATACCTGTAGATAGATAGACAGATGATAAATTATATATAGACAGACAGACAGACAGACAGATAGATAGATAGATAGATAGATAGATAGATAGATAGATAGATAGATAGATAGATAGGTTGCTAGGGTACTTGGGGTGGTTGCTAGGTTGGTTTGGATGGTTGCTAGAGTGTTGCTATGAAGTTGCTGGTATCATCACATTGCTCGCATGTTTCAGACAGATGCTATGCTAGTTACAGATATCTATCTATCTATCTATCTATCTATCTATCTATCTATGCATAGCTTTTCCCCAATAAGTTTGCATGCAATGATGGCCTCACAGATCAAGTATCCTGTGTGATTTTAGTCTGTTACCAGGGCAGGGTAAAGTGCAGGTCTCCTCCAAAATAATATTTTTATCTCCGTCGACGGCCTGCTCCAATCCAGCACAGAGCTCATCCTCTACAATGCTGCTCTTCCCATCGCCGGAGCCGTCTGATACAAAGCATGACAGGTTTCGGAAACGCAGTCCCACCCCGCACACCACCTCCTACAACACACACACACACACACACACACACAGAGGTTCAGATGTGAGCGCCGAGCAGTCATAAACACTTCCTAAATCCAAAGATCAAAAGCAGGATTGAAACGGAGGAGGATCAGAGAGAATAATAGAAGAGAAGACGAGGTTGACAGCGAGATTGGAAACCAAGGTGTTGGAAGAGCGAGGAGTTCCAGCGCGGGTCGTTAACGCATTCAGAGCGTGTGCCGTTGGGCGACTGAGGTGTTTAGCATTTTACAACACAGTTCAATAAACATGTTTAAATTTCATGAGTCACAATAGAGATCAGCAGAAGAAAAATTTTGAACCTTATATTCATCAAAGAATCCTAAAAAAATGCATAATTTCCACAAAAATATTAAACAGCACAACTGTTTTTAACATTGATAATATGAAATGTTTCTTGAGCAGCAAATTAGCATATTAGAATGATTTCTGAAGGATCTTGTGACACTGAAGACTGGAGTAATGGTGCTAAAAATTCAGCTTTGATCACAGAAATAAATTACATTTTAAAATATATTCAAATAGAAAACATTTATTTTAAATTGTAATAATATTTTATAATATTACTGTTTTTACTGTATTTTATGCAGGCTTGGTGAGCAGACTTTTTGTTAAAAAATCTTACCGACCCCAAACATTTGAATGTGGTAGTATTGTGAACCTTAGTGTGGATTGTTTGACATTGACTATTTGTTTTTCTAAAGACTTTCAGTGAGAAAAATGCACAAAAACATGAATTGTGAAATATAGACTTGACCTAGAACCTTTGCAAGTCCGAGTTCACCAAACTTTGATTTTTTTTTCTTAATGGGAATGCAGTGCTTAAGTTCAAATTTAATGAACTCTGATCTGTGAATTTACATTCAGCCGTTTGATCTATAAGAATTGAAAAAGACCTCAACACGGCACTCGGACCACGGGCCGTACTGCCATCTGTAACAGGGTCGCACAGGACACGGCTTCCACTGCTCCATCTGAGACGGACACGGTCTGCCATCCCCCTGAGACGCCTCAACCACCGTCCGTCTGCGCCACATCTTCCCTGAGGAATTGAGACATAAGACAGAGAAATTAGTTTGAGTTCCAAACAGAGAACAATACAATTTAAAGTGCCCCTATTACGCAATTTTTTAGGTTGCTAATATTGTTTTATGAGTCTCCTAAAACAGGTTTACATGCATGCGAGGTTAAAAAGCACGTTAGTTTTCTCAAAAAATAGATTTAGTTTTACCTAATTTCTAAATGATTCGTAAACGACTCGTGCGAAGCAGTTCAAAGAATCAGTCTCTCTAAACCCCTCCTTTCCGTGAGATCTCACTGCTGTGATTGGTCAGATGGTGCAGTCCTTTGTGATTGGTCCAGAGCCGTCTGACTGTTTTTGTCGGCGGGCAAGTTGGTGACGTAGAACGTGGGCGGACATTATGCAAATGTGTTACTTCGTGACGTAGAGCCGTAACAGAATAAGATTCGAATTCCTGACGACTCGTTTAGGCGATTGCGTCCCTCTTTTTTTTGATAGACAATAACTTTATTTATCGTGCACTGTCGGCTTCACAACTTTGCAGATAGTTTATGTTCACATACAGCTACATGACACACTGCATGAAAGGTAATATTTGAAAAGGCATAATAGGGGCACTTTAATGTAGTAATACATTTATATGATTATATAATACAATTATATGATAGTTTGTGTGTGTGTGTGTGTGATACATTTAAAGGAGATTTTTCACAAAGGTTTGGGGTCAATATGATTTCTTTAATGTTTTTGAAAGAAGGGTCTTTGATCAAAAATACAGTAAAAAATATTTACATTTAAAATAAGTTTTCTATTTGAATATATGTTCAAATGTAATTTATTCCTGTGATGCAAAGCTGAATTTTCAGCATCATGACTCCAGTCTTCAGTCACATGATCCTTCAGAAATCATTCTAATATGTTGATTTCCTGCTCAAGACACATTTCTTATTATAATTGATGTTAAAAACAGTTGTGCTGCTTAATTTTTTTTTTTTTTTTTTTTTTTTTTTTTTTTTTTTTTTTTTTTTTTTTTGTGGAAACCAGATACTTTTCCCCCCAGATTCTTGGAATAGAAAGTTCAAAAGAACAGCATATATTTGAAATAGAAATAGTTTGTAACATTACAAATGCCATTGCTGTCACTTTTGATAAATTGCTGAATGAAATAGCTAATTTCTTTAAATAAAATTAAATAAATAAAAAAAAACTAACTTTTGAATGATAGTGAATATTATATGAGTAAAAGAAATTCCCAAAAGTTTAGAGTTTTCAGAGTGAACTATGAGCTGAACCTGTTTTTGACATATTTGGTGCTCTGCACGCATGCACACACAACTCCACACACTCATCTTTCAGTTTCTAGCTCAAGGCACGGCAGTCTCAGATAACTCTCTAGCTCATCCCACATGTGTTTAGCATAAAACTGCATACAATGCACTGCCTTTTGTCTCGCTCTGCTTTTTCTGCCTTATCTTGGAAGTGTTTGGCAGGAAGACTGCCCGTTTCTATCTAGCGCTTCCATCTATTTTCGCTGAACAGTACTTTCACAAAGTTCACCATTTCATTTTGTGTTTCTGAATTCTAGCTCCATTCTCCAATGCTGTCTTTCTTCTATTTTTCTAGAAGCTCAGTTTTACAGCCTACATACTTACCTAGTCTCAGGTGAGCATGGCACTATAACGACACCAAGATAATTGTTTTGCTTTATTGTCCTTTACTTTAAAGTTGCACTTCAGGCAGAAAATTTGATTTGAGCTTGCTATTTTGATGTGTTTTCTAATTTTATGATCAACTATATTGGGTTGAGACTAATACCATTATTCAGAAGTTTGGAGACCGTAAGATGTTTTTTTTTTTTTTTAAGAAATTAATCATTTTCATTCAGCAAGGATGCATTAAATTGATCAAAAGTGACAGTAAAGGTATTTATATTACAAACGATTTCTATTTCAAAGAAATGCTGTTATTTTGAACTTTCCATTCATTAAATCCTGGGGGGAAAAAAACAACGTATCACAGTTTCCACAAAAATATGAAGCAGCACAACTGTTTTGAACATTGATAATAATCAGAAATGTTTCTTGAACGGCAAATCAGCATATTAGAATGATTTCTGAAGGATCATGTGACACTGAAGACTGGAGTCATGATGCTGAAAATTCAGCTTTGCATCACAGGAATAAATTACATGTTAACATATATTAACATAGAAAATAGTTATAGTAAATAGCAATAATATTTCACAATATTACTGTTTTAATGTATTTTGATTAAATAAATGCAGCTTTAATGAGCATATGAGACTTCTTTTAAAAGCATTACAAAATCTAACTGACCCCAAACTTTTGAACGGAAATGTATATGACAAACACATTTAACACCGCAGTAAGAAGTCTTATACAGTATTTGGCTTTACCTTCAAGGCCACAGGTCTGTGAGCAGTCTGACCATGCTGACCAATCAGACAGCTGGCAGTTGACTGGACACTCCACCGTACAGGAAGCATTCATCTGCCATTTCTTCTCTAAGCTCAGCTGCGGAAGGAAATAAGACACATTGTATCTTTAGCATTTGTGGAAAAAAGGTCATTCCAAAAGAGAAACATCTGAGAAGCCGAAGACTTCAACAAAAGTGGCCATATGGTCTGAGTTTAATCACACTTCTTTTTATTAGAAACAATTGAGATATAAATTTTTTATTTTTTTTACTATGGGTAGTCAACACTAGCAAGGTTTCTAACCCTGATACAAAGTGGACTGGTTAAAAACTGGGTTACAGGGTTAATATGCCGTGCATATGATTTATTGCCCACAGGGTCCAATTAAAGTGACCAGAGCTGTCGGATTTTGGCGGATCTTTTGCCATCTCTTTTCACATTAACCCACAATTTAAAATGGCACCAAATAACCTTGTTTCTTTTTCACTGGATCTCAACATCATATTAATAGTTATAACATCATAAGTGTAGATTTAGAGACTTAAAAATTGTATTACAATTTTTTTTCCTTTTTTTTAATGTTTTAGTGGTGTTTGCTAAGGCATATTTTTTTGTGGAATATACGGTTTAAAAGTTTGGGGTCAGTAAAATAATTTTTTTTGCTATAAATGAATACTTTTATTCAGCAAAGATGCATTAAATTCATCAAAAGTGACAGTAGAGATGTTTATAAATGTATATAAGCAACGTATATAAGTATGTATATGTATTAGGGATGTGCATCTCATGACTGAGGCCGATACGATACGCATCTCGATGCATAGCCAACGATACGATACATTAAAGATACATATGAAGCAGCTACTGATGCGATGCGATATGATTAACCCCTATTACGATGCAGTGCGATCCCATTTCGATTCAACACAATGCGATTCGAGACAATACGATGCAATGGAGAAAATATGATCACTTTAATGCCTCAAGGCCTGTTTCATAAAACAAGTTTACCAAATAAGCCAGGCTTATTTCAGTTAGTCTGACTCATTGTCAAATGATTTGGTTCCATAAAGCAAATTTAACATAGATCAACTTCTGTGGCAACGTATGCTGGGAAACTAACCTGGTCTAAAGCAGGTTAACTGTCAGACTAAGCTGAGTTCCTCTAACACTGACCAATAGGAACAGTGTTAGAGCTGTTACAGTGCAACTTTTTTTTTTTTACAGTTTCTAGCCAAGCAGAAAGGCTCTCTCTGGTTTTATGACAGCTGTACCTTTGCAGAACAGATAGCAGAACATTAGAACATTGCAATCTAAAATTTCTCTTTAAAGCATTAAAATAACTAAATTAAAA
>NW_015505329.1:1507997-1509804 GCF_001515645.1 Sinocyclocheilus grahami
AACATTGATAATAATCAGAAATGTTTCTTGAGGAGCAAATCAGCATATTAGAATGATTTCTGAAGGATCATGTGACACTGAAGACTGGAGTCATGATGCTGAAAATTCAGCTTTGCATCACAGGAATAAATTACATGTTAACATATATTAACATAGAAAATAGTTATAGTAAATAGCAATAATATTTCACAATATTACTGTTTTAATGTATTTTGATTAAATAAATGCAGCTTTAATGAGCATATGAGACTTCTTTTAAAAGCATTACAAAATCTAACTGACCCCAAACTTTTGAACGGAAATGTATATGACAAACACATTTAACACCGCAGTAAGAAGTCTTATACAGTATTTGGCTTTACCTTCAAGGCCACAGGTCTGTGAGCAGTCTGACCATGCTGACCAATCAGACAGCTGGCAGTTGACTGGACACTCCACCGTACAGGAAGCATTCATCTGCCATTTCTTCTCTAAGCTCAGCTGCGGAAGGAAATAAGACACATTGTATCTTTAGCATTTGTGGAAAAAAGGTCATTCCAAAAGAGAAACATCTGAGAAGCCGAAGACTTCAACAAAAGTGGCCATATGGTCTGAGTTTAATCACACTTCTTTTTATTAGAAACAATTGAGATATAAATTTTTTATTTTTTTTACTATGGGTAGTCAACACTAGCAAGGTTTCTAACCCTGATACAAAGTGGACTGGTTAAAAACTGGGTTACAGGGTTAATATGCCGTGCATATGATTTATTGCCCACAGGGTCCAATTAAAGTGACCAGAGCTGTCGGATTTTGGCGGATCTTTTGCCATCTCTTTTCACATTAACCCACAATTTAAAATGGCACCAAATAACCTTGTTTCTTTTTCACTGGATCTCAACATCATATTAATAGTTATAACATCATAAGTGTAGATTTAGAGACTTAAAAATTGTATTACAATTTTTTTTCCTTTTTTTTAATGTTTTAGTGGTGTTTGCTAAGGCATATTTTTTTGTGGAATATACGGTTTAAAAGTTTGGGGTCAGTAAAATAATTTTTTTTGCTATAAATGAATACTTTTATTCAGCAAAGATGCATTAAATTCATCAAAAGTGACAGTAGAGATGTTTATAAATGTATATAAGCAACGTATATAAGTATGTATATGTATTAGGGATGTGCATCTCATGACTGAGGCCGATACGATACGCATCTCGATGCATAGCCAACGATACGATACATTAAAGATACATATGAAGCAGCTACTGATGCGATGCGATATGATTAACCCCTATTACGATGCAGTGCGATCCCATTTCGATTCAACACAATGCGATTCGAGACAATACGATGCAATGGAGAAAATATGATCACTTTAATGCCTCAAGGCCTGTTTCATAAAACAAGTTTACCAAATAAGCCAGGCTTATTTCAGTTAGTCTGACTCATTGTCAAATGATTTGGTTCCATAAAGCAAATTTAACATAGATCAACTTCTGTGACTGTGGCAACGTATGCTGGGAAACTAACCTGGTCTAAAGCAGGTTAACTGTCAGACTAAGCTGAGTTCCTCTAACACTGACCAATAGGAACAGTGTTAGAGCTGTTACAGTGCAACTTTTTTTTTTTTTACAGTTTCTAGCCAAGCAGAAAGGCTCTCTCTGGTTTTATGACAGCTGTACCTTTGCAGAACAGATAGCAGAACATTAGAACATTGCAATCTAAAATTTCTCTTTAAAGCATTAAAATAACTAAATTAAAATCACTGAATTAAAATGAAAATAAAGAAAGAAAATGACTTCTAAACTGCTATAAGAAACACACA
>NW_015505329.1:1511529-1521143 GCF_001515645.1 Sinocyclocheilus grahami
ATTTCGATTCAACACAATGCGATTCGAGACAATACGATGCAATGGAGAAAATATGATCACTTTAATGCCTCAAGGCCTGTTTCATAAAACAAGTTTACCAAATAAGCCAGGCTTATTTCAGTTAGTCTGACTCATTGTCAAATGATTTGGTTCCATAAAGCAAATTTAACATAGATCAACTTCTGTGGCAACGTATGCTGGGAAACTAACCTGGTCTAAAGCAGGTTAACTGTCAGACTAAGCTGAGTTCCTCTAACACTGACCAATAGGAACAGTGTTAGAGCTGTTACAGTGCAACTTTTTTTTTTTTACAGTTTCTAGCCAAGCAGAAAGGCTCTCTCTGGTTTTATGACAGCTGTACCTTTGCAGAACAGATAGCAGAACATTAGAACATTGCAATCTAAAATTTCTCTTTAAAGCATTAAAATAACTAAATTAAAATCACTGAATTAAAATGAAAATAAAGAAAAAAAATGACTTCTAAACTGCTATAAGAAACATACATTATCTCATTTGAGCTTAGTAATTAGTACTGTAGCATACTAATTTACATTTGATTTACTCATTACAATAATCCCTTTACGGTTACCTACTGCTATCATAAAAATACACTTATATGAAGGAAAACACAACTTCTCAAATGCATTAAACAGCACGAATATATTCGCTGTTTGTCATGGTGGATCGATTTGATCCATGATCTACATTACGGGCTGCTTAAGAATAAGCGTGCACAAATTAGTGAGATTGTGTGAATTTAATTTGTCATTTATGGAATCGCTTTAGCCCCGATTGATGTGTTAGGTTATTTCAAGTCAGTTTTTGGACTTTAATCCCAGTTTTTTCTCGGGTCTTCGTGGTGTTGTGATACGTCATATTCACGCAGCAGCGGTAATGTATAAATGCCGACTTGTAGCCGATACACACTTTTTAAACCGATGCATCGCATCGTTAACTTTTTATGCCGATGCACCGCGCGAATCGGGGAATCTTCCCATCCCTAATATGTATATAAGTGACAGAAGTATGAGATGTTTCTAATGTAACAAAATATTTCTATTTCAAATAAATGGTGTTCTTTTGAACTTTCTATTCATCAAGAATCCCGAAACAAAATGTTTTCAGTTTCCATAAAAATATTCAGCAGCAAAACGCGTGCAAATCAACATATTAGAATGATATCTGACACTTGAGACACTGAAGACTGGAGTAATGATGCTGAAAATTCAGCTTTGCATCACAGGATTTACATTTTAAATTTATTCAGACAGTAAACAATTATTTTCAATTGTAATAATATTTTTACAATATTACTGTTTTTACAATAGTCCTTCTTCTTCGGAATTTCATGTAAATTAATTTAGTTTGAATCAGTTCACATCCAGAATCCAATCAAATGTAGATAATTTAATGTAAAATATTAAATTGTTATTTTTCTTAAATACGTGATTTTTTTTATTTTACAGTGAAATATTACAGTACCAATATTTCTTATTTTGTTTTTATTTAGAAATGTATATATTTTTAGTTAGTTAGTAGTAGTAGTAGTAGTAATACTAATAAGAATTTTAAATGTGATTAATTTTGTTTTGTTTATTAAAGGCCTTGTTTTTAAGGCTGCACATGGCCAATAATAAGAATAACTAATAATATATTTTTTAAACACCCTTGTTTTTAGTGCTGCACAATTTGGCCAATAATAATAATAAAAATAATATTAAAATAATAATAATTATTATTATTGGCCATGTGCAGCTTTACAAACAAGGGCTTAACTTAAAAAAAAAAATAAGAATCACATTTTGAAATTATTATTTAAAATAAATTAAACATTATAAATAATAACTATGAAAAATAACAAATTATTATTATTATTTTATAGCCATATTGTTATAAAGTGTTGGCCAAAATGTAGGCAAAAATGTGCAGCCCTAGAAACAATCCAAGCAAACCTGTATTTTTTTTTATTAATTATCTATTTATTTGGATTTTAATTTGCATTCAATTAAGATTTTTGCTCTGCAAATCGAGCAACCATAGTTAGGAAACCTGTTTGGGGAAACACTTTGCAGTTTTGAGCTGCGTCCCACTCAGGGGCGCATTAATGCACGGGCTTCAAGGGGCTGAAGCCCAGGGGCCTACACTGGAAAGGGGGCCCACTGGCTGCAGGGAAATTTCTATTTTTTGAATAATTATTTATATGGGAGTTTGCAGCAGTGACAACAGTGTTCTGTAAACAAACTCACACACTCATTTTCAGTGACTCCCTGGTTGTAGTGGCCTATATAGTGAATGGCTCAGTTTAGGTTCCCCCCACACAGTTTGTATAGTTGGTATGTTCCACGTGTTCCATCGATATACTGTAAGCGGAATGTACAATGCATTCGCTAGTAATTAACCGCAGCACGAGAGTATCTTTATGTCAACACGCAGATTAACAGAAACACAACACTGCTGTGCAGAACTGGACCGGACAACATTCTGTAACGTCATACAGTGAGAGTTCAGTAACTTGCTTGGAAGTAATCTGTGTTCCATAAATAGTACTGCTATTCAAATTCTCAATATTAAATCCGGGGATAGAAAAATAGGATTTGTAATGCTGTAGCCCAGGGGCCTTTGGTTATCTAAAGATGCCCCTGGACGCACTATACACTATGCACTCATGTACTTATGCACTATGTACTCAACCATGTAGTGCATGAATTATATAAGGTTATTTTGTCATTCATAATCGGAGTCTGATAGCCCCTCCCCCTTCACTACGTAATTAAAGCTGAGACAGTTGAGTGCATGAAGTGTCCAACATTCCACACTTAGTTTTTTCTGCTATTTAAGTGCATCATCCGGGTATTTAAAGTGCACTTTTTCTTTTTGGAATTTTCAGTGTGAATGCAATACTCGCACTATTTATACAAAAAACCCGTCATAGAATAGTGCATAAGTACGCGATTTGGGACACCCCATTGGTCTACTCACCGGTGATGTTGTAACTGTAGTGAAAGCAGTTGCGGTTCAGGAGGCAGGGCTCGGTCTGCATGCTAACCGGACAGTCCTCTCCCTCTTTAGGCAGACGCAGGGCAAACGCCGTCCTCTCTCGATCTCCTCTTCCAGAACACGGCTTTAAGAGGCCAATAAAACAGACTGCTGTTCATTTATGTTAATGAGCTCATAATTCTCTCATATTTCTCCTCAAGCGGTTTATTAAATGTCTAACAAGTGACCTGCTCTGATTTTTTTATGCCACTATTTATGCCCCAATGTCAGTTGGCTCTAACTGAAATCATAAAACCCAGAATAAAACCATATCTCTGTTAGCATAAGCCAAAAATGTTATTGCTCAGATTTAAGGGATTTCTTAGACATGTCTCAGATGCTTAGGATTAAAAAAAACAAACAGTCTTGTTATTGTTAATCAGTGTTGCTACTATTTGGGAGATTTAAATAAAGTTGGAATAAAATATAAATATTAAAACTATATAAAACTTAAATAACTTAAAGCAAAATTAGAAATGTTGCCTTGGCAACTAACTGAAATAAATAAGTTTTAAAATTACTAAAACTAAAACTGAAATAAATTAATTAATGCTAAACAGAATTATAAAATAACTAATAAAATGATCAATAAAATAAAAAAAACATTTTTGGGTTTGAAATGAAGCTGAAATAAAATATAAATAAACTTAAAACCCTTAAATGAAAATTAGAAATAAATTGTTGAAAAAGTTGAAGTGCTACAATTCCTAAAAAACTAAAACTGAAATTAAAATAAATCTAAACAAACATAAAACGAACAAACTATAAAAATAAAATGACAGAAGCACATAACAAAAATACTAAAATTAAAATATAAAGGGTGCACTGTGTAATGTTTTGCTTGAGTTTCTCTGGCCAGTAAGATGTCTTGGGCTGACACCTTTACCTTTCAAAATGGCTATTACATTTTTTATATGTCGAACATTTTTACATTTATGCATTTAGCAGAATTTGCATTTATGCTTTCGAATGTGCAATTATGCAATGAGGGACAAATTACCAACTGCACTTTGAAGTTCAAGTTTGTAATATATTCTATATTACTGCATACTAACCCACATTTTCTTTTCTTTCTTTACATTTTACGCCTACATCTTTCATTCTGTAGAACCCTCGACTCCTGGATGATGTCAGCTTCCACCCCTGTGTTCGGTTCAAGCGTTGGGAAGCCGAGCGAATTCTGTCCTTCATCCCACCAGACGGCAACTTCCGCCTCCTGTCCTACCACGTCAGCCATTAATAAATAAATAAATACACATAATAAAGAGCAAAATTAAATGCACAAAATAAATGAATTAAAATTCAACTCAAAAATTAAAATCAATTAAGTATTCAATTAAAATAATTCAATTAGAATTCAATAAAATCAATCAATCAATCGGGACATTAATTCAACAGATGATTTCAAAATAATCATTTTGATTCAAGTGCGCCAGTTGCTAGGGCGCCATAGTTTTAAAGTGGGACAAACCATTTTTTGAGGGGAGGCAACTTTTCATGGTAGGTTAATAGTTTATCTGACATATCTAGTAGTTCTCACAACAAAAGCATGGGACTTGTGCCTCTAATGCTTTAAAAATTGTAATCGCGCACCACAGTGACAAACACAACAACATAAAATCCATAAGAGGAATTTAAATTAACTCTGGAATGAGAAATGCAAGAAAGAAAGAAAGAACGAAACACCATTTATGAGAAGAAAGCGTTATTACCTGTGCCTGTGGCCGAGCAGCATTATTGGAGAGTTATGGAAAAATCATTAGTCATTAAAACATCTGCGTCTAGAGACCAAAGCACCATAAAACATCATGTTTAGTTAAGAATGCACTTCTTATTATTGTATATCTTTTTTAAAAACGGCATTGCTCAAACTCAACATGAAATACAGTTTACAAGATCAGAAATGTCTGTTAAGAAAATAAATACTGTAGGTTTAATTTTGATTTCACATTGACAGAGTAGAGAAGTCTGTGTCATTTCTTTCTCTAGACATGTTCAAATTCGTCAAATGTAAAACAGCATGACCTGTAACCACCCTGATAATCCATTAACTAATAAAAGGAGAGCATTTAAATTAAACCAAAGCCAAGAGTGCTTATTTGTCAGGAGCAAAGATCTCAGAAACGCTTTGATGTGGAGTCATCTATTTCTAGCAAATCTCAATAAAAAAAAAAACGGAGATGAAAAGACACGCGTTTCTGAATAATTTGAGATTCACTTGTGAACCTATTTTTGGATCTTCACTGCATAATCAAAGCCAGCGGTTCCAGAAATTGAGGGAAACTTTGAACTTTGTTCCAAAGCCTAGTGAACTGCCTATGTAGGCAGTATTTTAAGATATCACAGGTGTACTTCTACGCCTTAAGGAATGACAAATCAGCATGCTTGATGCCTTCTTTTGGACAAATTTTGGCAATCCCACAATGCATTACAATACGCTCCATCCAAACTTCACCCATTTAAAATGAGAGATGAGGAAAGAGAAATGATTTTAAGTATACTTATAATTTATTCACCATCAAAAAGTAGCAGTTTAATCCAAATAAAATGGTACTATTTAATGCAGTATTTGCACATGCTATTTATGTTTTGGTGTTATTAATTTAAATTTTTTATTCATGTTTGTTTATTAATTTTAGTTTATTTAGTTTGAGTTATTTTAGTACTTCAAGTTAAACAAACAAAACTTTATTTCAAGTAGCAATTTATTTGAATGGTTTTAGTTTTAGTTAACTATAATAACACATATGGTATATTTATGCTCATTAGAATATGCTTTGTTAGCGATATACTACGCCAAGATCTGTTGTATCTGTGAGATTGGAATCCAAAATTGTAATGCAAATCTGTATTGTAGGTTCCATTTCAGTTAGTATGGTACTCAAGCTAGTAAGATATAAAACAATGTACATTAACATCTAATGTCTTCAAAATTCTTTCCTTTGATTATTTTATTAAGCAAATGTATTATTTGAAACCCCTGCGCCTCCATGTCATGAGTTATATCCATATAAAACAATGTAATTTAACATCTAATATTTTTAAAATTCTTTGCTTTATTTAATTTATTAAGCAAATATATTTATTTGAAAACTCCTGCGCCTTCATGTCATGGACTATATCTATATAAAACCATGCATTGAACATTTAATACCTTCCAAATTGATTCCTCCATGCATATAGAAGCATGATGTTTACCTGGTTAAGGTGATCCAGTTTTGGACAGGGTCTTCCTCCATTGTAAGGCTTTTCTCTGAGCCATTTTGAGCGAACTTTGACCCCACTGCCACAGGATTTACTGCAGCGAGACCAGTTGGACCATTCACTGAGTTTACAATCAGACGGGCAGGGGACGATGCAGGCCTCCTCTAGATACCCTGAAAAAACAGTATGGGTGGTCAAAATAAGTGAAAAAGGGATACTAAACAAACTGTGGTTGGTCATTTTGCATGTCAGTCAGTTGGTCTCTTCCTGTTCAAGTTGGAAGTTTGAAAGCAATATTGACAAAAAATGATATCTTTATATTTATTTGGATTTTTTTGATGATGATAATTAAATTATATTTTGCTGAGTGTGTTTTTGTGCTGTTACCTTTGCTGGTTTAGGCCAGTCAAGGATAAATAAATATGACTCTAAAACCGCCAGGAGGTGGCAGCAAGCCCCTGCCTTAATGAGTGATTCATTGAATCATTTACTCAAACGTTTCAATCAAAACGGCTGATTCATTTAGAAACAAAGCAAGTGAAGGTCTTTATGAATGGATCATTAAATCATTGACTCAAATGATTCATTCAAAACGGCTGATTCATTTAGAAACAAAGCAAGTGAAGGTCTTTATGAATGGATCATTAAATCATTGACTCAAATGATTCATTCAAAACGGCTGATTCATTTAGAAACAAAGCAAGTGATGGTTTTTATGAATATTTCATTGAATCATTGACTCAAATGATTCATTAAAAACGGCTGATTCATTTAGAAACGAAGCAAGTGATGATTTTTATGAATGGATCATTGAATCATTGACTCAAATGATTCATTAAAAACGGCTGATTCATTTAGAAACGAAGCAAGTGATGGTTTTTATGAATAGATAATTGAATCATTGACTCAAACGATTCATTAAAAACGGCTGATTCATTTAGAAACAAAGCAAGTGATGGATTTTATGAATGGATCATTGAATCATTGAGTCAAATGATTCATTCAAAACGGCTGATTCATTTAGAAACGAAGCAAGTGATGGTTTTTATGAATGGATCATTGAATCATTGACTCAAATGATTAATTCAAAACAGCTGATTCATTTAGAAACAAAGCAAGTGATGGATTTTATGAATGGATCATTGAATCATTGACTCAAATGATTAATTCAAAACAGCTGATTCATTTAGAAACAAAGCAAGTGATGGATTTTATGAATGGATCATTGAATCATTGACTCAAATGATTCATTCAAAATGGCAGATTCATTTAGAAACAAAGCAAGTGATGGTTTTTATGAATATTTCATTGAATCATTGACTCAAACGATTCATTCAAAACAGCTGATTCATTTAGAAACAAAGCAAGTGATGGTTTTTATGAATGGATCATTGAATCATTGACTCAAATGATTCATTAAAAACGGCTTAGAAACAAAGCAAGTGATGGTTTTTATGAATGGATCATTGACTCAAATGATTCATTCAAAACGGCTGATTCATTTAGAAACGAAACAAGTGATGGTCTTTATGAATGGATTATTGAATCATTGACTCAAATGATTCATTCAAAACGGCTGATTCATTTAGAAACGAAACAAGTGATGGTCTTTATGAATGGATTATTGAATCATTGACTCAAATGATTCATTCAAAACGGCTGATTCATTTAGAAACGAAACAAGTGATGGTCTTTATGAATGGATTATTGAATCATTGACTCAAATGATTCATTCAAAACGGCTGATTCATTTAGAAACGAAACAAGTGATGGTCTTTATGAATGGATTATTGAATCATTGACTCAAATGATTCATTCAAAACGGCTGATTCATTTAGAAACGAAACAAGTGATGGTCTTTATGAATGGATTATTGAATCATTGACTCAAATGATTCATTCAAAACGGCTGATATTTATTGATAGATTTATAGGGTCATTCTTACTTTCGAATAGGCTTCATCACACCATCACAGTGAAAGCTTTTGGACTTTCAAGACGTGTTTTTGTTTTTTAGCAAATTACTCGATAATCGCACATCGTTAAAACAACAATAACGATATCACTGCAGACGATAAATATCGCACAACCTTACAGAGACCATTCTGGCCAAAACAAGTTAAATAAAAAGTCAAAATTTTATTTTGTAACATAACCTAACCCAAGATCCTAGCAGCTTAAACAAGTCAGTCTCACCAGCTAGTCCAGCTAGTAAATAACCATCCAGAAACCACGCAAAACAAACTAGCATTAGATATAGCTGGATTTTCTGCAGGGTAATGATAGATTTAACAGACTTACTGATTAAACATGCGGCTTTGAAGTGTTTTAAATCTTGATTAAAAATGAAAAGCAAGCTTGTACCTTGCAGAGAACATTATGAGGTGCATAAAAACTGTAAAAGCAATTGGTCTAAATAGGCATGTTTGGAGCTGCAGTATTTGTGTGGAGAGTTGGCTACAGGGTCAGAGAATGTGATATGCTTTAGCAGCTAATGCTGAATTTTATTACCGCTGTTTGCTCAAGCCATGTGTACTTCCTACTCATTTGGCTCAAGAGGATCTGCCTTTTATATACTGCAGACCCAACACACACACATACACACACTATGTCGTCTCTGAACAGCATATCCTTCACAGCAGCCTTTCAAGAGCGGCCAACAGTTGGCTCAAATGTAGAAATCGCTGCTTCCAAAATACTGTGGTAAATAATACATTATAAAATGGATGGTTCTGGAAGCTGATTGGTCAGTTCAGCGTTCCAGTCATTCACAAGCACACGATTAAAACAGCTATGATGTCAAACATATGTTCACAATATCACTGCACAACACCCACAGAGATTATTAACCTCGGCTTACATGACATGTGCTAAAACTTTAAGTGCAGGGTTATCAATTATGTGCCTAATAAAATAATGTTGTAATAAATCTTTGTTTCTTTAATATTTTAATTATCCACTAACCATGATGTATTGTAATATAGTCACAGATAAGCATGCATATGAAGGCGCACACACACACACACACACACACATATAATAATGTAATCTTGCTCCTCGGGTTTTGATTGCTTGTATGATACAGACTGACTGTTTTTAACCTGGTTTTGTTTCCTAAAAACAACCAACTGGCCAGTTTTATTTGTTTTAGTCCTTGCCAAAACCAATTATTACAAGCATTTGGCGCTTGCTGAGTGTTCACTTTGGACTCTGCATGCAACTGTGTGAAACTACAGCGCTAATGGCAATGAGTCATGCATCAGAACAGTTTAATGAGGAGACTAGATGTTATTTAATAAATCAATCTCACAAAATAACAATAGAAAATGCTTATGGTAAAATAAAAATAATAAAAAATAATTATATAATTATATA
>NW_015505329.1:1531880-1539157 GCF_001515645.1 Sinocyclocheilus grahami
ACATTTTTTTTTATTTTTTTTTTTTCAGGATAAGCATTTTCTTTTGTTATTTTGTGAGAAAATTTTGCCTTTTTAGGATCACGAAGATTCATTCAGTTATTTATTTGCATTATTTTCTTGAAAATGTATATTCTAAAACTATAATAAAACTAACATTTTATTTAGAAATTATGAAGTTACAAATTATAAAATATATATAATAAAATTAAATATATTTGTTCTTTACTTTTGTTACTGGAACAAGACTTTGTGACATTGCCAAAAATAATAAAAAAGAAAGTAAACTCATTTTGTTTGAATAGAATTGTTACAAATATTAATAAAATAATTTAATAAAATGTATAATTAATACATAAAATATAATAAAATGTTGAAATATTAATAATGTTGAAATTAATTAATACAATCTAATAAAAGTAATTATTTAAATAATTCTGTACCTTTTAATTATGGATTAAATGTACCCTTTTTAAACTGAAATAATGTCAAAAGGCAAAACAATTTAGAACCTAAAAGTCCTAAATTAGCCTTCAGTTTCTTATACATATTATAACTTCTTATTTCTTTCTTTGAAAGAATAACCCAGACATATTCTTGACATGGTTTGTGAGATTCACTCCTTAGTCCTAATTTAGCTGAATACTAGAAAAAAGAACAACGCCAGCTCTTCCTGACATTCAAAACTTGGCACATCTTGTGCTACTAACAAACAATTCGAATGCAAGCTATGAAACATGTACCTAGAGGGGCTTCTGATTGAAAAATCAACACAATTTATCAGAGATGTCTAGGGTGAGTTTCACAGCCTCATTTTCCTCGCCCCAAAAGATTAACCAGGATCTGACATGGCTGTGAAGGGCCGGAGGAAAGAGATACTGCAGCGACCCAAAATACCCTGCACAGTCACAATGCATCTGTATAAAACAACTCTCCCGTCCCCTCTGCCCCTCATTGTTAAGCCATGTCAGGCCTGTTACACTGCTAACACAAAGTAAACGCCCTCTAGGACAAGAAAACAATCCCTGCTGGCGATGCACTGACCATCTGACCCAACACGCAATGGCCTCAGTCCCAACAGAGACCCTGCCACCTCTGATCTGGCTGTAGGACTGAGAATAGTCAGCCACTGGCCTTCAACAAACATGGCGGATCTCATGTTACTCTTTTGTGCCCATAGTGACCTCATTCCTTCAATACATCCACATCAAGTCTGAAATGTTCTGACCCCTGAAATGGCAACACACACAAAGAGTGAGTCATCAGAGAAAAACGAGTTAGCTGCACAGTTTCTTACTCTGAAAGCTTGAGGGAATAGTCCAAATTCTACCAAAAAACAGCCTGTTCCTGTTCACTTGGAATAAAGCGCACAAGCCATACAGTATGGACTAGTTTTATGTCATGTCAAGTTACCTTTATTTCTATAGCACTTTACACAATACAGATTGTGTCGAAGCAGCTTCACAGTATAGCAGAATCAATTGTAACTCAACTATGCAGATTCTGCTGTAAAGCAGCTCTAAAAGACAGTAGTGTCATTATTTAGCTCAAGTAGGTTCAGTTCAGATAAATAACTAATCATGCTGTATGCTTTCATTGTATTGAAAGTTTTTGGGTTTGACAGTAAATAATTAGGCATGAGGGTGAGTAAATGAATGTATGTTCATTTTCTGGTAAACTAGTCTTTTGAACATCAGAAACCTATGAGAAACACCATAGTCTCTGAAGCTTGCAAACAGCATTAAACATTCGTGTTAAAAACATGTTAACATTTCATTCATATTCATTTTCTGATGCTCACCAAGGCTGCATTTATTTGATCACAAATACAGTTAAAAACAGTAAAATCGTGAAAACAGTAAAATTTAAAATAGATGTTTTCTATATGAATGTATTTTAAAATCTAATTTATTCCTGCGATGCAAAGCTGAATTTTCAGCATCATTACTCCAGTCTTCAGTGTCACATGATCCTTCAGAAATCATTCTAATATGCAGATTTTTTTGGATTTTACACTTTTTTTTTTTTACATACAATCATATTCATAGAAATATTGTATAACATGTATTCTTTATAAATACAATGAATAAATATGTACATTTAAAAACATAAAATGATATTTTAAATATAAAGATTAAATATATAAAAACTTTACTGACCCCAAAGGTAGTATACGAACAATCAGAAGTAAATGCGTGCAAATGGTACACTCACACTTACTGCTATACATGTGTAGCCTTCAAATTAAACGTCAGAAAAACATTCCGAAATAAACAAGCGCTTATGTTTAGCCCTCTTTTGAAGAAGAGAAATAAGAGTATTTAACGATTCACTTAGTAGCCTAAGGCAGCATGTAAGACAGAGATTTCTGTTAAGAGGAACTCTAGTGATTAACCCAGCGAGAGAGAGAGACAGAGAGACAGAGAGAGAGAGAGAATGGCTCCGTTCCAAAACCCAGTGAGCTGCCTTCTAAGGCAGCATCTTAACTGAGATGGAACGTCACAAGTAACCGTTTTAGAACGTTCTACATGACGTGCTTCTCTAATAAGCATAAAAACACACCGCACACATACATATTGGCTGAAGTACTTCATTTTTCATTAGATTTCATTATCTTTATCAATATCTGTGCAGTGTTTTGTGAATTACATCACGATATTTAGAACTAACATTTAATTGTATGATCCACGTCTTGGATTTTTTTCATCAAGGTTGTCTTAATGTATTATAGAATCGTCTTTTCTGTGAAAGATATATGCATGGCTGCCTTTGGTGATACCTTAAAATGCTGCATACGTAGGCAGCGCATTTTGTAAGTAATCTCAGAGTAATGAGATTGAGGAAAAAAGATAAAGGAAGATGACGAGGGACCTGCTGATGACATCATGACTCTGAAGAGCGTCAGGAGACGCCGCGTGGAGATCATGAAGCTCGTGGAGGCTGGTGAAACTTCATCTCTAACGTCCCCGGGAGGGCATTCCTGATGCCAAAGACGGAAGTATAGATCAGATTATGAGCGAGATTTCTGATGTTTTCTGGAAAATAATTTGACTTGAATCAATTGTGGACTTAAATTCTCAAGCCTTTAAACTCCTGGGAAATAACGTAGAGGAAGTTACTGAATAATAATACATCTGAGCCTTTTGCCAAGATTATCACATTTCGCATAGCAACTCTTACTTCATTTTCATTTGACAACTCTCATCTCACCGTTTTTAAAGATTTATTTTTGGCGTTTTTGCCTTTTATTGATAGGATAGTAGTGAGACAGGAAGCGAAGTGGGAGAGAGAGGGGGGATGGGATCGGGAAAGGTCCGCGAGCCGGGACTCGAACACAATGGCGCTACATGTCGACCCGCTGCCCACGAGGCTATCAGTGACATCAAATCATCATTATTATCAGTATTCATTATTGATGCTTGCCCAGTCAAGCGTTACTATTAACATACAGTAGCTCATTAGTATCATGTGACTCATCTAGTAAAGAGATTCTATTGCAATTTATGTCTTAAAAATAAATCATTACTTGTGTTAGGGTCAGACATACTTTCTTGCATTTCAAATTAAACCATATATTTATGTTACATTTCCTAATAAAAGTTACTAGTTAACTGGCAAGTGACAGGTTTTATGTAGTCATTATTTTATTTTATTTTTTTACATATAATAATATTTATATATTTAATAACATTCATCCTTTATAAATACAGTGAATAAATATATACATCAAAAATGTAAATACATAATTAAAATTATATTACAAAGGATGAATATATAAATACAAAAAAAATCCACATTATAAATATAAAGAATATATAAATTGAAAAATATATATTTATATCACAAATACAAATAATAAACATATAAATTAAAAGGACAAGTTATAAAAAAATATATAAAATTATAAATATAAAGATCTATATAAATTGAAAAATATTTATATCATTAATACGAATACTAAATATATAAATAAAAAATTTTTTTAAGTGTATTCGGGCTGAATAAGAAGCCGTTCTCGATTCCTAACCCCGCATGGGCCGTGTGCTGTATAAGCAAGCGTATCTGTCAGTGGTTAATGTCAGCTCTGATTATGCCGGTCCCGGGACAGCCTGCGGTCTTTAATGAGGGCTGGAGATTTATACCTGCAGATCAGCAGGGAGCAACAGACACTCGGGCAGAGGACAAAGTCAACCGAGCATCGCCTGGCACTCGTACCGGTCCGCTCGTCATCCAAATAACAAGATTAAGTGAGCAATGCAGCAAAAGATTCATGAACAGAGAGAGGAGATCAGCTAAAGACAGAGTAGAGGAAAGGTCACGAGAGAGAGGAAGCTGTACACAGAGACGAATTAATAGAGATGAAACAACACATGATCAATTGAAGGTGTGATTTATCTGTCCTTAAATGTCACGCTTCTTAGCAAGAATAAGCTGCAATTTGGACTTAAAAATTAATTGTGAATGACTGAAATTTCAGTATAAAATAAAATAAAATAATTATTTTTGAAGCTCCAGTTTTAAATCCTACAAGCACTTACATTATCAGCTTTAAATAAAACATATTTAAATAATATAACCATTAAATACTTTATTTGAATTCTATATTGGAAAAAAATTTAAAGTATTAATTTCATGTTTAAAACATAGGTAAATATTCATTAAATGCTATTTCTGTCAGGACCACTATCGTCAAAGATGATTGACAATTAGCATACAGTTTGGATTGGCGGTATGGTTCCGTTCTGGGCAAGAACTCCCTGCGCATCCGTGCAGCCTAGCATGGATGAGAGCAGGGAGAGCAGCGATAACCCACCCAGGGTAAACAGAACAGAACCAACATAAATGTATTGCAGATATCATTAAAGCTCAATAATATTATGTACACATTTTAGAATTAGTTTTATTCAAAGGAGAATCAGAAGGCTGAATCCCGACTGACAGAGGAGGAGCTGGGGATGGAGGAGGGTAATTAGCTATTGAGCAATGCAAAAACTGCTGATACTACTGCAGGACCTTATATATGAATGCTTAGATAGGTGTAGTGTTCCCATAGGTAGATGGGGATCAGCTGAGAGTCAGCTGATGCGAGCTTGACTAACGTGACCTGCCGGAACTAAAGCTACACTTGATATTAAGACTGGCTGGAAATAAAATTAAATAAAATTAAATAATAAAATTAAACAATTACTTTTTATTTTTCAAATACATTTTCAAAAACAATATTTAAAATGTATATATTTCCAAGATTTTTCAAACGGCTGTTTAAGAATCCACTTGACGAGAGGGGGAAGAGGCTTAGTATGTCTTTAAAGCCAAACAGCTTAACTGTCAAATCTTCACAGGATGGGAATTTATACCATGGCTTAGCTAGGCTTATTAATATAAATTAGTTTAGTGCAGTCCAGGAAGGTTACTTAGCACTGTCAGCTAATTATAATTACGTCCTAATGAGACATCAAATCTCTGCTCAGAGTCACATGATGAACTTCTTACCATGACTGTTACAGCGTGACGTCTCCACGAGCTTGTTGTCCTGGTCGTAGCACACCATGGCCTGGTAGCGGTAGCCCTGTCCGCACTCTTTAACGTCTCCCTGGACCTTCACGCCAACGGCGCTCTCCACGCGGCCCTCGGGCAGGATGCAGTCAGACCAGTTTCCCACCGGCTGGGCGTTGTATTTGTCACAGGGGCAGTACTGGGTCTCGCTCAGCGGGTACATCTGGCCATTCTTACACTTATCCTTCTTCTTGCTTTTTCCTGTAATCAGAGGAAGTGAGTGTTGATTACGGCACTAATTAAGCTCACTAATGAATGAGTCATGAGCGCTGAGGTCACCTCTAAACCCTGCCTCAGACTCGACTGGCTGGACTAATGCTTACA
The DNA here is from genome assembly GCF_001515645.1 of Sinocyclocheilus grahami. Taxonomy (NCBI): domain Eukaryota; kingdom Metazoa; phylum Chordata; class Actinopteri; order Cypriniformes; family Cyprinidae; genus Sinocyclocheilus; species Sinocyclocheilus grahami. Next base: position 1,537,758 of record NW_015505329.1, read on the forward strand.
AAAAATATAATCATATTACCATCATTTTTGGACATGATATGAGGCAATAACATGCCGTGTTGTTAATATATCATGGTAAACCATCTAACCATCTGGGTTATACATCTAATATTTATGATATGTTCACGAATTAGGTTTTTGTTGGCAATATATATTTAATTTATTATTTAAAATGTTATAGTAAAAATAAACACAGGTTTATTAGAACAATACCACTCACATTTTCTTCAGAAAAATTAAAACAAAATTAAAAAGGCAAAATAAAAAAAACCTATTTACTTCAGAAAATGTACATATCTAGTTATTATGTGTATTGTTTTATTGGTGTATATAAATAAAAGGGACTTCATATATTATAATACGCTACAGTTCAAAAGTCTGAAGTCAGTGTATTTTTTTGACAGGAATTAATAAAAAAAGAAAGAAAAACAAATCAAAAATTAAAACAAAATTAAAAAGGCAAAATAAAAAAATTATTTTCTTCAGAAAATGTACATATCTAGTTATTATGTATTGTTTTATTGGTGTATATAAATAAAATGGATTGAACATATTATAATACGCTACAGTTCAAAAGTCTGAAGTCAGTGTATTTTTTTGACAGGAATTAATATTTTTATTTTGCAAGGACACATTAAATTGATCAAAAGTGACAGTAAAAATATTTATAAAGTTACAAATGATTTCCATTTCAAATAAATACTGTTCGTTCAAACTACCTTTAATAAAAATAAAAAAATAAATATTTTTTTTTTATAATATTTCAAAATAATACTGGCTTTACTGTATTTTTGATCAAATAAATTAAGCTTTGGAGCAGTACTATTTTATAATCATTGCAATATTATTATAGATTTTATTAATATTTTGAATCAGCTTTTATTTGTATATTTTCTGTTTCTATTTTGAGTTTTAGTCAAGTTTTATACATTTTTGTTGTGTATTTTTGTTATTTTTAGTAGTTCTTATCTAATTTATATATGTCTATATAGTTTCTAATAATTGTTTTATTTATTTATTTCAGTTTTAATTTTAGTTATTTAAGTACATCAGGTTGAACTACATTAAAATGAGAAATGTTGCATTGGCAAATAGTTGAAACGTTTTTTTAATTTATTTTTATTTGATTTGATTTAAGTTACCATTGATTTAATTAATTATTATTATTTTTTTACTTTTAATTTCAGTTTTAGTTTACTAAAATAACTCTACCTAAGTGATTTCTTTTAAAAACATAAAATAAATAAATACATAAATAAATAAAAATCAATCAATCAATTCCAAACTTTTGAATACTAGTGCATATAAAAATATTTCAACAATATTTTTTTTACTGTATTTCAACATTTTAAACAATTATAGAAATATCAAGATATTTTGAATATTGTAATATATATATA
>NW_015505329.1:1539176-1540276 GCF_001515645.1 Sinocyclocheilus grahami
ATTTTAAAAACATAAAATAAATAAATACATAAATAAATAAATAAATAAAAATCAATCAATCAATTCCAAACTTTTGAATACTAGTGCATATAAAAATATTTCAACAATATTTTTTTTACTGTATTTCAACATTTTAAACAATTATAGAAATATCAAGATATTTTGAATATTGTAATATATATATATATATATATATATATATATATATATATCAAAAACATGTGTATTGCCCAACCCTATAAATGCATTGGCCTATGATAATATGAAGTATATAAAAATATTTACAATGGAATATCACCATATGCATCCCATAATGCCTTGAATCTTGTACTAGAAGTCATTTATCATTTATGCTACCTGGAGTTTAGTGCCTCAGGGAGACACAAGGAAATACCTCACTCCATTCTTGGATGGAACCAGCAACCCTCTGAGTTCAGACCACAGTGTTAATGACGCATATGTCCTAATTACCCACGAGAGCTCTCCTCCGCGTACGGACCCCTACGCAGTCTGAGGTGCAAGGAGAGAACTTGGACCAGTTGGAGAGCTGGCAGTCGTCTCGGCACAGTAACTGGCAGGGCTGGCTCATAACCGGCATGCTGCTGGCAAACTTCAGACACTGAACCACATCAGCCACTGTACCATCCAGCTGCCTACACGAGATAGCTGCAGATCACACACACAAACACAGCGCTGAGACTCCTGCTGATTACAGAGACGATGTGCCACAGCACCAGACACCAGAGAAAAGGTGCAGGTGAACAGAAGATGGTTATTTATAGAAATGACAAGCGAGAGAGAGAGAGAGAGAGAGAAAGAGAATCATGCTGTTCATTTTGATCAGAAACCAGTTTAAATTATGCATTACATTTTTGTAGTTTTTATATAATCCAATGATTTTTTCCCAGATGTTCTGGATAATAATAATAATAATAATAAAAATAAATTTTTATAGAGATTTTTGGGGTATTTCTGCTAATACTTAATAGCATCCAATAAAACAATATCTAGCCATATCTTAAATACTATACAGCAAAACATAACTAAAAACCATTTATATTCACTGTAGAATTTAAAATATATAATAAAGCTAATATATA
>NW_015505329.1:1540363-1565832 GCF_001515645.1 Sinocyclocheilus grahami
AAAAAAAATAATATATATATATATATATATATATATATATATATATATATATATAATATGAGTAATAATTTATAATATGTTATAATGTATGCACACACACACACACACACACATGTATGTATATGTATATATATGAATTAAAATGATTTAAAAATGCGGATAAAAACAATTTTAAAGAGTCCAATAAGACAATATCTAAAATATTACATAGCAGAACATAAAAAACATTAATATTTACTATAGAAGTTTTCATAATTACGATATATTCATAATTTCCATTTTTAATTTTTTCCCCATGTTTTTTTTATAACTGTGCAAATCTGATGATAAAGCTTGTTCAAAATAAAAAGGGAAATAACATTAAACTCACTGACAGAAAGAAATTATGGACAATACCAATAGCCGATAACTTTCTTAATGTTAAAATTATGTCAAATACATAAAATTATTTTACACATTATGTACATTTATGTAAAATAAAAACTAAAATAATATACAATAAAATAAAAAACATTATTGCTTAAGTTTTAAATGCTTCAAGCACTTACATTATCAGCTTTAAAAGGCTTTTTTTATTTTTAGAAATGATACATTATATTTAAATAATGTAATGAATAAATACTATATTAGGAATGGCTGGTACAAAAATTTTTTTTTTTAAATAAAAATTATTTGTTACATGTGAATACTTAATCAAATAAAATAAAATATAAAATAAACAAAAAAATATGTTTACTTGCTTAATAGTATATGCACCACTATTAAGCTTGTCACCATAACTCAGTTTAATCTATTAAAAAACAGTTACAATATGTCTCACTAAAGAGTTCAACATGAACGGTTCAGAAAGCTACTACATCTCTAAAACAGGTCTGTAAAGCTGTTGTCTTTCCGGTGAGGCTGTTTAATCTATTAAGAAGTGATGTGAGGACAAGTAAACGGGAACCATTAGGTCAAACTTTAGGCCTCTATAGAGTTCAATATAGTGATGACGCCAACACAACGACGCCCTTCCATACTGTCGACAGCAATCAGATCAAGAGTTTGAAGGATTGCTCCTGCTCCTGACATGCACTGAAGGGCAAATGTGAAGTCTAGTGTGATGGAAGCCCTTGTCAGACCAATATCTATACCAAGAGAATTCATAATAAAGTCTTCCACTGCCTCACGAGTGACAGGAATGTCTAAAAGAACTGGAAAAATAAAGAAAAGTGTAACGAAAAGGCAACTGTGGATAAAACAATTATGAAAACACTTCGCCGACTTCAACTGGAAAAGTGCAAATAATATAGATTTTTGGAAGCGACAGAATCTGAGGAATAAAGCAGAATGCAAATGAGAGAAAGCAATTCACAGATTCAAGAGGAGATCTTAGATCAGATATTATACCAAATTTATGGTTATTGCATAAGATTTCCCAGCTAGAGAAACAGTATTTGGATACTGTGGTGGGAAATCACTAAGATAGAATAAATTGTGCCTGAGTTGCTTTAGTATCCGATTAAAGGAATTATGCAAATATGCACAAATTTTGTGTTGAATGCATTTTGCACGCTGTAATTCTCCATTGCGGGTGGTTAGTGAATAAGACTTGTTGTTGTCGTGCAAGAATACTGTGTGCTTAGTGAATGTGAGTGTGTAAGAGGGTGAAAGGTCAGAGGTCAGGAGATTCATGGTGCACATGACAGCCGACGTACCTCTAGTTTGGACTCCAGCTCCACAGTTCTCCTGAGCTCCTTTACTGTCTCTGCGGATGCTCCATGGGACCAGCTGACATTTACGCCACTTGTGCGTTTTCCACCTGCAATTTCAAAGCGATATAATTCTAATTATTGGTAGAGGTTGATCAGTTAGTGCACTGGAAATCCTAATTAGCTGCCTTAACTTGAAAAAATATCAGGAAACCCACTGTCTTGGAAAATTAACTCATTTGAATTAAGCTGCCCACAATCTGATAACATTTTTTACTTAACTTCATTCTTTTCATCAGGATTAACCATTTCGCTACCAAGAAAAAAAAAGCTGCATACAGGTTTTAAATGACTAAGTTGAGCATATAATGATAGAATCTTCATTCATAATTTTACATAAGTGTACATATCTTTATTTACTCGAGAAGGTCAGTTTTAGTAAAAAAATCTATCCTGAATGTCAATAAATGTGAAATCCAGCACAGAATAGCTGATGAGTGCAGAGGCAGCTCTTGTGGGTGAAGGTGTACCTGTAACCCGGACAGACAGATGGAGTCGGACAGTCTTTCTCTTCATAGAGGACGTCTGGACACTCCTGACCTCCATTAGCTGACATCTGGATGATCATTCGATAGCGAAACTGTTTATTCTTCTGCGCATTTGTACCTGTCATTTCAAATACTCAGTTCATGTCATGATTAATTATACTGCATTGTATAGTGCATGATACTTTATTTCTGCTGTTGCAGTCATGGTTATTATTGTTAAATACTTGGGATGGATGAAAAAAGCAGGCAGACAGACAGACAGACAGACAGACAGATAGATAGAGAGAGAGAGAGAGAGAGACAGAGATGGATGGATGGAACTATACATATAAAGATAAAAGAATGGATGTGGTGTACCTGTTTCACAGGATGTGGGACACTCTGTCCATTCACTGAAGGGAGTGACGATACAGTCTCTCTTGCACGGCAGCAGACAGGGTCTTACTGATTCTGGGCGAGGGGCTTCAGGACATCTAAAACATCAAACAGACACACTGAAAGAACACCAGGACACTCAACGCAAGAAAGTGTGACGCACATGTGTTTTGATCACAGGAAGCAGGTGGATACAGAAAGCCCTGTGTCGCACTTTCACCAAAGACCCAATCATCTAAACGAGATTCATTATCAGACTTAAGTACTGCAGGTCACCGGAGCACACATGAATTCAAACACTTTCACTTTACATTTCCCGGCCAAAAAAGGTCTTCCAATGGATGTTTTCTAGAATTGTATTTTTCCTCTGAGTAGCATTGGCTGTTTTAGTCAAGGTTTTCACACCATTTTCTGCTCTTCCTCTCTGACCTTCGAATGAAACAGGCCATTACTGCTGTGCTTGTGCCTGTAAGATTTTTGAGAAACACTATCTTCGCATATGAAATGAGTAACAGGGCTGTGTTGCACACATTATAGTTTTTAACTGCTCCATCCTTCAATAACAATTTTTTTGTAAAGCATTACATTCACTGGTTTACAAGTCAGCACTGAAATGCACATCGCATCTCAGAAAACTAGAAAAACGGCATTAGAATGGAGTCATTTTTGTGAATCACTTTAAACTGTCTACTTCAAAGCATCAAATCAACTCTCAGATTTAGTCTCCACATGGCATGTATTCACGTTTTAAAGTTTAAGACCAAGTAAAGAAATTGTAAGGAATAACAAAGTAAATGTCTTGTATTAGCAACACCAAAGTTTGAAAAAACATCTCCTCAAAACTTACTTTTGTATGTATGTTGAATACTTTTGCTCCTAACCCCTACAAATAAATATATGTGACCCTGGAGCACAAAAGCAGTCTTAAGTCGCTGGGTTATATTTGTAGCAATAGCCAAAAATACATTGTATGGGTCAAAACGATTGATTTTTCTTTTATGCCAAAAATCATTAGGACATTAAGTAAAGATCATGTTTCATGAAGATATTTTGTAAATTTCCTACTGTAAATATATCAAAACTTCATTTTTGATTAGTAATAAGCATTGCTAAGAACTTCATTTGGACATCTTTAAAGGCGGTTTTATCAATATTTCGATTTTTTTGCAACCTTAGATTTTCAAATAGTTGTCTCTCAGCCAAATATAGTCCTATCCTAACAATACATCAATGGAAAGCTTATTTATTCAGCTTTCAGATGATGTATAAATCTCAATTTCGAAAAATTGACCCTTATGACTGGTTTTGTGGTCCAGGGTCATATACGTATATATATATATATATTTCCTAGAGCAAATATCTAAAGATTCTTATATCAAGATACAGTACATTTACTTGAGAAGCAAAATGAGTTAAGTCTTGTTTTATGAGAAAATTATCCAAATGAAGTGAGTTTATGATTAAAACAAGAACAAATATATGCCAATGAGCGCAGAAAAATGTACTAATTTCAAAGGGTTTTAATACATCATTGACAGATATTTGTTCTTGTTTTAAGCATAAACTTGATTTTTTTCAGTATTTCACTCTTGCATTTGATGTCTTTTACAGTATTTGACTTCTAAATTAAGACACAGTATTGTTAAAAAATATATATATTTTTAAAGGGATAGTTCCCCAAAAAATAATTTACTTACCCTCATGTTGTCCCAAACCTGTTTCTTTTTTCTACAAAATAATATATTTTGAACAATGATGGGGTCCAAACCACATTGGACCCCATTGACTGCCATTGTATGGAGAAAAATAATAAATGAATAAATAAATAATATTATTATTAAAATATAACATGTTAATGTTAAAGGTGTTCATTTTTGTGAACTTTCCCTTTAAGTCATTTCAAAGCAAATGCATACAGTAAGTATCAAGATTAATATCATAAGAAGACTTTTCTTTTCTTTTTTTAGCTATACTAGTTTTAGCTTTATTGGTTTTTGCTATAATGCCCAGCCCAACTCCACAATGTATTACATCAGAATCCTTGCAGAGTATGGCTCAGCAGCATCACAACAATGCTTCTGTTCTTCCAATCATATTTCCCCTGCTCCGCGGCTGCATTATGTACCAGCCAGACGATCTAGAATTGTATTTTTCCTCTGAGTACAGTAAGTATCAAGATTAATATCATAAGAAGACTTTTCTTTTCTTTTTTTAGCTATACTAGTTTTAGCTTTATTGGTTTTGCTATAATGCCCAGCCCAACTCCACAATGTATTACATCAGAATATGTCTAGAATTCTAAGAATTCTAAGTTTATATCTCGCAATTCAGATTTTTTTTCTTCAGAATTACAGGTTTAAATCTTGCAATTCTGAGTTTATATCTCGCAATTCTCAGAATATTGTGAGAAAAAAAGTCTGAATTGTGAAATATAAACTCAGAATTGCGAGAATAACATGTGAATTATTATATAAACAGTCGCAATTACCTAATTTCATTGTTTTACTTCTGTAATGTATGGAAGCCCTTTTCCACGAAAAAAAAGAGTAAAAATACTTTTTCTACACCATTTCAAACATTGAAAAATGACTGGAATGTTTGAAAATGGTTTCTTTTTTTTTGCAATCCTAAAATATGACACTTCATCAAATTGCACTTTTGCAACCTACGCCGTCTAGACTCAAACACAACTTTCTGCTCCTTGAAGTGGTAAAAAAGCGAGTGGAAAATGCAATATAATACCTAAGCCTAAATTTGTCTGTGCCAAAAAACCCACTGCTACTGTTTCCACAAAGTACTGTCGGGAGGACAACGACTAAGTGGATCAATGATGTATTTTAGGGGGTTTGTTTGTGCTAAGCCTCAAGAGGTCCCTCATCTAGTAGTGATTAAATTACATTAAAGAATCAAACCATCTTAATTACCACTATTATCATCAATAGTAAATTAGGCAGTCTGAAAATGACTGTGCTAATTAGCCTGTATGTGACTCCATGTTTATTCGGCTTTCAGCAGCTCGTTTGCCTGCAGTGGAATGATAGGGTTTGTGAGCACGCAGACATCTGTAGAGCAATTACGATCTGCCACTCAAACACAAGCAATCCATCTTCTTCTGAACAATTCTCCATCACCACTAACCGAGACACTTGAGTTGAGGTATGATTCACGCCATATGTAATAACATCATCATAACACATGGTAATATTGCGACATGAAATGGCAAAACATTAAGATTACATTCATGTCATGAATTCTGCCATGAATATGTCCAGAATATTTCCAAAACTACAAAAGTAGAAATTATATTTTGTATAAAGATGAATAAAGACTATTCTGTCAGGACCACTATCGTCAAAATGATAGATACTTAGCATAAAGTTTGGTTTGGCGGTATGGTTCTGTTCTGGCCAAAAAACTCCCTGCCCATGCCATGCAGCAGCAATAATACCCCCCCTAGGGTTAACAGAACAGAACAAGGCAGATATCATTAATGTACTTAATGATATTTAAGTGTAACACTTTATTCAAGATAAAGGAGTCTGATCAGCAAGGAATATCAGAAAGCCAAGTCCTGACTGTGGCGAAAGGTGGAGCTGGGGATGGAGGAGGGTAATTTGCTCCTGAGCAAGCTGAAAAGCTGCTGAATAATACTGAATAGAGCTTATATAGGAATGCCGCGATAGGTGTCATATTCCTATAGGTAGATGTGATCAGCTGAGAATCAACTGACGCAAGCTTGATTCACGTGACCTGCCAGAACTAACAATAACGCTTAATTTTTAGGACCAATTTAGGAAATGCAAATTTTTTTTGCATTGTGACAATTAAGCATCACATGCAGTACAGTATTATGGAATTGAATATTATTGTATTGCACCGACTTTAATTTAAAATGATTTTAAAATGTTAAAATGAATTAGATTAAAAATAATAAATAAATAAAAACCTAAAAAGTTAAATAAATAAATAATATATGGTGGCATAAAAATATACATTAAAAACTATATTTAAAAAAATATGTATTTATTTTTCTTTATATTAATGTGTATAAATATTTATTTTAAATAATAAATTTTATATTGCAGAATGAAAATGTGAAAGTTTGTGAACTGCACCTAAATGTTTCTTGTAACTGCTGATCAGTCGTGCACAATGACTTGTAGGAGTTTTAGCCCATTCTTCAGTACAGAACCACTTAAACTCTGTGATATTGGTGGGTTTCCTCCAATTTCCTTTAGAATTTGCTGGTATAATTCAGAATTCATTGTTCCATCAATGATGGCAAGCTGTCCTGGACCAGATGCAGCAAAACAGGCTCAAACCATGATACAACCTTAAATAAATAAATAATATATGGTGGCATAACAATATACATTAAAAACTATATTAAAAAAAATATGTATTTATTTTTCTTTATATAAATGTGTATAAATATTTATTTTAAATAATAAATTTTATATTGCAGAATGAAAATGAAATCTATATATGTATAAAAAGTAATATAGAGTATATATAAATAATGAAAAACTTAAAAATATATTAATATTTATATTACATATGCATACAGATACATTACAGTAATGGGAATTTATCATGAAAATAATGCCATAATGCAATACAACCCCCACCATGTTTCACAGATGGTATAAGGTTATTATGCTGGAATGCAGTGTTTTCTTTCTCCAAACATAACGCTGCTCATTTAAACCAAAATGTTCTATTTTGGTCTCAACCGGCTTCTAACCCTTTCTCCAATAACACTCTGGCTTGTCCACATGATCTTCAGCAAGCTGCAGACGAGCAGCAATGTTCTTTTTGGAGAGCAGTGGCTTTCTTCTCGAAACTCTGCCATGCACACCATGGTTGTTCAGTGTTCTCCTGATGGTGGACTCATGAACATTAGCCAATGTGAGAAAGGCCTTTAGTTGCTTAGAAGTTACCATGGGGTCTTTAGTAACCTCGTCCTGCTTTGGAGTGATCTTAGTTGGTCAACCACTTCTGGGGAGGGTAAAAGTGGTCTTTAATTTCCTCCATTTGTACACAATCCATGAAATCCAAACTAAAGATGGCTTTGAAACATTTTCCAGCCTGATGAGCAACAGCAACTCTTTTTCTGCGGTCCTCAGAGATCTCTTTAGTTCGTGCCATAATTCACTTCCACAAACCTGATCAAACTATTGATAGATCCATGTTCGTTGAATAAAACAGGACACGCACTGACACCTGATAGACATTGCATTGATAGAATACACGTCTAAACAGATGGACTCTAATTTCACCTTAAAAAAAACTGCTAATCCTAGAGATTCGCATATTTTTGCCACTCACAGATATGCAATATTGGATCATTTTCTTGAATAAATAAATGACAAAGAAAATATTTTTTTCTCATTTGTTTGATCGGGCTGTCTCCTTTCAGGACATGTGCGAAAATCTGATTATGTTTTGAATCATATTTATGCAGAAATATAGAAAATACTAAATGGTTCACAAACAGCACTGTAAAAAGCAGCACTGTATATATATATATATATACTTACTTTTTATATGTAGACTTTATTTTATTTATGTAACATAACATTTTATTTCTTATGTAGTTTTGACAATGTAAAGAAGAAAAAAAAGATGCTCTACCATATTATGGAACTACTCAACCAAGAGCACATCTACATATGACTGCCCATGTTTACATATCAGCAGCTGTTCAGTGTTCTGAAACTTGGAATGTCAATTAACAACAACTTTGCAAAAAGGAAGTTGTTGAAGGATGGTGCAATGCCAATTATATTGGACCAAACAGCAAATCCACAACCTGTAAGAATCCTATTAATTTCACACGCAAAAACACTGGCCAATCATATAAGAGGTCATTTACATACAGAATCCTTCAGAGAAGGGAAAACATTAATTTAATCTTGCATGTAGACTTACTTTTTGGGCGGTACCTGCCCGACGTTGACTTTTACGCAGATGACCTTGCGCGTTTGCACACCCACGGTGCAGGTGGATTTTTCTGCGCTGGAGGAGGAATTTATGGATGTAGTGGTGTCCTCCACACACGGTCCCCACGGGCCCGTCTGCCAGTGATACATGATGCAAGGATGCTCATTACAGTTCCGCACCTCCTGCAGGGTGCTGGTGTTCGGACAGCTGGAACCTCCTGCAAGAGTGTGAAGACATGCATTAGGTCTGACACGTGTCTACACTAGACGTGGTCGGCATCATGTCATGCCACCACAGCTTGAGGTTCTGCACACTGGACAAGGTGCACGTTGACTCAGGAGAAGACTTCAGCTACAGTAAAATCAAAGTAAAGTCCACAAAAAAAAAAAAATAATAATAACCAGAAATTCACTATGCATCGGTAACATTTTTAATGTTGTGTAAGAAGTCATCAAGGTTGCATTTACTTAATAAAAAAAACTGTAAAATTGTTAAATATTATTACTATTTAAAATAAAAATTTTCTATTTGAATATATTTAAAAATGTAATTTATTTCTGTGGTCCAAAGCTGAATTTTCAGCATCAGTACTCCAGTCTTCAGTGTCACGTGATCCTTCAGAAATCATTCTAATATGCTGATATGCTCCTCAGGAATTTCAGAATTCTTTGATGAACAGAATATTCAAAAGAACTTATGTTAGAATGCTTAAAAGCATTTATTTGAAATCTTTTGAAACATAAATAGTGTACTGTCAATTTGATCAATTTAATACATCCTTGTTGAATAAAAGTATTTATTTAGACTGCCGCTAATGTTTTCTAAAATCTCTTCTGCTCACCAAGGCTGCATTTATTTGATTAAAAATACAGAAAAAAATGTAATATTATTACAATTCAAAAATAACTGTTTTCTAATTTAATATACTTTAAAATCTAATTTATCCCAATGAGGTCAAGACTGATTTTTCAGCATCAGTACTCCAGTCTTCAGTGTCACATGATCCTTCAGAAATCATTCTGATATGCTGATTTATTATCAACGTTGGAAACTGTTATGCTGCTTAATATTATTTTGGAACCTGCCATATGTTTTTCAGGATTATTTGATGAATAAAATGTTAAAAAGTACAACTGAAAACTTAAAAATGTACTGAAATTAAAAATTATTTTGCATAAGCCTTTAAATGCATACGGAAACGTCTTTTCTTCCTTGTTTTTTTTCTTGCGAGGAAAGGTCAAGTGTTAATTTTCTCAAATCTCAACGTAATGCCGTCATCTCCAGTCGCTTAAACTTGTTCTAATATTGATTAAGATGAAACACTTCACATAATTGCCACCTCCTAATTCCTCACAAGTGGCAGATAGTCGATGCAGCCGGCGGAGAGCGGCGCGGTGTGTCGAAATAATTGCTGACATTTACAGGTTTGCAGATGACAGAGCAGCCCAGTGGGCCTGTAAATAAAAGCGCTCTCATTCTCAGAGGAAAGGAAGAGCTTTATGAGAAGAAGTGAGCGAATACGTCTGCCTGCTTTAACTTTATAACACGCAGAGTATTATAGTTATTGGATCTGACTGTCAGATCCATTAAACAGCTGATTAGTGTGTTTATGTTGGGCATTGAGTTGAAGGGTAATAATAGGGCTTTTCACACTTTGTTTAACTTTAAACCCTAGGTAACCAAGGCTCTTTCTTATAATTTTGTGCCCTGATTTGTGATGCCAAAACGTATAAGGGTGATTCTTCAGTTCAAGGCACTTTTGACACTTAAAAAAAAATCATACTTCTTCAAACGATGTTTCATCAGTTAAAACATTTATCACATGTCCTGAAAAAATATTTGATCATGGCTTTGATGAGCCTTCAAGTATAATGTGGTATGCAGGGTTATTATCATCATGAACTAAAACTAAAATGAAAACTAAAACCATTTTTTAAAAAGTCTGATAAAACTGAAACAAAAATTAATAAGAACTATACAGACATTTGAAAACAAACCTAATAAAAATGACAAAACACTACGAAATTGCTAATAAATAAAATGCAAACAGAAAATATAAAAATAAATTATAAATAGTTACAGAAGATAAAAGAAAAAGCTACAGTAAGATAAGCTTTGAACTTTCTAACACGTAGCCGTCAATAACCCTTGCAAATATAATACATCAGGTTTGTGAGGAATGTTTATTTGTTCATCATGGTATTGCATTGCAGTATATGTTTTGAAACGACAGAGATTTGATCTAAGCATTTAAATATCATCTTACTAAGACATATTTTTAGGAGATATAAAGTGACAAATAATATGTATATGGATCCTTACACTGTTATATAAATCTCATTGATTTAAATTACAAGATATCAGAATTTCATCTTACTTTTTGGCCATATAAATATCAGCAACTGCACCAAATTGCATATTTTGCTCTGAATAAATTGTTTTCTTATACTCTATGAGCCATACAAGCCTGATACATCAAATATGATACTCATAAACACATATGCAAACTTTTAAAATATATATTTTTAGTTCAATAAACTGTTTCTGACAATTATTTCATATGTCATGCTTTACATGGTAAAAACATTAAATCAAATGCATCATTTTTCAAAACCTGAAACACATGAGGATGAGTAAAGGAAGACACGTTTTTATTCAGACCCTTATTTTTTAACCCATCCCTTCCATTCTGGCATGTAAGACACACTTTACACAATCATTTTAATTCTTGATGGATAATAATCACATTTGTTGAATTTTATTCTAAATTACATCTGATTACAGAAGTAAAAGCATCTGTGAACTGTGTTTCACTTTGTCTTGAACGCTCAGTAGCCCACTCATGTAAACTGACACTTAAGCCTTGCTGGAACAGATAAAGTGGATTTAAGAGTCTGGGAACACTGACTGTCAGTGATGTCACAGCACTGGAGTCATCCATCAGAACCTCAGACAGTTTTAGGTCATGTGTCACTGAAGACTGGAGTAATGATGCTGAAATTCAGTTTTGTATCACAGGAATATATATTTTAAACTATATTAAAATAGAAAACGTACACGGTTACTAAAGTAACCTTGGTTCCCTGAGATATGGGAATGAGTACTGTGTCTGCTAAGACGCTTTGGGAAAAAGCCTTTTTCTCCTGAACTGAAGCCTTTTTTCAATCACGCAGTGAAACTGCACGGCCATTGGTTTGTGCAGTGTATAAAAAACAAACCAATGGCTCGGCAGCGTAGCTGCACGAGCCTATGGTGACAAAGCCCGCCAGAATGGGCGGGGCATCTGGCTATATAAGCGGGCGTTCGCCACAGGATTCTCAGGTTACTCCGACTGAAGCGACGACTGAGTCGTGCGGCTACATAGCAGTCGTTCCACTACATTAGCATGGCGTGATTGTACTGTGTTCCTAAAGCATCTTAGCAGACGCAGTACTCGTTCCCGTATCTCAGGGAACCGAGGTTACATTTGTAACCGAGTACGTTCCCTTTCGATACTACACTCGTACTGCATCTGCTAAGACGCTTTGGGAACACAGTACAATCACGCCGTGCTAATGTAGAGGAATGACTAAAAGTATCATAACTTCCATAAGCAACCAATACCAATAGAGAAGTTAACAACAACCCAAGGCTAAGATGGGCTGAGCTTCCCGAGGTCACACCTGGCCTGGTTAATCATTCCAGAGTACTCCTGTAACTTCGACACCCAGGGGTCGAGAGTTAACAGGTGAACTAATGCCAGAGAGCTTGAGTGTGATACGGCCAAGGGCTCTCTGCCAGATCTGTTCATGCAGCGCGTGTCTCTTCAAGCGGAAAGGATCCTGGCCTGCAAGGCCGGGACTTCCAGGTTATAAAACCTTGCGAATGTGGACGGCGAGGCCCAGACGGTCGCCTCACAAATATTCGCAATGGACACACCACTGGACCATGACTAAGACGAGGTGATGCCTCTAGTTGAATGCGCCCGTACTCCAATGGGGCATTGAAGGCCCAAAGAGTACGCTAGTGAGATGGAGTCTACTATCCATCTCTAGAGTCTTTGCTTCGTGACCGGAAGCCCTTTGCTGTG
The DNA here is from genome assembly GCF_001515645.1 of Sinocyclocheilus grahami. Lineage (NCBI taxonomy): Eukaryota > Metazoa > Chordata > Actinopteri > Cypriniformes > Cyprinidae > Sinocyclocheilus > Sinocyclocheilus grahami. Next base: position 1,552,990 of record NW_015505329.1, read on the forward strand.
GTTACCGAAGCTGACAAAAAGCTGTTCCGACCGTCTATAAGGGGCGACGTTAGTTGGGATTTCCCCAAGCAGTGAAACGCACTCCGTGTGGCCGTCATCGGCGTGCAGGGGAGACCTGCACAAACCGCAGTAACGGCGCAGCATTTGCAACAACACCAAGCTCTTTTAGTAAGCTCTTTTTAGAATCGCCGGATGGCAGCAGGGGAAAAGGACCGGAACTGCTGCGTCGCTGAAGCGGCGGAGAAGCAGGTAAGCCGTGCTGAGAGGTCCCGATTCCAGCTGCGAAGGCGTGTCAACGGCGAGCAGGCTTCGGATCAGCATAGAGACGTAGTAGTAGTTGTCGCTGAAGGAGAAGAAATCAGAGAATCCTGTGGCGAACGCCCGCTTATATAGCCAGATGCACCGCCCATTCTGGCAGGCTTTGGCGCCATAGGCTCGTGCAGCTCTTTTTATACACTGCACAAACAATGGCCGTGCAGTTTCACTGCGTGATTGAAAAAAGGCTTCAGTTCAGGAGAAAAAAAGGCTTTTTCACAAAGCGTCTTAGCAGACGCAGTACGAGTGTAGTATCGAAAGTGAACCACTATTTGAAATTGTAATAATATTTTACAATATTAAATTTTCTTTCTGTATTTTTGTTTATTGTTCAAATAAATGCAGCCTTGATGAGCATAAGAGACTTCTTTAAAAAACATAAAAAATCTTATATATATTTGCTAACACTTTAGATTAGGGAACACATATTATTACATATATTAACTAAGCGTTTTTTCTCAATTAACTCCTAATTACTGCTTATTGATAGTAAGTAAGGTTTGTAATAGTTATGTTTGAGTTATGCTTAGGTATTGGTAGGGTTAAGGGATCTAGAATATGGTCATGCAGAATAAGGCATTAATATGTGCTTTATAAGTACTAATATACAACCAATATGCTAGTAATATGCACGCTAATAAGCAACTAGTTAATAGTGAATAGTGTTCCCTAATCTAAAGTATTACCCATATATAATTATAATTTATTTTTACCAAAAATGTGTATCTATTTTTACCGTTTAGTATTGTGTGAATTTAGCGATGTTTTTAGCTTTCCGAGTTTAATCTTTTGTACCTTCTCCTGCATTGTATGCCAGTATGGCTCGTGTTCTCATCTGCTTGCCCTCGGCGGTTTTGCTAGAGCAGGTCTGGGAGCAGGTGGACCATTCGGTCCAGAGACTGAGAGCGCAGTCTTTAGGGCAGGGAACCACACAGGGCACAAATGAAGGGTAGACCTCATCCACACACATCTCCTTCTCCACCTCTGTACCTGAAACACAAAACATTTGTGGGTTTAAAACATGTTTCAAATTCATTAAGCACCATTCGCATGATTATTTTTACTGTACATGCTGTAAAACTGATACGTTGATGCATCTGAAGAATGAGCTGATGAAAATATTTATAACCATGAAGGTATTTAAGCTAAATTGTTAAACAGTACTTAAAAATAAATACAGTTTCCCAGGGGGTCTTGACCAACATCCACATACAAATTCATAATTTATGTAATAGTATCATCTGGTGTAAGTGTATTTGATCTCACATGTAGGTTATATACTGTACAGCAGATGGAAGAAGCTGACGTAACATGTCAAGCACATGTCTGGGTTATAATTCATGTCAAATTTCAAAAGCAGCAAGAAGGCAAGACAATCAAGCCTATTTGAAAACTTTTTAGATTTTTTGCATGCATTAATTGCACAACAATTATGTATTTTTTTCTCACATCATTCTTGCAATAATACTGTAAATGCAACAAAATCTATTTAATGCAAAAAAAAAAAAGAATCACTTAATTCGTATTTATTCATACACCAATGTAGAATTTATTGTATTGCCTTTGATTTTTGATTATTAAACATATAAAATATTACAATTTTAAATATTAAATTAAACAGATTAAAAAATATAAAATATTAAAACATAACAAGATTAAAGTGAACATTAAGTAAATATAAAATATACTAAATATTAATATATTAAATATAATATTGTCAAAAATGAAAAAAAAAAAAATACTCATGAGAATCACCATTGAGAAATAAGGGAGATACCAAAAAGCATCCAGATGCATTATGGTAATGAAAATGATGGCGTAAAATGTTCTTAACTGTCATGACAATAAACGTCACAATTCAAATTATGTTAATGGACCAACAATTAGGCAACATTTTCTTTATGCAAAATATGATTCACCCAGACAGGCTTTTAACAGTGCCATCCTAAAAACTGGAGAAAGCAATCATACAGATGGTTCTGAAGGACGGGCAAAAACAAAACATGTGCAATTGTTGTCAGCGTGTCTGTGTTTGGCAGCATTCATTACAACGCACAGCCTCTCTCAAGGGTTTTTATCAAACCTTTTACTTTGAGCCAAATCTGATGAGTATCAGCTTGGTTTTGGCTTTAGCTCAGTGACACGCTGAAGAGAAAAAACAAAAAAAGCTCTCTGCTTGAGCACTGAGCCACAAACACCCAATAAATATTTCCATCAAAAGCAGGGACAATTGTAGCAGACAGCGATACAATATTTACATCGATCTGTGTCAGAACCGTAGGCCATTTGTGAAGCAATATTGTACGTGTCACTCGCCGAGACAGTCGGAGCGAAGCAGATGCAAGTCTGGCTGTAAAAAAACAACTAGCAGATCAATTTTAATCAGTGCGTGATGGAATCAATCTGCCACAGCGTGCGGCTACAGAGAGGCGTTCAATTGCTCACGCGACAGATGCTAGAGAACATTATTGCATGTTATTATTATTTCATAGACGTCATATCACATGGCAGATTCTAAATGACAGTGGTCACGTGACATAGAGGGATTTCTTGAAAACAACAGATGTTTCCTAGTAGAGGCTGTGATGGTTTATCTTTTCAGACTCTCCATGAATATACTGAGCCCACATATGGCAAAATTGTGAGAAATTACATATGCAATTTCTGGAAGCATCCACTGTTACGTCCATTATGGTCCTAGACAAGTATATTTTTAGACAAGTCTGAGAGAAAAACAAGCTCTTTGTACCAGCATGCCTTGAAACCAAGGGTTTGCAAGCTACCAGGTTAGTACAATGAGCACTTTAGAGGATTAGCCAAATTTTCCAACAATGAATATTTGAAAGATACTGAATATTTTGAGTTATGTCTATTGCTTTGGTATCAGCTATTGCAGATAAACCTGCTCATAAAAACAGTTCAGTTATATCAGTTATACGGTTCTTGGCCAGAGAAAACTGAGAAATGATTATTTTGAGATCTCATGCATTTTTAGATATGAAAACTGACCATCACGCATAACTTTTTTCCCAAATTTATGACAGTTTTCCCAGATCAATTGCACAAAAAAAATGCAAGAAGCTGTCAACTTTGAGAACATGGAGTATTTAGCAGGACTAACAAGGTGTTTTAGACTTGAGAAACAGGGGTGACAAGTTGTCAGACGTGTCAGAAGACTGTCAGAACGCCGTGACCCTGTGGCTGTCAAAACATTGCTCTGTTTGTTTTAGCATCCTGACACAGCAGCCAATGGTTGTGAGCTCATCTGTTTACTCGGCCAATGGCAGACAGTGTGAAACATGTTTGAAAACAATCATTATTTCATGTGGAGTCTCTGCTGTGGTGCAGAAATTACATATGTCACCTTTAACTACATGCTGTCAGTAAGTAATAAGACTAATAATTTAATAATTATAAGTAATAATTTAAGTTTCACCTAACTTACAAAGTAGCATTTTTAAAATTACTTTCAACAATATAACATAGCACTGATTTCTCTATTTTTGATTTGGGCATTCAATTTGGGCATTCAATGAATCATTCAATTCATTCCAGTGAGGAAGTGAGTCATCTGATCAATTCAGACTGCTACATTCGATTCAAACGATCCATTAAAAAAAGAACCACACCAATCAAATCTGACAGCACATTGTGAATTTCATGACATAAGATAATAAAATGGCAAACCAAATACAAGACCTTGAACGAGATTGACCTATTAAAGACATTTTTTGCAATTATTACACCAAGCTGATTTTAAGTGTCAGTTTGCCAATATAGACTACCATTTAAAAGTTTGTGGTCAGTGAGATTTTTATTTGTTTTATTTATTTTTGTTTTGAAAGAATTTATGCTTTTATTCAGCAGGGACACATTCAATTGATCAAAAGTGACAGTAAAGATATTTATAATGTTACAAAAGATTTTTATTTCAAATAAATGCCCAATTCAGACTGCTACATTCGATTCAAACGATCCATTAAAAAAAGAACCACACCAATCAAATCTGACAGCACATTGTGAATTTCATGACATAAGATAATAAAATGGCAAACCAAATACAAGACCTTTTCTCAGAACGAGATTGACCTATTAAAGACATTTTTTGCAATTATTACACCAAGCTGATTTTAAGTGTCAGTTTGCCAATATAGACTACCATTTAAAAGTTTGTGGTCAGTGAGATTTTTATTTGTTTTATTTATTTTTGTTTTGAAAGAATTTATGCTTTTATTCAGCAGGGACACATTCAATTGATCAAAAGTGACAGTAAAGATATTTATAATGTTACAAAAGATTTTTATTTCAAATAAATGCTGTTCTTTTGAACTTTCTATTCATCAAAGAATCTGAAAAAAGTTTATTGCAGTTTCCACAAAAATATTAAACAGCACTACTGCAATAATAATGAAAAATGAGCTTCAAATCAGCATATTAGATTGATTTGTGAAAGATTTCTGAAGACTGAAGTAATGATGAGCTTTGATCATAGGAATAAATTACATATTACAATATGTTTAAAGAGAAAACAGTTACACTGTAAAAAATGTGTGTAATTTTAACTGTAAAATATTGTAAAAACGCTACGGGAAAAAAAGTTCATATGTTAACAGTAAGTTACTGTACTATATACAGGGAAAAACTGTAAAAGATCTAACCAGACATTTCATTTAATTTTACAGTAAAATGCTATTAATTGTACAATTTTTAGAAGTAAAAAAGAACAAATCAACATATAATTTACAGTAAAAAATTGTAAATTGATATTCCCAGAATTCACAGCGTGACACTCCACATTTGAAAGTATTTTGTTTAAATAATCATGTTTCTTAATAGTTTGGTCATGTTTGTTATCAGTTATGTACATGTGGGTTTTATGTTACATCTTCTGTTGTTTAATGAATGTTTATTGCATTATTTAAGTGTTGTGTATGTTACCATGATGGTGTTTAGTGTTTGCATGAATGACTCTGTGTCTTCTATATATTAGTATATACTTCAGCTTGTGGAAAAACTACTTGTGATGAACTGATTCTTCATATTGCTGTCTCTTTTGCCACCTGCATTATTATGGTGATTGTCAATTTATGTTAAAGATACAAAACAGATTTTAGTAGCAGTGTGCATTGTTGAATGTACTAGTTTACACTCACATTTTCTTGTTGGTAAATTACAGTTTTATACTGTGAAATCTACAGTTTGTTCTGTAAATGTGTTTACAGTTTTTCTGTTTTTCATGCAACCACAGCTGCCAGTATTATTTTGTAAAAACTACAGATTTTTTACAGTGTAATATTATTGCAATTTTAAGTGCATGTTTTCTATTTGAACATATTGTAATATGTAATTTATTCCTGTGATCAATAAATCAAATAAATGCAGCCTTGCTGTCGTTGAAGAGGACAATTTACCAGCTAGTGCAAGTCTTTAGCCGGTCAAATATACAAGTGTCTCTCCAGGCACGGCTGAGATTGTCTTTATTGAGGAGCTGAGCTGTAGGAGGACACGATCACCATTAGCAGCATGTTTACACTCCTCTGCTCTCTGCAGCATTAACCCTGTAAAGAGCTCCAGCTGAAAAATGTTCCAAACACACCAGCTGAGAGACGAGATACGGCTGCCTTCCACCAGGATAGTGTTTGAATTCCCAGAGGCTAATTACCAGATTCAAAATCAATCCTGCTTTTTAAAGACATCCACCGCAGAAGCCTTCATAACACAAGTGAGAATCTACTGGCCTGCTTTTGCAGTATAATCATCTGGCAAGCTTCACGCAAGAGATTATTTTAGCATTTTTGGAAAAAGACCACATGCTCCAGTTGCAGTTTTCTTAAGCCCTATTCGGATTGGACCAGTTTTTCCTTAGGAGGTTTGACAGTTTCATAGATATACGTGATTGTAATCCAGTTTGAATTAAACATGATTCATAATGCATGCATTAACAACATCAATACAGAGATCCCAAACCCATCTGAATCAACACATGATGATGTACACCCTTAAAAAACAATAAATAAAAAAAATAAAAAGTAAAATTTACGGTAAAAAAATAGCAGCTGTATAAAAAAATATAGTAGAAATAATACGTTTTACAGAGTGGGCTTAAATTTACAGTAAAATGAATTAAATTTAAATCATGACAACTCTTGGAACATTTTAGCATGGTGATGGATATAACAGTGTTAATGTATTTGGTCTTGGCGGAACAGATCTGCTACGCTGCTGCTGCTGTTGGTTATTGCTGTAGTTGTAGATTATTGCTGCTGCTGCAAGCAAGTACAGGAACTTGCTACTGCCAATGCATATGGCGATACGGAGCCATGAGTATTTAAGACATACTGCTGCTGCACAAATAGCATATAAAATAACCCCGTAGCAGATCTATACAGGTGGAGCTGGGGAAGGTGGAGCGTTTCAGAGAAATCTGAAAGCGCGCTGCAGGAATCTCAAGTGAATGCTAGCCAGCCATATAAATGCAAGGCAGTAAGCTCATTGGCTGCATATGCAGCATGAACCAATCAGCTTGTGCCAAGTCGTTTAACTCTGAATATCATCAGTTACATATAGAGTTTCATGACTGAACTATATATATGTTTAAAATAAATAAAATTTGAATAAAATAAGTAAAAATTGGATTAAAATAAATAAATCGATAAAGTGTATTGAATTGAAAATAAAAAATAGAATAAAATAAATACGGCTGAGATTGTCTTTATTGAGGAGCTGAGCTGTAGGAGGACACGATCACCATTAGCAGCATGTTTACACTCCTCTGCTCTCTGCAGCATTAACCCTGTAAAGAGCTCCAGCTGAAAAATGTTCCAAACACACCAGCTGAGAGACGAGATACGGCTGCCTTCCACCAGGATAGTGTTTGAATTCCCAGAGGCTAATTACAGATTCAAAATCAATCCTGCTTTTTAAAGACATCCACCGCAGAAGCCTTCATAACACAAGTGAGAATCTACTGGCCTGCTTTTGCAGTATAATCATCTGGCAAGCTTCACGCAAGAGATTATTTTAGCATTTTTGGAAAAAGACCACATGCTCCAGTTGCAGTTTTCTTAAGCCCTATTCGGATTGGACCAGTTTTTCCTTAGGAGGTTTGACAGTTTCATAGATATACGTGATTGTAATCCAGTTTGAATTAAACATGATTCATAATGCATGCATTAACAACATCAATACAGAGATCCCAAACCCATCTGAATCAACACATGATGATGTACACCCTTAAAAAACAATAAATAAAAAAAATTAAAAGTAAAATTTACGGTAAAAAAATAGCAGCTGTATAAAAAAATATAGTAGAAATAATACGTTTTACAGAGTGGGCTTAAATTTACAGTAAAATGAATTAAATTTAAATCATGACAACTCTTGGAACATTTTAGCATGGTGATGGATATAACAGTGTTAATGTATTTGGTCTTGGCGGAACAGATCTGCTACGCTGCTGCTGCTGCTGTTGGTTATTGCTGTAGTTGTAGATTATTGCTGCTGCTGCAAGCAAGTACAGGAACTTGCTACTGCCAATGCATACGGCGATACGGTGCCGTGAGTATTTAAGACATGCTGCTACTGCACAAATAGCATATAAAATAACCCCGTAGCAGATCTATACAGGTGGAGCTGGGGAAGGTGGAGCGTTTCAGAGAAATCTGAAAGCGCGCTGCAGGAATCTCAAGTGAATGCTAGCCAGCCATATAAATGCAAGGCAGTAAGCTCATTGGCTGCATATGCAGCATGAACCAATCAGCTTGTGCCAAGTCGTTTAACTCTGAATATCATCAGTTACATATAGAGTTTCATGACTGAACTATATATATGTTTAAAATAAATAAAATTTGAATAAAATAAGTAAAAATTGGATTAAAATAAATAAATCGATAAAGTGTATTGAATTGAAAATAAAAAATAGAATAAAATAAATAAAAAAAGAGGTTAAATAGGGTTAAAAAGAGGTTAAATACATACAAATATTATTAAAATAAGCAAAGAATAGAATAAAATAAATAAATGAAAAATAGATTGTACTAATGTGCATAGCAGATACATTCTGGAAATACCAATGTAAATTTTTTCCACTGTTAACTATAAAATGACTTTCAAAAAATTTACATTTAGTAGTATTTTACCTTAAAATGACATAAAATGTCCTGTTAGATCTATTACAGTTCACCATATATTGTAAAGGAACTTATCGTTAACCAATTGGTTTTTACTGCAGCAATTTTACAGTCTTTAGCTGTTAAAATTAGGATCTTTTTTACAGTGTAAACCTGACCTGAGCAGTATTTAATACCTTCGCTGTTGATGCAGCGGACCTGTGGAGTCTGCGTTCCCTCTCCACAGTCCATGTCTTCTTCAGGGATACACTCCTCTAGCTTGACCAGCTGCCAGCTAAAACAGCTGGGATCATCACACGGGATGGCCTCCACCAGATGAGGACAGTTCCCCTCGCCACCTGTGGGGTAATTAGTGATCGTACGTCGTCTGAACTTGAAACCTGCAAATAAACGTGACAGAAAAGGTTTATTAGTTAGGTCCATACACAGAGTGAACACTTACTGTAAGTCAGACTTAAAATGTCACTGGAGTAGGACAAAATATTAAACTAAGTAGCATCTAATGTCATTTTCAATGACCTTACACACAATTACTGTTAACCAACTTGTCCTAGGGCGAATTGTGGTGGAAGTGTGTGACCTTTCGTTGAATCTATTTTTTAGGGTGGATCTTACAAAACTCTCAAGAACATGTCCAATTCACATTTCAGTCCAAAAGCAAAGCAAAGTTTTTAAAAAAAAATTCAAAATCATTAAATAAATCATTTAATAATAATAATAATAATAATAACTTCTTACAAAACACATGTCCAATTCACATTTCAGTCCAAAAGCAAAGCAAAGTTTTTAAAAAAAAATTCAAAATCATTAAATCATTAAATAAATAATAATAATAATAATAAAAAAGCAAATACACTAGTTAACGTAAATGCAAGCGAAAAGTCAATGTCACATTACACGCATATGGTGATATGAAAATGTACCTGGGCTATCACTTCCTATAATAAACAATGTCGTTTTGCAGAAGCTAACTACCATTTACAGTCAATTTTAACACTACGCATTATTTTTTAACATTTTGAGACATTTATCGTGCCATCTGCTGCACTGATTTTCTTGTTTTAAAACGGCAATGTTTATCTAAAGTTGCTTTGCAACGATTTGTATCGTGAAAAGCGCTATACAAATAAACTTGAATTGAATCTGCACTAAACAGTATGCACAGCCACTAGCTTAGCCGGCTAAATAGTGTAACTTAGTGATCCAAAACCGCCGCTGCAGAGTTAAGGGCACAAACTCATGACTCGATCATCGAAAGGAAAGCGTTGGCTTTTTTACTCAATGTATGCCAGTCTCGCGCCACAGCCAATGCTTCCCGCATAATCCTTTTCTTCACTCTGCCTTCACTAATTTTAAGATGGCGCCTGAGGTTTAGAATTCAGGAGTGAATTATTGACATAAGATATTAAATGTTTATATCCAAATATTCTTTGAACGAAGCTGCAAGTCTTTCATATTAAAACGAGCATGTTTCTCCAACAATACCAACACAGTTTTGCGATTTTTATAAAACGAATTGGTGTTTTGTTCCATTATTGTGATAACGTTTATAAGCAGTAAACAAAGAAGCCCCTCATGTTTTATAGAGCTGTTCAGTTTATGCTCTTAGAACAGAATTTTTTTAAATTAAAAAAAAACATCTGTTTTGTTCAATAACATAAATTCATACCATAAAACCTTAGGCATGAAGCTGCAGTTTTTCTGAAATATGTGGCAGTTTGTTAGCACTTTGCTTTACAAAGCAGCTTCAAAATTCACATTTATTTGACTGTATTTTATATTCACAATGTTCTTTGCATCTAGGTTCAATATGGATCTATGGTTCCTTTAACATCCATGGAATCTTTCCATTGCACAAAAGGTTCTTTATAAGGGAAAATGGTTATTTAGATTATTAAAATGTTCTTCACACTAAGATTTTTTTTTAAAGATCTGATCTCTAAAGGTTCTTTGGAGAATCTAAAATGTTTTTGTGGCATCTCTGGGGGGGAAAACACCTTTTGGAACTTATAGGACTAAGTGTAGAACAAAAAAGTGAAAGTCTCTTCTACTAAATTAAACCACAGGCCATATTTTGTTCTTTGACACAATCTGTATTGTATAAAGCACTATATAAATAAAGGTGACTTGAATAAAGGTGACAAATCAAAAACCACAAATTCAAAGTGAAGGAATACCCAGTTATAGCCTCTTTTGCAATAGTCAATGGATAAACTGCAACCTTTTTTAGCCTGGGTCTCAACCCAAACTCATATGGTTGTAACAACAGGTTAAGATGTAATAAGAAAGCACATTTTAAAATATATGCAACACAGTCCCTGACTTATTCTTGGCAGGTAATATAATAAAGTCATCAAAATAGTGCCAAACAAATGAATAAGGCAGGTGGGAGGGCCACATGACCCATATACCCCAAAAAGCTTTTTAAAGATTAAAAGATCAGGGGCTGTTTTCAAATACCTCAGACTGCACAAATTAAGTCAATCTTAAATCCGGTACTTAGAGTCGTTCCCTTGCAGAACAGAACGTTGACGGGTTTTGATGCTGTAACGCAAACACATGCATTAAAACACTGCAATAACACTCCCACATGAGCACCACACATGACGGACAATTAGGTTTATGTAACTGCAGGAAACAACAAATGGCAACATTAAACACGTTCCGAAGAATCCTGATTTGCTGTTGCATCACGGCAAAGGAAAAACAGGAGAAAACCGGAATCTCCACAGATTTCTGCATAATTTGAACGCACGTGTTTGTTTTTTACATATTTGAACTAATCTGATAACGTTCCCAGTTATCAATAATCTAAAATATAAGATATAAAATAATGACAATAATGAAAGAAAAATTAATGACAAAAATGAAATAAATTAAAATAATAAACAAAATAATAAAAAAATAAAATGTTTTTAAATAAGGCAATATCATTGTATTTTTCATTCAATTTTGAGATTTTGGGAACTTTGGTTTTTTTATAACACGTTTCAGAAGAACTAGTGGAAAGAAAACATCCAAAATATATTTTCGTCTGCACATTTTAATTACAATACATATATTTAAATTTGTTTTCTCAAAATGGGATTTTTTTTCTTCTGCTAGAAATCTCCACTTGGGTAACACTTAATCCTAAAAACATGGAGAAAATGTATTTTAATTCTGGCTGTTGACAGTATTTTCTGATATATCGAGTTTAAAAAAAACCCCACTTGTAATACAAAAAATGTTTGCAGTTCATAAATGTAATGAAATGGGGAAGTATGGTAATATATTAGTTACATTTTTTACCCTATTCACCTGAAATAAAATAAAATAAAAATGTGATATCTATTACTTACTTTAAAATAAAGATTAAACACACACACACACGGACATTACATATACTTCTATTGTTTTTATATACAGATAGTTCCACACTTTTTAACCTAAACCTACCCCTCACAGAAAACTTTCTGCATTTTTACAATAAAAAAAAAAAACCTTGTTTACTTTATTTTTATACCAGTTTTACAAATGAGGATGTCCCCAAATGGAGGTTTTTTGCAATTTTGTCAGGTTTTGCTCACTTTTGGGTACAAATCTGTCCCCAAAATATGGTAGGTACACACACACACACACACACACACACAAAATCAATCTAAAATAGTCCTCTCAGAGGAATAGTCCTCAAATGAGTGTAGAAAATGCAAGCCAAGTCTGTAGATCCTGTCTGGAACCAGTATGTGTGGAAAAGAATGGTAAAACACAAATTCAAAAACACAAACAAAAACGGTGCATTAATGTTTTAACACAGGACTTTCCTGTCGGCTTGATGGGTGACAGGTGACATGACTGCTGCGTTTGCATCAAAGCAAGGTAAACTCTTCTCGTAGAGCTCTCCATGCTCATATGTGGTGAGTTCTGCTCCCTAGAGATTTCCAAAACAAAATGCTCTCCACACACACAAATTGTCAACTAAAAAAGCACAAGAAGAAAGACTGCGCCACAGACCTTCAACAAAAATAATTGATTGAACTCTGGAAATGACAGTTCACCTCGTTCAGCTCTTCTGGTGCTGCATGTTCCCAAAATTAATGAAGAGACAGATTTCAGTGTAATGCACCATCATCTAAGTTAACATAACACAGCACAGGTTGTCCTTGTTTACATGCCAGATGGTCTAGACCTTCTGCGCAAACTTTCTGTCTAATCAAAGTTTGCAGTCTGTGCCTTCTTTGACAAACCCAGGCGGACAGGCTTAGCTTCAAGCATGAGAATGATCTGGGATCTGGGTAGCTGTTTGAAAATAGATGAAAAACCTAACGAGGCCCTGCTATTTATTAATATACACTACCTGACAAAACTTTGGGGTTTGAAAGACTTTTTTTTTTCTTTGAAAGATGCATGTTATGCTCAC
>NW_015505329.1:1567402-1577168 GCF_001515645.1 Sinocyclocheilus grahami
ACTGCTTTCTATTTGAATATATTTTAAAATGTAGTTTATTCCTGTAATTGCAGAGCTGAATTTTTCAGCAGAATTTAAAAACGAAATCAGAAATCATTATAGCATGCTGCTTTGGTGCTCAAGAAAAAAATTATTATTGTCAATGTAAAAAAATTGCTGCTTAATATTTTTGTTAATAGAACGTTTTAAAGAAAAGCATTTTTTTTAAATGAAAATTTTTTGTAACTTCATAAATGTCTTTTGCGGTCACGTTTGATCAATTTACTGCTACCTTGCTGAATAAAAGTATTCATTTCTTTAAAAATAAATACTGACCTCAAACTTTTGAACAGTGTAGTGCTTATCAAAATATACACGATTAGCAAAAGAACTGCAGGCTAAGCTTCGCTCTGTGTTATAGAGCCCATGAAATCATAGGCAAAAGGGGCTAGTTTAAAAGGCCCAAATGAAGCAAATACAAACCATTTTTTTATTTCTTTTGAAGAAGAGTGTACAGTAAGGAGCTGTCAGAATGACTGTCATTGTCAATCATTCTCTGTCAGTTGTCTGGTGCCCAAAGGATAGTGTTGACTAAGCACAGAGTGTTGCATCAGTATGTACCCTTGTAATCAGCTCTCCATGGACACAAACACTTACAAAAATACAGAGAGTAAACAGACTAAGCAAACAAAAGATGTAAACATGCTTTAAGCAAAGAGATCTGATCAAACAAAGACCATTATGTCACATACAAAAAGGAAAGGAAAGAGGATAAAATAAATGTAATTAAAAATATAGAATTAAAATTAATATAACAATTAAATATAATTACAATTATTAAATTAACTTAAATAAAATACACAATAAATATACAAATTAAAATAAATAATAAATGTAAAAATAAATAATACATTTAAAAATAAAATAAAATAATAAAATAAAATAAAAGTGCTGGTTTTACTTTCAAAGCAATACTGGTGTGTTTACATTCAGTTGAAAAATACCCAAAATATTCCTTTTTAGGGAGTTAAAAATCTTACCTGAGATCTCATAGCTGATAGACAGGAGGGGAGGGACACTAGGCATCTGGCTGTTTGGAGACTGACCTTCTACAAAACACACAAACTACTGCTAATAAACATCACTCAAGAGACAAATACCAATACTACCACTATGAGCTCTATACTGTGACTATTTCCAAAATATTACAGCTTTAAGGCATAAGCTGGTTAGCTTTAAGTATCCTGAGCTGTGACATCAAAAGCAGTAGGCAAGGTAAAATATATATATTTAACCTTTTAAGAGTCCTTCAGAAAATGCAATAAAATAACATCCATTTAATCACAATTTTAAAAACAATAAAATAATTTTCTCTCATTCTGATGGACTGGGTTGTAAATTTTCCAGCATGCTCTACTCTTACCTGTCAGTAAAATATGAAAAACTCTTGTTTCTCTATTTAAATCTTTACTCACACCTCTCAGTCTACTTTCATATTTTATTTTCTCAAGTTTTCTTCACCAAATGCAATAGAACAGACAACTTCTTTTTATATCTGTCAAAACAACAGAAAGCATTTTGAATTATCTGTCAATGTTTTTTACAATTTGGTAAGTGACAGAAAAATGTTCAGTTAATGCAACCTCTGGTTATGTCATTGACCAGCAGGGCCAAAGTGCTCATGATAACCAGCCAAACCCATTGCTTTGTAATGCCATAAATGAATCACATCCATCACATTTGGTTCCCCTAAAAAACATTTATTTTTTCCATAGTAGACTCCAAATATAGCTCTGTCCAATCGAATGTCATGGCAGTTTATTCAGCGTTCATCGCCTCCGTTGACTTTCATTCAGACAGTAATGTGATAATGTGAGGTATAAGCTGGTTAGCTTTTACTTGTGCCCAGATCTCAGCCAGTCAAAAGCTGCAGGATTCCTCCTACACTCTCAAAATCAAGCATCTTCAATGGATTTTTGCAGCACTTCAGCAAAGAACTCTCTTCTCATTAAGAATCATTTAGATTTTCTGCATCATATGGAACTCAAGGATACTCCTATGGCATTATATTAAATAAAACAATATCTTGCAGCATCACATGGACTTTGAAATGATTATCTTATGGAATCAAATGGAACTTGTGAAGATTCACTTATGGTATCATATGGAACTTACAAAGATTCTATTAAATCAATTTGAACTTTTAAAGATTCCCTTATGGCGTCGTATGAAACTTATAAAGATTCTCCTACGGACTCAAATGAAAATGAAAAAAATAAAAAATAAATGCTTAAGGCATCATATGAAAGAGTCTCTTATGAAATCAAATGGAACTCATAAAGATTTAATTATGGAGTCATATGAAATTTACAGTATAAAGATATGTAGATTATAGAATCATGTGGAACTTACAAAGATTCTCTATGGAATCTAATGGAAATTATAAATTATCGCTTATGACTTGGTATAAGACATATAACAATTATTTTATATACAGTAATAAAATGGAACTCAAATTGAACACATAATGATTTTTATTATGGATTCAAATTGAACTTATAAAGATTCACTTATGGCTGAAACAAAGATTATCTTATTGAATCTAATGGAAATTATAAAGATTCACTTTTGGCTTCACATGAAAAAAAAAAGATTATCTTATGGAATCAAATGGAAATTATATAGATTTGCTTATGGCATCACATGAAACTTATAAAGAGTCTTTTATGCAATCAAATGGAAATTATAAATATTCTCATATAATCAAATGGAAATTTTAAAGATCCATTAATGGAATCAAATGGAAATTATAAAGATTCACTTATAGCATCATAGGAATCCTATGAAGATTATTTTGGAACCAATGGAACATTAAGATTTGCTTATGGCATCGTATGAAATTTTCATAAAGATTCCTTTATGAAATCAAATTGGAATTTCTCCTATATCATCAGGATTTAAAATCCTTTTGGAAACACTTGATTTTAAGACAGTGAAGCCACCTGTGGGAAATATCGTTCTGTTTGTGCTGTGAGTGCAGTGTTGTGTTCTTAGAAGGAAATGTAAATGAGCATCACTTCCAGATAGATTTGATGAAGGTTTCATCACATCAAAGAATCTTGAAGCTGACAACATCCTCCCAGGGTGAGAACATCACGACTCCATCAGTTGACTAACGCTCCAGCACATTTTCCCTTTAACTTTCTGCACTGTCTGCGTTCATGTATCTGCTGTCAGCGGAGCAGATTACCCCCCAGTGAAGCGAGGCGTCTCCTGCACCGCGTTGATAAGGACACAGATTTCCCAGCATATGCAGCTCCACCAGTGGTCTGTTCTAATAGCACTTCTTTAACCGGAGCTTTTCATGCAGTCAGCGCTCATCTGCTCTAATGTACGGAGACATGTGCGTTACGATAAGTTTCAAAGTGCTCACCATACAGTTCTGAGCATCAAAAGAGCGAGCAGGAGGGAGTGAGATAAAAAAAAAAAGTATTTTCCATGAAGATGGGTGGGCCATTAATCGAGTGATGGTGTGTGTGTTTGTGTGTGAAGCATGCAAATAAATGTTGATGCAATATATACAGTAGAGTAAGAGATTTACACACACACACATGCACATGGGTGGTGGACAGAAAAAGCAGGGAAAGAGGAAAAGCATGAGGGAGAGATCCATGTATTCTAGGATTTACATTGTTCTGAGAATTTTTTTTTTTGCAAAGTAACGTAAATCACAAAATGTTATGTTATAATACTAGATGTTTTGCAATAAATCAATAATTGATTCGATGTTTCTTTTTCTCATAAAGAACTGTTTTCAATATCAGCATCATATGGAACTCAATGACTCTTCAATGACATTATATTAAACTAAAAGATTCTCTTATGGAGTCCTATGAGACATATAAAGATTTAATTATTGCATCTTAAGTAACAAAGATTCTGTGGTATCAAATGGTATCAAATGAAAATGATAAAGATTTGTTTATGGAATCAAATGGAACTTATAAAGATTTGATTATGGCATTATCTGAAACATAAAGATTCTCTTATAGAATCAACTGGAACTTATAAAATTCACTTATGGAATTGTATGAAACTTATTAAGATTCACATACGGCATCATATGAAACTCTGTTATAAAGATTCTGTTATGAAATCATATGATTCAAAGATTTGCTTAAAGCATCAAATACATCTAATAAAGGAAATATATATTAATTACACTTTTTTAAAGATTCTCTTATGGAACCAAATGGAACTTAAAAAGATTTGCTTTTGTCATCATATGAAACCTATACGCATTCTCTTATGGAATCATATGAAACTTATAAAGATTTGGAGGACTCACAGCTCAGGATAGTCACTATAGTGAAGGGTTTGGGACTGAACACATATTTGTTGTACTATCAGCCAATCATGGTTTTGTTCGGGTGACTTGCTCAACAACAACAACAAAAAAAGTGTGTCTAGAATTGAATGTCTGTGGATAAAAATGCCATACTTCTGTTAACTATAAACTGTTGAACAGATACCTGTACCTTGTTTGTCTTTGTTGTTATAGATGTAGCTGTGAAGTTCTGCATAGTCCTGGAAGCAGTACACTTCTCTGCTCTGCACACCTCCACCACACAAACCCGTCTGGTTCCCACGCCGCCGGTCCTGCTGGCTGAGCAGTGCATCAACACGACATTCGCTCCATTCAGTGGTCCGCCAGGCATAACTGAAATTAACATGAAATACAGGCTATTATGTTCTGAATCTGTGCTTTGAGTCACCCATACTGTTGCTGTAATAAATCTTTTTAAACATTTCCAAACAACGACATCAATCCATGTGTCACTGTCATGTACATACCCAAACAAATGTTTAAATGAATGCTTAAAAAAAAAAAAAAGGATCTTGGAAGAATTTGACAATAAATGTCTGAAATCATATTAAGACTTCTGACTTGCAGACCTAACAGGCAGTGCTGTTGTTAACTAAAACTAAACATTTTTACTATTAAAACATTTCAATAATATATTTTGTAGTACAGAAAGTAAAAAGTACCAAAACTAAAAGTTATAATATAAAAGTTTAAAGTAAATTTATATATTACAATTGTGTTTCGTTCTCACAATCTGTAAAGTCTACAAAACTTCAAATTTCAAGCATTTTGCTTTACAAATGTTTCTAGTTAAAAATAACAATTACTGTATATGAACTTAGCAGAATTAAAATGCAATTATTTAAAACTGCAACTCAAAGAGCAATTATGTATACTGTTTGCCACCTATATTAAAATGCAGGTATTTAATTGGAATATGATGGATGGATGGGTAGGTAGGTAGGTAGAAAGGTAGATAAGTAGGTGGGTAGGTAGGTTGTTGGATGGATGGATGGATAATAGATAGGTGAATGGGTGGGTGGATGGATGGATGGATGGATGGATGGATTGGTAGGTAGGAAAGTAGATAATTAGGTGGGTAAGTAGGTTGTTGGATGGATGGATAGATGGATGGATCGATAAATATGTGAATTTATTGGAAGGTAGACAAGTAGGTGGGTAGCTAGGTTGTTGGATGGATGGATGGTACTGTAGATGGATGGGTTGATGGATGGACAGGTAAGTGGATAGGAATGGATAGGAAGGTGGACAAGTAGGTGGGTAGGTAGGTTGTTGGATGGAGGGATGGTACTGTTGATGTATTGGTTGATGGATGGATAGGTAGGTAGATAAGTAGATGGGTAGGTAGGCTGCTGGATGGATAGATGGATGATTGGTGAATGGATAGAAAGGTAGATAAGTAGGTGGTTAATTAAGCTGGTAGATGGATGGCTGGATGGTTAATAGGTTGGTGGATGGATGGATGTATAGTATAATAGGTAGGTGGATGGATAGATCTCTTAAACCTTAAGACACATTTGATTACTGGGATCTTTTCTAGTCTGAAAAGACTTCAGAATCTCTATTCAACCTCCATTTAATCCCATTTCTGTCTTGGAAAAAAAATTGCGATATTAAAGGGGTCATATGATGCTTTTTTAAAGATCATTATTTTGTGTATTTGGTGTAACAGAATATGTTGACATGCTTTAATGTTCAAAAAACTCATTATTTTTCAAATACTGTACATTATTGTAGGTCCTCTATGCCCCGCCTCTCTCAAACGCTTCGTTTTCTACAAAGTCCCTCCTTCCGACAAGCGCAGTCTGCTCTGATTGACCAGCTGACCCAGTGCATTGTGATAGGCCGAACACCGAAAGCACTCGTCGGAAATGTAACGCCCCTTACCATAATCGCGAGCTTCATCTTTCAAAATAGATGTAAAGACAGAGCCCGAAAGGGGAACAGAGTCGCGTGACAGACACCGCATTATGCTAATATTTCCACATAGTGAGGTAGATATGTGGGGGCGTGTTAGAATGAGCCGTTTTAGTGGGGCGTGGCAGATTTTAACTTTGATAAAGAATATCTCTTTGGTTTTGAGACTTTAGTCTTTGCAACTTCAGGGATCTTATGTATGCACAATCAGCTTGTAACACTCCAAAGAGAAAGGAAAACTTGAAATCGCATCATATGACCCCTTTAAAGAGATGTAATTTGTGATTTCTCTTTCCCACTTTCGCAATAGCACGACACAGAATTGCAAATATCCATTATCTTCTCGAGCTGTCTGTTCATAGTATGTGGGAGACTCAGAAAGCATTGTGTGCCCTGTGACGGCGAACCAGCGCATGCCATCTGTGAGAGAACTAGATTAGAGCAGCGTCACCGAGCTCTTAAGATCACTTCTATTTGTCAGTGCATCTCTCTTGGCTCAGGACCACAGACCAGCCCGATCCGTCTCACCCCGTTTCCATATGCTCATGTGCTGACTCTCACTGGGACCACCGCTCACGCAGAGCAGGGGTCAAGCGGCTTCCGGCAGGGCCTCCCGTTCCACCCCGGCATTTTTCCATGAAGAGCAGAAAGCATTACAGTTCATCATGCTGAGAAGTGACTTCTGTTTTTTTTTTTTTTTTGCTTATTTCATGTACATGTCCACAGGATAGGAAAATCCCGAATGAGATATCATTAACATCTCAATTGCTTCTCCTTGACAGCAGTAAGAATAAATCGATTGCAAATTAGCTTAGTGTTTTTTAGTTACACAGTTCTCCTGCTTCTTAGATTTACCTCCAGAGAAATAGACCATTGCACGCGTCTCCTTTAGAGATTCAGAAGAGATCTCGATAATGTCTCCAACTGTGCTCAGATTTGCCAAGATAACAGTGAGAGATTTCAATATGAATTCAAATTCTATCAGACCGTCCACAGGATAGGAAAATCCCGAATGAGATATCGTTAACATCTCAATTGCTTCTCCTTGACAGCAGTAAGAATAAATCGATCGCAAATTAGCTTAGTGTTTTTTTGTTACATAGTTCTCCTGCTTCTTAGATTTACCTCCAGAGAAATAGACCATTGCACGCGTCTCCTTTAGAGATTCAGAAGAGATCTCGATAATGTCTCCAACTGTGCTCAGATTTGCCAAGATAACAGTGAGAGATTTCAATATGAATTCAAATTCTATCAGACCAAATGGTCTTTTGATTCTATTTACATTCATTTTCAACCCAGGCTGGAAAAATGTGGTAACAATTCTATAACAGGTGTTATTTTAGTATCACTGAAATACTATCGTTTTAATAAATATTTTGAATTATTTTTTATTTTTATATATTTTTTGTTTTAATTTTAAATTGTGTTATATATTTGTTTAGTTTAGTTTTTAATATGCCTACTTTTTATTTATTTTTTAATATGCATTTTTTATTTCTTTTTTTTCAGTTCAGTTATTTTGTTGTGTGTTTGTCATTTTGTGTACATATTTATTATTATTTTGTTTTATTAATATTTTAGTTTTAGTTATTTTAGTATATCAAGTTAAACTAAATAAAGAAAAAAACATGCCAATTTTATTTTATTTTATTTCAGTTAATGTTTATTTTATTTTAGTTACCGTTAACATAAAATTATGGTTTTAGTTTTAGTTAACTATAATAATCCTATACAGAATGATATGTTGCTTCTTGCATGTTTCGAGTGGCCCCAAAAAGAACGTTCAGTTTTATCCGAAATGGATGAACTTGAATCTGGCAATGTTTATTATATTAGTTGTTGCACGTAATGCGGCTGTTGGGAAATTAAATATCCAGTGAGTGATGCTAAAAGTGTAATGCGTTATTATTTTTGAAAATAATGTACCACCCACACTAAATGGGATTCTAAACCTAAACGACAGCATATGAGAGATTTAAAAAATGCATTTGCTGAAGCAACAGTGCCATTTTACCTTTTTTCTACATGTCTTTGAGCACTTTTATCATGACTCATGTTTAACAGACTTGTACCACATCACTAGTGCATTGCTGTACCAGGTGTGCTACAGAGCAACTTTACTACATCAGAGAAGCCACACATATAGAGCTGGTTATGTAATGCAAATGTCAAAATATATTATTTTCAAATCATGCACTATGGTAAAGTGTTTTAAGGTCATAACAGTTTTGTGCAAGGAACCACACAAAAGGAAGTCTCTATTAATTGATAATCTGCCCCGTAATCATAATTTGTTTGGAAAGGAACAAAAGTTGTTGGTGTTTTACTTCCATGTTCATTTCAGATGGAAACTGCAGTGAACTGTATGTATAGGTATGTTTTAGGAGTTCTGAAAAATGTACATAGAGGCACAGTTTTCTAGTGTGCCTACAGTAGATTGTTCATTATATTGCTATGTACTTTTACTGTATGTCAACAATTGTCTCATTTCTCTGAAGAAGAAATTTCTGAAACAGTTGAAACTTCAATAACAGGCTTGCTAGGAACCACATTTAATCCTTTGAGTTACACGAAAGAGCAACTTCTGAGCAGCAATGTTTCCTCTGGGTTGACACATAATGAGATACGACAAGAATCAACTTCTTTTTCATAATATCATCACTCCAATGATGTGATGCATTTTCACACATAAAACCATGAACTGAAAACCTTTGATCCCAAACAGAGACACGACTGGCTGTCATGTCTAAATAAGAAAGTGTTATATCTGCAATTCAAAAAGCACTCACTCATATTGACTGTATGAAATCATGCATACATGCATTTTTTTTTTTTTAGTCTGACCCGGTTCAGATTTTTACTGGCCCTGTGGCAAAAATGAAAAATAAAATAACATAAATGTTTTTACACCAGTCAATGTTTTTAAAGGGGTCATTGGATGCCCATTTTTCACAAGTTTATATGATTATTTACGGTCTTAAAGGGGTCATATGATGCTGCTAAAAAGAACATTATTTTGTGTATTTGCTGTAATGAAATGTGTTTATGTGGTTTAAAGTTCAAAAAACACATTATTTTCCACATACTGTACATTATTGTTTCTCCTCTATGCCCCGCCTTTTTGAAACGCGTCGATTTTTACAAAGCTCATCGGTCTGAAAAAGTGAGGTGTGCTGTGATTGGCCAGCTATCCAGTGCGTTGTGATTGGCCGAATACCTCAAGCGTGAGACGGAAATGTTATGCCACATGCCACATACATACTGTTGATGCCGTGTCCGGCCTAGCGTGAGGGGAAGCCCCAGCTTAGCGTGCGCTGAGCCCGGGATAGAGTGAGCTGAGGCGGGCTGGACTCTGCTTTGTCCATGGTGAAAGTTGATGTATTCCCTCAGCGACCAGCACGGATCAGCTCTAGGCATGACGAAGCGGATATTGTCCTCTTTTGGAAGACCAAACAAAGTAGTTTCGCTTTCACAACGAAACAC
>NW_015505329.1:1577453-1584939 GCF_001515645.1 Sinocyclocheilus grahami
CTCTCTGAGGGACTGTTTACTTTAGCCGCATTCATCGTGAAACTTGCTAATTAGCACATTATTAGGAAAGATTTGCAAAGATTAATTAAAAAACCTTATACTCACTTCTTCTGTAGGTGAAGCTGGATCACGAATGATTTGCGCGAACATAGACGCATTTAGGTAGATCAGGGGCGCATTCCCTTCAAAAACAAAGGTAATCCACTGCGTCTTCAGCGGCTCAGATGTCGAGAGTAAATGACGACTGCTATGTTCATTATTACATCCAACAACAGAACACAACAAATCAATCACTTAGGAGTCATTCTTGTCTACATCTGCTCCAACGGTGAAACAAGGGCAGACTGATGACAGTCACTCAGGGCGGAGCTAAGGTAAGACACCAGTCCAGTCTGTGCTGAAACGCTACTGTCAATCAAACTATCATGGGAGGGGCCTGTTTTTGTGATGTCACACAGACAGGCATCTGAGATCGGCTCGATTTGAGAAAGGGGTAAAATTTTAGTAGATTATAGGGTGGTTGTGTACTAGGGGTTGCACAGACTAATCGACTAGTCGACTTCAATGCTCTGCCATGACGCTTTAAGCTTGACGTCGACTAGTCGCTGGTCCTATAGAGGGCGAAAAAGGATAAGAAATCTTTGAAGGAATTCCACATTTACGCTCTGTTTCCAAACTGTTCAAATGTCAAATAAATGCATACTCTGAAAGCGCTCCACAAGACATGTGTGATTATATTACTGGATGCTCGAAATTGAACAGGAAAATGCACGTTTTAAACAGCTTATTGCACAGGTAAGTTAATCGCCATTCTAATCTAATGCGCTGCTGCACTGTAACACACACACATAAGCTACAGACAGTAGCGCATACATCACACGCACAGAGTAAGTCAGCGTGGAAATGTATTGTCAACGCTGTTCTGT
Source organism: Sinocyclocheilus grahami (assembly GCF_001515645.1). NCBI lineage: Eukaryota > Metazoa > Chordata > Actinopteri > Cypriniformes > Cyprinidae > Sinocyclocheilus > Sinocyclocheilus grahami. Next base: position 1,578,380 of record NW_015505329.1, read on the forward strand.
GATTTCTCAATAAAATAGCTTAGAAACTGAAAAGTTCAAGCATATATTTCTTAATAACTAAATTCCACAGCTTCACTACTAGTAGAGAGACGCTGCCAGGTAGAATTAATTCACACACGCAATCGCTCTCACTAATGCATTCATATTAATGGAATCCTTACTGCGCTACTTTCTCTGTATCTGATTTAGAACGAGCAGAAATCTGTGAGAAATATAACGACCCAAAGACAAAAGAACGGATAAAAAAGCTGTTATAGGAGAAACCGCCATGTGGGCAGCGCTGTGTCATATGCCATAGCTGTGCCCAAGGTGTTTGTCACAGCTCCAGACTTATTTGTTCATTAATGACGTCATCAGCGACTAGTCGACTTCGACTCGACTTTCATCACATAAAAGTCGACTTCAAAAAATCAGAAGTCGTTCAACCCCTATTGTGTACACACACTGCCAACACACATTTCAGTTCAAACAACTTGTAAAAGTGCATGTAGCATCCAATGAGCCCTTTAAAACATGTACATTATCAACAAATGTAAAATGTAGTGAGAATACTGCAATTCATGGTACTTACGTGGCGCAGGGCGGCACCCCATCCCCTTCAGGTTCACAGGCCTGGCTTTCCTCCAGCTGGGGACACTCAGACCCTCCTCCGGTAGGAAGCCGTATCAGCTGTCTGCTGCGGGAGCGTGTGCCCTGAGGAACACTAGGGTCTGAGCAGGTCTTTGAGCAGGAGCCCCACACGCTCCATTCACTGACCACACAGTCTTTAGTCATCAGGCAGGACTGGAACGTCTCCGGAAGACTCCAGTGGGGACACTGGCTGATACAGGACAGACGAGTAGAAGTACTGGTCAGTCAACATGACAAGATAATTCTTTTACAGTAATCAAGGACATATTTCAATGGTAGAAAAAAAACCTTCTTTACACCAGAGTTATTATTAACTAAAACTAAAACCATTAAAAATATTCTCATTACTTCAAACAAGACAAAAAAAAATGAACTGAAATAAAACAACACGAACATATATCGAAAAAGTTTTTGTTTAGTTTAAGTTGAAATACTAAAATAACTCAAACTAAATAAACAAAATAAAAAACTAAAATTTTATAAAAACTATAGACATTAAAAAAATAAACCATATTATTAATTAAATAAATATGATAAATACTTCAGCATTCAGATAAAAAAAATCAGCATTTTCAGCATTAGAGCATTACTTGAAATGTCTGGGCAAATGTCAATTTTATTTAAAACAAATTAAAATAAGACAAAACAAAAAATGGAATTAAAATACAATATAACGTAATTAAATATAATTAATAAAATAAAATTAGAATTATTAATAAAATAAAATTAAAATTATTAATAAAATAAAATTAAATAGTTCAGGGGTTCAACTAACAAATAAAAAGAGGTGAACCCGATACCATCACTTTACCACAGTATCACTGCAATATTTTCTCTTTTAATACTTTAATAACATAGTAACTTTAACTCAATTTGCAGCTGAACAACAGATTTTGTAATTGTTTCAGAGGCTGGTAAATTAATGCTGGGCAGTGTGAATGCAGCAATTTCTCTTGGTGTCTTATTTTCTCTGTAGGCAATGTGGCTGACGAGCTATTACTGCTAATTACAGGCTGCTTCCTTTCCAGCGTAGCTTCATTTAGCAACCGCTCATTTAGGTGCCGTGGCTGCCAAACTCACCTCAGGGCAGCACAGACTCTTAACCACATAAACTTCAAAACTGGCACTGTTTTCCACCCACTTTAAACCCAGATTAAGATGTCTTGAAACCATTTAAAAATCTGGCAAAATAATGACACCATATTGCAACACAATAACTCTTCCTGAGGTATAAAAGCGATAGTAGCCGTTGGTAAACTGTATTTGGCAGAAATGGAGAGTATGCCAGTCTGACGTAATAGATTATTTTCTTTTTTTTACGCAAACATAGTGTGCACATCAAATAATCATCAATTAATTATTATTTCTAAAAATCTATTTTTTAAAGAATTTTAAAGTAAAAAAGTGTTGCAATTATTAATAATAAAAATAATGAATAAAGATTAATAATGAATTAATATGAATTTATATCAACTTAATGATGTTTCCTAAATTATAAGTATCATTGAGTTTTTGGGGAGTTGCACCACATCACATTTTACAACTTTATAGAAAATATTTAAATGAATATTAATAATTCAGAAAATATAAACATAGGCATCATAGAAAAGGTGTATCAAACTCATTGCACAAATTGATTTTTTAATGTATTTTTGAATAAATAATTTGAATGTTAATTATTATTAATATTCATTATAATAATGTAATGATATCTATTAATTCATAAATATCTTTTAGTTTTTGGGTGTCACACCAATAATGATAATGATTATTATTATTCAAATGAATAAATATTCATATTAACTTAATGGTATTTATTAAATTATAAATGTGAAACATTTTACAACCTATACTACTCAAAAGAAATATCAAAATGAATATTAATAATTCAGAAATGAAAAACATGCTCACAGAAGAGGTGTATTCTAGTCATTGTACACATTTTAAATATATTTTTGAAAATATTAACATTAATATTAATTGATTATGACTGATATTAATACAAAACTGTGATTACTAATAATTAATTAATTACTATTAATATTAATGGTATTTATTCAATTATAAATATCATTAACTTTTCGGGGAGTTGCACCATGAAATATTTTACAACCTGAACTACTCAAAAGAAATATAAAAAAAATGAATATTAATAATTCAGAAATCATAGAAAAAGTGTATTTAAGTCATTGTACAAATTATATTTTTCAAGTATCTTTAAATAAAAAAATATTAATGTTAATTAACTATTTCATTAAATTATTATTATTATTAAATATAAGCTTTTTTGGGGGGGGCACACCAAAATATAAAATGAATATCAGAAAATATAAAAATTTATATCAATAATTCTGAAACAAAAAACATGCATTCAAATCACTGTACAATTCGCACTGTAATGTATTTTTTAACAAAGCTGTGATGTTAACTGCATTCACTGTTTAACTCGTACAAAACAATGTACTTTACAAAAATCCAGAAACAAAGTTTTTGAAAATTATTTACAATACAGTACACTGAACAGACTATTCTTCCACCCCTCACAACCTCATTTTTATTTATGTCAAATTATTATGGTTCTAATGGGAAAAGCCACTAACCTGAGTGACACCGTGCTTCCGTTTCGATGCACACAAACCACTTGCCGAGACTGGTAGCCTATTTCCACATTCCAGAGCTCGTCCTCTAGTCGATTCAGCTTGTTGCGGTTCCTTTTGCTCTTAATAAGCTCGCGCATCTCCGGGTCCCGGTTCCCTTTCCTCTCTTTGCCTTTACGCTGGCGGGCCTGGCGGGCGGTGCGCGAGGGGGCGGCAGAGGAGGTCGGAGGTGGCTGTAAAGACGCCAGCTTGCACTCGCTCCATCCGCCCACTTTCAGACTGAACACCATCTCTCTGCCCTCGCAGGCCCTCGGCGCACATGTCTGGAACTCCGTCAGATTGGGGCAAGGAAGCCCGCTGAAAAGCGGTGGTGCCACGATGGAGCGGACGCGGTTCTGCAGGCCCAGCCCGCAGGTCTTGGAGCACGTGGTCCATGGGGTGAACTCGGTCACCACACAGTCTTGAGGGCAAGGAATTAAACAGGCCTGTTCCTGCCGGGGTTTGGGCTCAAAGTACTCACAGATGGTGTCGTCGGCAGCTGAGCTGTCCGCCTTGAGCACACAGTTCACCTCCCGCGTCTGGATGCCCTCTTCGCCCTGCAGGCAAACGCCCGTGCGGCCGGTCTGCAGCGATACGGGAACACACTGGTTCCACTCGCCTAGCCACCAGTCGTATAGGTCCTTGTGCCAGTCGCAGACGTGGAAGCAGCTCTGTTGGTTGGCCGGCCTCGTGGACTGAAGACAGTTGGTGTGAAGGGTCGTCCAGCCTTCCACATGAGCGCACCACACCGCCCGACTCTGACTGCCTCCTGGACCGCACTCGCTGCCCATACATCTGCCCCATGGACCTGGAAAACACACAAGTTAGTGCAAATTCTAAGAGGGAATGATGGTGCCTGATAAGATACCATCAGAAGATAATGATATAATGCACTGTGATGCATTGATTGATTTTTAGTAACCATGTTACTGAAAGAAGTCTTTCATGCTCACCAAGGCTGCATTTAATGAATCAAAAATACAGTAAAAACGGAAATATTATTTCCATTTAAAATAAGTGTTCTGTATTTGAATATATTTTAAAATGTAACTTCAGTGTCACATGATCCTTCAGAAATCATTCTAACATGCTGATTTAGTAACATTTATTATTGTTGTTAAAAACTTTGATGAATGTAAAGGGGGGGGGGGGAAACAACAACATTTATTTGAAATAGAATTTTTGCAACAATATAAATTACTTCACAGTCACTTTTGAACAACTTAATGCATCCTTGCTGAATAAAAGTATTAATTTCTTTAAAACAACTTTTACTGACCTCTGTGGAACTATGTGGCACACTCAAAAAAAGAGAAAAAAACAAAGGAAAAAAATAGGTAATTATGACTTTAGTTTTTATCTTGCAATTATGACTTTTTTCCTCACAATTCTAAGATTATATCTCTTAATTCTGACTTTTTTCTTGTGAGATTTAAACTCAGTTTTTTTATTCCGTTAGAAACAAGCTTCCATGGACCCCCAAATTAGCCAATTTTTATTCTAGATTTTTTAATTAAAAACAAAATCATTTTTAAAATTAGAAAACCTAAACGTCAAATCTAATTAAAATGCACTTTTTTACACAATATTTGTGTCTGCTATACTTTTGAAGCTAGTTAAACTGCAGCATGTTAACGCCAAACACTTTAGTGAAGTGCTATTTGTGAGTTGCTGCCTATGTGCAACATTACCAAACCCAGTTTGGATGCTGCCTTTGAAGGCAGCTGTCTTTGCAGACAGCAGGCAGCCCACTAAGGGTTGGAACAGAGCCACGGTGTCAGGTTTACACATTTTGAAATTTGAATAGGTTCACTTTTGTACCTGACTGATCCTTAAGGTGATAATCTGAGTGTTGGCCTAATTAACTATTTGGCTGTGAAGCAATTAGCCAGTCAAAATGAGTTAATCACCGCTCAGTACCTGCTGCTTTGTTCTACTGGCAGCACCAAACTCTAAACGGAGAACGGGAACAGAAGAATCAACAAGAACCTTGTGGTCTCTAATTTTGGGTGTTGGACTAATTAACTATTTGGCTGTGAAGCAATTAGCCAGTCAAAATGAGTTAATCACCGCTCAGTACCTGCTGCTTTGTTCTACTGGCAGCACCAAACTCTAAACGGAGAACGGGAACAGAAGAATCAACAAGAACCTTGTGGTCTCTAATTTTGGGATCATGTCAAACATACTAAAACGAGTATGAATAAATGCTAAACATCAGGCAAAATAGGAAATATGTCCTATTACAAAAAGGAAAAAAAACACGATACAGAGCTGAAAAATAAAAGGCTATGCATCAGAGAATTATCTTTTCAACATGTTAATCTATAGTCATTTGTTAGCTTGACTAATAACTTTATTTAACTTTCTTTAAGAAAATAGCTAAGAACTGCATGTATCAGTAAAAATAGGTATGTCTGTTAGTGAGTTTCTGAATAAATCTTTTTTTTCTACCATGATTCGCTTTATTTTATCATGGTAACCACATTTGAGGGGAAAAAAACTTAGTTACAGCAATTGAAGGGTCATTAAATTAATTTCACCTCCAAAAGCTTTTTTTGTCCTTTTTATGACAGTTGTGACTAATTACCAGTTTTACTGTGTTAATAATAAATGAAATGCAAGCAAATAGCATATTGTACAGTCTCAAGAACCAGTGGTTTAACAAAAGCAGCTTAAACCGAGAATCCAGCGAGTGCAGACAGCAAAGCATGACAAACAGAGATCTGTAAAGACAACAAGGACTGTGATTGTGCTTCAGGGGCTCAATCTCACAGCCACATTAGAAAATGAGGCTTTATTACCATTAATTTTCACTGTATTACATTAGCTGTGTCACCATAACCGAGTTTCCATCTCACATTCCCCACATTCAGCATCTCCTGCATGATAAATAGTCACTCCTGTAATGAGGCCCAATAATAATCCATCTCAGAAGGTTTTTGCTGCAAACACGGCCCATTGGGCCTCACCGTGTTAAACAAGAGCAGGGAAAATAGAGTTTTGTACAGCACAGTACAAAAAAAGTATTCAACAAGATTTTTACATTTTCTGATGCCAGTCTATTGATATGCATTTGGTGATTGCGGCAATGTTGGTGGTTACTTACTGACCCAAGTCAAAGATATTCTGGACCTTTGTTTGTTTTTTTTACCAGTTTTGTCATCTGTCAGATAAAATATGTAAGTCTGATTATCAACAAAAGTAACAACACACCTCTCTTCAACACAATTTGAAGTATCATTAGTTTCCATTTCAAAAAATTATAATGGGGGGGGGGGGAGGGGTGGGGTTTCA
>NW_015505329.1:1584956-1585570 GCF_001515645.1 Sinocyclocheilus grahami
TTTTTTTCCATTTAAAAAAATTGAAAAGGGGGGGGGGGGAGTGTGGCTTCACAAACACCACTAATAACATTATATCATAAGACCAATTGACCAACCACTCATTCCACCCACTCACTAGATCTAGTTAATATCATTTGATGAAGAGGGTGGGTGGCCAGGCTGTGTTTACCCTGCAGGTCACTATGTTTCATTATGGATTTGAAAGGCAAAAGAGAATGTCACAACAGTGTTGTTACTGTTAACTAAAGCTAAAAATAAATAAAGGTGAAATAAAATTAAAAAACAACATATAAACACTAGATGAATAACCTAAACAAAACAAAAAACGTAAACATTAGAAATGTTGCTAAGGCAACAAAGTGAAATAAATATTTGAAGTACTAAAATTACTAAAACTAAAACTCTTTAAAAATCTTTATAGAAATATAAAAAATGAGAAAAGCACATAGCAAAATTTCTACATTTTAAAGACATTAAAATGAAAACTGATAATATAAAAATAAAAGCTAATTTAAAATATTAATAAATAGTATAATAGAGTGTAATTATAGTATATATATATATATATATATATATATATATATATATATATATATATATATATATATATATAT
>NW_015505329.1:1588053-1591487 GCF_001515645.1 Sinocyclocheilus grahami
ATATATTAGTTTAATTACCAAAACTAAAATGAAAACTGAAAATTAAAAAATTAAATGCTAATTCAAAATATTAATAAATGTTATAAAAGTATAATAAATAATGCTAAAATATAACTACTTCACAACAGTTTTGTTTCCAAAACCTAGAAAAATAAATCTTACTGACCCCAACCCTTTAAATGATATACAAATGATAAATACGAAATAAATCAGTTGAAGAATGAAAATTACTGAAACAAAAACTTTTCAAGAAACACCAATCATGAGCTCAGAGGTGAAATACCAGGTCTGTATGAAAGAGAAAAATAAGGAAAACTGGGCAGTCACTGTTGTGTCTATTGCAATCAACTGTGATACGAGTTTCTCAGAGTCTTATTTGTGCAACATCTGAAGTTTCTTTATTCATGTAGAGTGTTTCAAATCAGTCACTCTGCGATTCCACTCCAGTTAGGATGCAGTAAGGCAGTCATCTATGTAGGCACATAAAGGTAGCTCTCTAGGAAGATAACTAGTCTGCAGAGTCAAAATGAACATTTATTACAATTTATTGCAAATAAGCAAACACTGTTCACAGCATACATTTCTCCATTTATGTCACAGACTTAGTGACTGCGTGATGTGCTTCCTCCAACGGTGGGAGGGAGCAGAACTGCTGTCGCTTCCCAAAGCTAATCGTCTTTGGGAAAAGCAAGAATAAACACAATCCCTACACAATGGTTTCTCCAAAAAAACAAACGATTTCTCTTTCATATCTCTGGACACCCCCACGGGTTTAGAAAGAGGATTTCGAGACTGTGGTGGTCTGCAAACATGCAGACCTGTGACATAAAATGCTCCAAAACATGCCAAATTAAAGGTGCAATAGGCCTTTTTTTTAAATAGCACACATAAAATGCGTATACTACCTGAAATAGGTGTCTTGAGAAATTACACCTTGATTTTAGACTCCACAAACCTTAAAAATTAAAAAAAATTTAAGTGTTATACAGTTTTGTGTCACTATAACGGAACTTCAAATTATTTTTTTAATTCAATTATATCTCCCCCCCACCACCACCACCACCACCACTTAATCTTCAGTGAATTTCCAGAGATACAAATCATTTGTGATGTATACCATGATGTAATATTTTGGTGATACTTCCATCTGGGGTCATTGTTAGAGGATCAGGCCTCCGGCGGGTCTGGATTGATCGGTATCTCACACATCATTATCTCCTGTGCTCGGAAGAGACGCCAGCTGTCATGATAAAAGGTAATTCTGGCTGACAAAGTGCTGATCCATCAGCATCTGACAGGTGTGTGTGCAGACAATTCAGACTGTCAGTCAGACGGACCCACAGTCCAGTTTACAGAAAGAAACATTCAATGGAAATACATCACCGCTTTTACCATTAATAACATGCATGTGGTGTATTAGAGATAGATGGGTTAGGGATGAAAAAACATCACAATAACCTAGGTTTAATGGTGCTGCAAATGTAATGGTGCACAAAAGAGGCTTGCTCATTTTTTAGCCAATCAGAAACACTCTCTGCCTGTCAAGCATTGTGCGTGTTTGGGTTTGGGAGGGCTGGGTTTTGAAGAAATGGTTAAAATCACTTCCAGCATCATCAATATACAACCCCAATTCCAAAAAAGTTGGGACGTTTTGCAAAATGCAATAAAATCAAGAATATGTGATTTGTTCATTTTACTTTATTTAAATCATTACCTTTATTTAATTGACAAAAGTACAAAGAACAGATTTCCAATTATTTCACTGGCCTACTTAACTGTGTTTTGTAAATATGAACAAATGTTGATTTTGATAGCTGCAACACACTCCAAAAAAGTTGGGACAGAGGCATGTTTACCACTGTGCCACATCAACAAAGCAAAATTTTCGCCAATCTCGCTTGATACAAGACTTCAGCTGCTTATCAGTCCATAGTCTTCGTTGTCTGAATCTTCTTTTCATGATGAGCCATACATTTTCAATAGGAGACAGATCTGCTGGCCTGTCAGTCACATCCACAGCACATGCAGAATGAGACCTGGCATTGTCTTGATCTAATAACCATGGACTTCCCATGAAAGACATCATCTTTATGGCAGTATATGTCTCTGTACAATCCCAATATACGCCTCCACCTCAATGATACCTTCACACATATGCAAGTCACCCATGCCATTTGCACTGATAAACCCCCATACCATGATAGACGTTTGCTTTTGCACCTGTTGCTGATGAAAGTATGGATGGTCCCTTTTGTCTTTGCCACTGAAAATTTGATGTTTGTTTTCCCCCAAAACAAGCTGAAATATGGATTAATCCGACCACAGCACACATTTCCACGGTCTTTTGGAGCATATGAGATGAGTTCGGACCCAGAGAACTCGCTGGTGTCTCTGCCTAGAATTGATGTATAGATTTATCTTTGTGTAAATAGAGATTCAAGTTGCATTTCTTGATGCAGCGGCAGACTGTGTTAAGTAACAACGGTTTTCCATAGTCCTCCCAAGCCCATGTGGCTATATTTAACACTGCAGCATAAGACGGTTTCTCATACAATTCTGAGGGCTCAAAGGTCACACACATTCAACTGAGGTGTCCTGCCTCGCCCTACACATACTGAGATTGCGCTGGATTCCCTGATTCTTTTCACAATATTATGCAGAGTAGATGGTGAAATACCTCAATTTTGCATTGAGAAATGTGATTTTTGATTTTCTGACAATTCTGACATGAAATTTGTCACAAAGTAATGAGCCATGATCCAGCTTTCCTGGCAAAGACTGAGATGTCCCTAAGCATATAATAAGTTTTAAAGGCTTTTATTGGCAAAAAAAAATACAACGAGTCAATATTTACAGTGTCGGCCCTTGTTCTTCATAACGTCTGCAATTCTCTCTTTCATGCTACATATTAGCTTCTGGGCCAAATCCTGATGGATGGCGATCCATTCTTGCCTTATTAATTCTCAGAGTTGATCACAATTTGTGGGCTTCTGCTTGTCCACTCGCCTTTTGGGGACTGACCACAGGTTCTCTTTGGGACTGAGATCCAGGGAGTTGCCTGGCCACGGATCCAAAATGTCAATGTAATGATCTTTGAGCTGCTTCTTTATCATTCTTGCTTTGTGACATGGTGCTTCATCATGCTGGAAAATGCACGGATCATCATTCTTTATTCATGGCAGTGTTTTGGGCAGAATTATGAGAGAGCTCACTCCCTTGGTTGAAAAGCAACCCCACACATGGATGGTCTCAGGATGCTTCACTGTTGGCACAACACAGGACTCATGGTAGCGTTCACCTTTTCTTCTCACCAATTTAAGAGTAACAATTTAATTGATTGGCTAAAACCTGTTGATTGCATTATTTTAAACGAGTCTACCCCCCAAGAATACTGTTATAAACATGAGCCACGTCCAAAAGGTAAAGGGGGAGGT
>NW_015505329.1:1591497-1591733 GCF_001515645.1 Sinocyclocheilus grahami
GACATTCTGAACTCTATTGGGGTTAGACAACACGTCTCAGGGCCTACTCATTGTCAAAATCATACTCTAGATTTAATACTGTCACATGGAATTGATGTTGATGGTGTTGAAATTATGCAGCCAAGCGATGATATCTCAGATCATTATTTAGTCTTGTGCAAACTTCATATAGCTAAAACTGTAAATTCTACTCCTTGTTACAAGTATGGTAGAACCATCACTTCTACCACAAAAGA
>NW_015505329.1:1592068-1600294 GCF_001515645.1 Sinocyclocheilus grahami
GACTCTCTCTTTTCTAGCATTTTAAATACAGTTGCTCCTTTACGCTTAAGGAAGATTAAGGAAAACAGTCTGACACCGTGGTATAATGAGCACACTTGCACCCTAAAGAGAGCAGCCCGGAAAATGGAGTGCAGCTGGAGGGAAAAAAAACTAGAGGTATTTCATATTGCTTGGTGGGAAAGTAACCTATCCTACAGAAAAGCATTAAAAACGGCTAGATCTGATTACTTTTCTAATCTTTTAGAAGAAAACAAACATAACCCCAGGTATTTATTCAATACAGTGGCTAAATTTACGAAAAATAAAGCATCTGTCATGGTTCACACACACGAGGAACACGGGAACGAAGGAGCGAGGAGACACGGAGTAAAGTCACTCAAAAGGGTTTATTAAACAAAGGCTGGGGATCACAGAATGACGTTTAACGACAGACAAAAGACAAGAACCAGAACACACTTTAAATACACAGGAACTGATGAGGGGAAGACAAGGGACACCTGGAACTAATAACAATTAACATAGGAAACACCTGGGAACAATGAACTCAAAACACGAGACAGAGAAACTGGAAGACGGAGCACATAGGGAGCAAAGACACACACAAAACCTGGCCCAGAGCCTGACAGCATCAACAAGTGATGACATTTCCCAACAGCACAGCAGTAATGACTTTATGAACTACTTTACTTCTAAGATCGATACTATTAGAGATACAATTGTAACCATGCAGTCGTCAGCTATAGTATCGCATCTGATAGCTTGCTATAGATTGCCTGAAATTAAACTAGATGTTTATGTGCACTTAACTGAGTACTTATTACTTTTGGATAGAAATGAATTCTTATAGTCTATATATTTTCTGCTATTTGTCATTTATTTCTATGCCAGTCTACCGGTTAAAAGGTTGGAATAATTACGATTTATTAATGTTTTTGAATGGAGTCTCTTCTGCTCACCTAGGCTGAAGGCTGAAGGCTGAATTTGCTTGACCAAAAATAAAACAAAAACAGTAATATTCTGAAATATTATTACAATTTAAAATAACTGTTTTCTTTCTGAATAATATAATATTCAAATATTTCTATTTGAATAATATCATTTAAAGAAATGTTTTTTGAGCAAATCAGCATATTGGAATGATTTCTGAAGGATCATGTGACACTGAAGACTGGAGTAATAATGCTGAAAATTTAGCTTTGCATCACATGAACAAATTACATTTTAAAATATGTTTAAACAGTTAAATTGTAGTAATATGTCATAATATTACTTTTTTACTGTATTTTTGATTAATACACTATAATTGGTGAGCAAATGAATTATTTCAAAACTACTAAACAAATCTTAATTATGTGTTAGGTGTTATCATTTAAATCAGCAGAATAAGCAAGTAAAGTAAAGTGAACCAGACTTTATGCTGCTAGTCAAAAGTCTGGCTACGCAAGACTAGATTTGCGGTAAAACAGAGAAACATCTAATTTCTTTCTTTATTCACTCAGCTACAGCCTTAAATGGAAATTACAAAAGGAGAAAGCAGATGAAGCAAGAACATCATGTGGATGTGGGAAAGTTGGCTGAGAGGAGATCAGTTCCTTCTGGCTCTGCCAAAGCAAGGAAAATACATTTATTCAGCATGGCTACGCATCCATTCTCAGCAGGTGAAAATCTACGCTCATTTTTGCTCTTTGATGAGTAGAAATGTTCAATAAAAAGAAACATTAAAACAACATCGAAGAAATCCTCTGCTCTTGAGGCTGTAGATCAATATGGAGGAACACGAGCAGTGCAATTGAAGCATGACCCATGATGAACTTGAATCAACCGCAGCTTAGCTTGTGGAATAAGAAAATATGAACAGAATATTAGAGTTTAATTAGTTTCAGGCATAAACATTTTAATGCTGTTTTTCTTTATTTTCCCCACAGGCAGAGATGAGAAGTCACAGCAGGACCACACGCCTCTCTGTACAGCAGTAAATATGAATATGAAGCTTGTGTGCGGCGCTTTGTTGATGGCAATCTGACATGCCACCTTCATGAGAAGCCTCCCTTGGGGCAATTGGGAAGCAAAAAGAGGTTTTATCACCACAGAAGAGCCAGACTCGACCAATCTGCCCTTTAGATAAAAGACATTAAGTCTGGGGTCTGGAGCTTTGGCTCGTAAACCGTGAGAAGAAGCTCTGGGGAAGAATAATGCATCTAAATAAAATAGAGACCTGCAGCTATGGGATGAAGTGAAGCTTCGAGTCACTGCCGGCCATGACAGCCGTAAGCGCTGATGAGGCATTCAGAAAGACTAAACTATAGCCTCAAAAATGTTGGATTTACTTATAAATATAAATTTGAAAAAGTTGTTCCCACTAGTGTTGCTTTCGTCAACGAAAATTATGACTAAATATCGTCGTCAACTAACCTTTATCACGTGACGAAAACGAGACGAGATGCAAGGTAAATGCTGGTCATGTGACGATGACTATAATTAAATGTATAATGCAATATTGTTGACGAATAAAAACGAGACTAAATGTGGTTTACAAAATAAAAACTATGCTAAAATGTCTCTTCATTTTCGTTGACCAAAACGAGACGAAACAAAATGTTATAACGTTATTTCGTCTCGTTTAGTCGCGTTATTATTATTATTTTTGCAGTATTTCTGTTTCCTGTGTCTCGCTTCAGGGGCTGCATCAGGTCGCACTTCACTTCCTCAAGCCCCACTCGCAGCATTATTTAGAAACACTGCATCTATTATATAATATCCATTTATAATGTCGCCAATAATTAGAGAAGCACTGAAATTCCGGCTGCCGAAAATTAGTTAACCGCTCAGGATTCACCTTCACGTCGTGTGACGCTCTGTGTATTATCCCGCTCTATGTGTGTGTGTGCTCCGCTCAGTCGATCACAGCCCATGTGAGTGCTCCACTCATATACCGTTCATGCTCTTCGGAACAGCAAAGTCCACTCAAAAATCGAGCTGACAGGAAACATCGATGTATTGTTTCTGTCTGCAATAGCCCTACTGTGTTGTAACAAGGTGTGGTAAATGAGCAACTCTGGTAACGCTGCCCTCTCATTCATTGATCTGCTAACAGTTATGCTCACGTGTCCTCTGATAATAATAGCTTTCTAGGATTAAACATTATTTGGATAATTGGTAAAAAAAAAAAATTTCTTAATAGCCCTACTGTGTTAGACCTACCCGAAAAACTAAAAAGCAATTTATTTCATTTGTAGGCCTATCGTGATTTTTTTTATTTGTGCTATCATTAGTAATTTCTTTATTTGTTCTTATTTTATTATTAACTGCTTAGCCTCCTTGTCATTTTTTTATTCAATTCAAAGTTTTAAATCAAGCTATCTCTAAAAGAAAGAAAGAAAGAAAGAACTCTACACATTTTTAAAACTGACCAAAATCTAAAAAATCAAAACAAAGACAAAGTATACATTTAAAAACCAAAATTACATTTTTTGTTAATAAAAAAAAAACAATATATCAATGATACTAAAATAACACTGAATGAAAGTCTAAAAACAAATGATACTGGTAAAATATCTACTATACTATAATGAAATATTTGCAATTTATAATTTGCTTGCAAGTTGTAAGCAACATAAATCAATAAATTGCTAATATTTCATTATACTGTAGATGAGTGAAATCTAAATAATTATATATAATACATTATATATTAATACATATTAAAATATTTGATTATTTTTATTAAAATATTGTAATACATTAATACATTTTTTTATTTGATATTAAAAGGGTTAATTAATATTTATCAAAATGAATCATAAAGAAATAATAAATAAGTACATGGGGTCAGTCTTTGGGGTAATGTGAATCTTATAATTTAACAAAAGTGCTTGCATTAACTGAAAAAACATTTGAGATGTAATATTTAAGATGTTTACATTAATTATATTAATATTTGAATTGTTTATTGTCATTTTTACAGTCATTTTAAGACTATTTGTTACAGCGTTATGCTGTAAATAGTGCAAAGTTTTACATTTTAATAAAACAGAAAAGACAGAAAAGGTTAGTTTTTCTACCAGGTTACACCATTTAAACATGTTTAGAAATTAACAAAACTATTACACATGAAAATCTATTTTAAAATATCGGTCAAATCAAGTATTGGTCTATTTCTAGTTGTGCATTTGTGAAAGTATGTTTCTGGCCTAAAAGGCATGACAAAAGATTGCATAATTCACACAGAAGTCAACGTGATTCCCTTTTCAGCATAACATGTCGTTGATTTGGTTTCAATATATGTATACACACATAAACGCGCACACCCTGGCATTTGCAAATAATCTTGTATAACGCTGCCATTTTTATTAGAGAGCAATAAAACGTACCTCAGTATAATACATTCCATGGCATTTGCAAATACTCTTAATCCAGCCATTTCTTTTTTTGTAAAAACAAAGCACACCGCAATAAACCAGAAAAATACAAACAACCTCCTCGGTGACAGTGTGTGTAAATAGGGCACTGCTGACTAAGAATGAGACTCGCAGGCTTTGTGCTGCAGTCTTCAGACCAGCGGGGAAATCTGCTCGGCTGCAATACAGAACCACCGACAGGGATGTGAGAACGGATGCAAGCGGAGAAACTCACCCCAGCACTGCCGGGACGGAAAGCCAGAGGCGCAATGTGGGTCAAGATGGAGGGGCTGATCACATCCGATTAGAGCGAAACAATCACAGCTGCGGGCTGAACTTCTCTGATCGACTGACACTTCATATCAGCTACCGTTTGATTTTCAGTGTGGATGTAACATGATATTTCGAGGGAAGATCATTCATAAACCAGCCCAGAAATGTGAATCTTTACAGATAGTGGCCCCCAAAAATAGATTTTATGAAATGTTTTTCTTGAAGAGTGTGTGTTATCCTTTAAAACATATGCCACTTCCTTTAATATTTTGTTATCTAATGCAATGACTATTTAAGCGTGATTTAAGTGTCCAAATATGTTTTGGGGCAATTTAATATGCAGTGTTGCTGTAATGGAGATATTTCTGCACTGCTCATGAATGATTTCCAAATACTTTTTGGGTCAGTATATTTAAGAAATATTCTGGGTTTAATATAAGTTAAGCTTAATCAACAGCACTTGTGGCATAAAGATGAATTTGATGTTGATGATCTTTTAAAAAGCAAAAATGTGGGTTTCAATTGTATAGCCACAATACGTCAATAATATGTGTTAAAAATAGGTTCATAACCATTTCTATGTAAACTTACTAAATTTTAAATATATCATTTTAAAACTTTGTCACTCTGACAACATTGTAACCAAAAAAAACTCAAATGACTGTAAAAATGAGAATTTAAACAACTTCACAGCTCAAAGGTTTTACAGAATTGATGTAAGTGCTTTTATAAAATTATAAGCTTCACATTTCTGCATTAAAATTCTTTAAAAATGTACCCATACATATTAGTAAATAGATTACATTATTTGTGTAATTATTTTAATATTTAAGAATTTACCCGTTTAAAAAAAATTATATTAAAAAATTATATTTAATAATTTAATAAGAAAAATAAAAATGAATGATTGAATAGTCTAATAATTATTTTTATAGTTAATTGCAATTTTGCTTAAAAAAATTAAAACTATGGATGAGTTGTACTCAACATTATGACAAATATTAAATTAAATTATATTTAATAATAGTTTCATAATTAATATTTTAATATTAATAATTTAATAAAAATATATATATTTTTATAGTGAATTACAATTTAGATTAAAAAAACAAAACAAGGGATTAGTTAAAAACGTTGTACTCAACTTCATGCCATAAATATGAAATTAAACTGAATATTTTTATAATTAATATGTTAATATTAATAATTCAATAAAAACATAATAATGTAATATTTTTAATAATTATTTTTACAGTTAATTACAACTTTTGCCATCATGCCACAAATGCTGTCGAATGAGCTTAACTTGTACTGAACCCAAAATATTCCTTAAACTTATAATCAAAATAACTATATTAATTTCTGCCCACGTCTGTTAAAAACATTCATGCAGTGAGACACAAAGACAAAAACACTCGACTTCTGAAAAGTGAAATAGCTCTGAAAAAAGGAATCTATGTGAAAGGTTTTACTTTTATTACTTAAGACAGTCCTATTTGGGGGAAATTATGGGGCAAATGACAGTAATTGAAGGATTAGTCTCTCATCAGCCGCGTCACTGAGATAAGGCAACATTTCCCAAGCTTTCGCTCTCAAACAGAGACAATCACATCAGCTCATGGGGATTACTGAAGACACTTTGTGCCTTTGAGCAACACATTTAAAGGTCATGCATTTCAGTCTGTGACTTTACATTTATATCTACAATACATAATATTAAAAACAAAATATCACATCATGTCGGATGGGCCTCACAGCGTGAATATGATTATATCAATAAATGCCAGTGCATCATTCATATACTAACAGCTTATAAATTCATACTGTGATATAGACCATGTCTTCTTGCATTAGTGCAATCATCAGTTACACTTGCTTTCAAGGAAAAAAAAACAGAAAATATTTTGAATGCAGTTTCATCTCATCCAAATAGAATATTATATGTTCATCATGAAATACTAGAATAGTGCTTACTTTACATTTACATTTAATCATTTAGCAGATGCCTTTATCCAAAGCATATATTAAAGCATATGTTTTATCCTGCATATTATTTTTAATAAATAATTTGTATACACAGTATGAAACAATAAATGCATGCAATGTAGTGAGGTCAGCAAAGTAGCATACTAGTGATTTATACGAGTTGTGTCTTGCATATAAAAACAGATATTTGGCATTTTAATCTAATTTTATGAAAAATGGCTGTCATAGTACTTATACTCCTAATGCAGTATGCAGTGCATGGTTCACAAATTTATATATGCATCTACTAAATGATCTATTAATCCTCAAAACAATCTGCACTCAATAGAGCACACAGTGTGGAATCAATAAACTTGACCTTCCATTTTCAGTTCTTGATTCATCATATTAATTGGCCAAATTAAGGCATTACAAGGAAGTCTGTTTCCACCATGTAATAAAAAAATGAAAAAGGTTATTGTGACTTTTTATTCCTCAGAATTGCAAGATATGAACCAGGAATACTAAACATTTTGGTAAATATTAGGTCACATTCCCTGCAGACAGATACTGTGAGTATACATTTTGCATACTGCAAACATATATGATTACTGCATGTTTGTTTACTGTCGTCTCTCACATCATGAGGAGAAATAAACCAAACACCAACCTGCACAGGATTTGCTATTCTGAACAGCATCAGTAACAGAAGACAGAGGGGACCATGGTGCAAGAAATTCATGTCACACACTGAAACTGAGCACAATGGGTAAAAAATTCATAATTGAGTTCTGCCGCCTCAATAGCTCATGAGTTCCAGGATGATGAGTATCAACCAAACTACTGGCAGAAAGTGCCAGAAAACAAGTATAACAAATAAAGAGGACTGAAGATTTAAGGTCAACATGAAATGTTGTTTTACTACAGTATGTTGTACTTATGAGTAAAACAGATTGTTCCAAAAAATTAGTATCTGATTTCATCCGTCAAAAATTGATTGGAACATGAAAGGTGGGCATTCAATACTAGAATAACGTTTTATGTTTCTTTGCTATAATGTGCATCGATAAATCATACTATATAATGCAATGCAATGTAATGTAATAAACACTAGAAACATGCAATCACAACATAATTGTAAAAGCAGGTTTCTATAATAAAACATTACTATTTCTGCAGTATGCACAGTGTGCATGCATAGTATGCAATTTTTCTGTATGCACAGAATATTAGCCAAAAACAGAATCAAATCCTGTATGAGCACAATGTAATGCACCCTTCACAACTCTCCATTTCCTGTTTGACAAATGCATTGCATGTAAAATCAGCTTTTTTAAAGGTCCTTTTATTGCTTCATTGTTAGATAGAATTGCCAAGAGTTTATAACATTTTAACATAAACCTGGAATAAAAATGAATCGCATAACTGGATATTTATTAATCAAGTCAATACTAAAGGTCAGTTTTTATTTCATGTTGACTTTAAGCTTGTTTGAAACAGATTTACCACCCTCATATCTAGATCAACTAGATAAAAAAAAAAAAAAAAAAAAAACTCTTAAGCTTAAAAGAGAGAAAAAAAAAAACAAAAT
>NW_015505329.1:1600422-1602240 GCF_001515645.1 Sinocyclocheilus grahami
TTGAGCAACACATTTAAAGGTCATGCATTTCAGTCTGTGACTTTACATTTATATCTACAATACATAATATTAAAAACAAAATATCACATCATGTCGGATGGGCCTCACAGCGTGAATATGATTATATCAATAAATGCCAGTGCATCATTCATATACTAACAGCTTATAAATTCATACTGTGATATAGACCATGTCTTCTTGCATTAGTGCAATCATCAGTTACACTTGCTTTCAAGGAAAAAAAAACAGAAAATATTTTGAATGCAGTTTCATCTCATCCAAATAGAATATTATATGTTCATCATGAAATACTAGAATAGTGCTTACTTTACATTTACATTTAATCATTTAGCAGATGCCTTTATCCAAAGCATATATTGAAGCATATGTTTTATCCTGCATATTATTTTTAATAAATAATTTGTATACACAGTATGAAACAATAAATGCATGCAATGTAGTGAGGTCAGCAAAGTAGCATACTAGTGATTTATACGAGTTGTGTCTTGCATATAAAAACAGATATTTGGCATTTTAATCTAATTTTATGAAAAATGGCTGTCATAGTACTTATACTCCTAATGCAGTATGCAGTGCATGGTTCACAAATTTATATATGCATCTACTAAATGATCTATTAATCCTCACCATGTAATAAGTCTGTTTCCACCATGTAATAAAAAAATGAAAAAGGTTATTGTGACTTTTTATTCCTCAGAATTGCAAGATATGAACCAGGAATACTAAACATTTTGGTAAATATTAGGTCACATTCCCTGCAGACAGATACTGTGAGTATACATTTTGCATACTGCAAACATATATGATTACTGCATGTTTGTTTACTGTCGTCTCTCACATCATGAGGAGAAATAAACCAAACACCAACCTGCACAGGATTTGCTATTCTGAACAGCATCAGTAACAGAAGACAGAGGGGACCATGGTGCAAGAAATTCATGTCACACACTGAAACTGAGCACAATGGGTAAAAAATTCATAATTGAGTTCTGCCGCCTCAATAGCTCATGAGTTCCAGGATGATGAGTATCAACCAAACTACTGGCAGAAAGTGCCAGAAAACAAGTATAACAAATAAAGAGGACTGAAGATTTAAGGTCAACATGAAATGTTGTTTTACTACAGTATGTTGTACTTATGAGTAAAACAGATTGTTCCAAAAAATTAGTATCTGATTTCATCCGTCAAAAATTGATTGGAACATGAAAGGTGGGCATTCAATACTAGAATAACGTTTTATGTTTCTTTGCTATAATGTGCATCGATAAATCATACTATATAATGCAATGCAATGTAATGTAATAAACACTAGAAACATGCAATCACAACATAATTGTAAAAGCAGGTTTCTATAATAAAACATTACTATTTCTGCAGTATGCACAGTGTGCATGCATAGTATGCAATTTTTCTGTATGCACAGAATATTAGCCAAAAACAGAATCAAATCCTGTATGAGCACAATGTAATGCACCCTTCACAACTCTCCATTTCCTGTTTGACAAATGCATTGCATGTAAAATCAGCTTTTTTAAAGGTCCTTTTATTGCTTCATTGTTAGATAGAATTGCCAAGAGTTTATAACATTTTAACATAAACCTGGAATAAAAATGAATCGCATAACTGGATATTTATTAATCAAGTCAATACTAAAGGTCAGTTTTTATTTCATGTTGACTTTAAGCTTGTTTGAAACAGATTTACCACCCTCATATCTAGATCAACTAGATAAAAAAAAAAAAAAAAAAAAAAAATCTTTTAAGCTTAAAAGAGAAAAAAAAAAAAACAAAATGTAAA
>NW_015505329.1:1603364-1605283 GCF_001515645.1 Sinocyclocheilus grahami
ATAAAAAAAAAAAAAAAAAAAAAAAAAATCTCTTAAGCTTAAAAGAGAGAAAAAATAAAACTAAATGTCATAAGATACAGCTTATTATTCCTTGCAGGAGTGAAATGTTAAATGCATCTGCTAATTTAAATCCAGAACGTGTTTATGTGTCAAATGAAACTGTGAACTTCGAACACAGCGCATCTGGTGATCAGAGCTAAATTAAGATGAGGATCATGCTCAAAATAAATAAAAAAACACACCCACGTTTCTTTTATCTTCGGGGAGCTCGGTAGAAATTAGATTGAAGTGCATGACAGGCCTGTGTTAAATATAGTATCTCTGGGGAGTGTCTGGTGTTAAGACAGCGAGGTGGAGATCTGGTGTCTTTAGCCCTGTCCTCACCTCCTCTCTCCTAAAGAGGCTGACGGCTTATCAGTGCCGCTGACAGACGCTGGCCAGCTCTTTCAGTCCACACACAAATCTAATCATTTGTCTCCAATGTATACAGCTAGAAATGCACGTTTACGATCACCTGACCACCTACCGGTGATTCTGATTGGTTGCTCGGCTTGAACGAACTGCATTTTTGGAACATTGAATGGCAATTTCCAAGACTGTATACAAACTCATTCAGCTGTACACTTTAGTTATACACTCTTTTGACATGCCATGAGATTCCATTCACTCCCAATTTCAGCATTTTATTAAAATGACATGATTTTATACACAATTAATTACACTAAATTACAGTGGTGTAATGTAAAGAAGTAATAATACTTCGTTACAGTACTTAAGTATTGTTTTGGGAGTATCTGTACTTTACTTGAGTTTTTATATTTCAGTCAACTACACCACTACATTTCCTAATTGAAATGTATACTTTTACTCCGATACATTTCTCCGAAGCATATTCCGAGCAAAATAGTCAGAAGTCAGAAGAACACTGACTGCAGAAAGCAGTGTCAGAGTTCCGGGTAGAGGGATGAGCGAGGACTCAGTATTGCAGAAAAAGGGTTTTTAATTGGTAATAAAAATAAACAAACAGAAACACAAACTACCCCGTGGGGGAAAAACAGGCTGGCAAGGCAAGGCAAGGCAAGGCAAGGCAAGGCAAGGCAAGACCAGGCAGGATCTGGACACATTCAGGGATTGACGATGACGAACTGACGCACGACTGCAAACACAAGGAGCATAAATGGAGAGCAAATGAGGAGGGTAATGAGGGATCACATGTGGGACAAATTAACTAATAATCAGGTAACAAGATGGGAGGGGTCAAGACAATTGACATGAGCACATGGCACACCAAATCAAAGACAAAAAGCCATGTGCTCACACAAAACAAAACACAAGCACATGGCCAGCAAAACAAATCACAAGCCATGTGCTAGAACAAGAGACACGAACACGCAGCTAATGAGAAAACTCATAAGCCACGTGTTCACACAAGACAACAAGAAAAGCACGCGGCTGAACACAAACCGCGTGCTTCACAAAACACAACACACGTGGACAGAAGAGCGCACGGCCGAGCGAACTCGAGACCGCACGCTCCCACAACAGACAGAACATGGAGCGCGAGTGTCCGGACCCCGACACGAAACCGAAACTCAAGACATGACTGCCGGGATCTGAACACCACGCTCCAACATGAAACAGTACACGCAGACGAGAGCGCACGGCTCGAGCACACTCGAAGCCGCACGCTCACATGAAAACAATGACATGACGCGAGTGTCAGGGCTCTGTCACAAAACCATGAATTACACTAGACCGAAGTGACAGAACCCTGACACTAGCCCCCCTCAAAAGGGACGCCACCTGGCGTCCCTAACGAGACACAACAAAAACAAGACAGGAGCATGACAGAACAAACATGACAACACAAGACTGCTACATAACAGGCAACACAAGACAGGAAAACTCTAAACACTGGG
>NW_015505329.1:1605416-1605791 GCF_001515645.1 Sinocyclocheilus grahami
GGGGAGCCAGGGCGGGACCGGAGGAACAGACCAGGGAGCCTCCGGCCTAACAAGAACCAGGAACCAGGGAGGGGCGGGAGGGTTGAGCCAGGAAGGCTCAGGCAGACCAGGAATCCCGGGGAGCCAGGGCGGGACCGGGGGAACAGACCAGGGAGGCTCCGGCCTAACAAGAACCCCAGTAGGCCACCAGGGCGGAGCCGGAGGGAGCTGGGGCGGGGCCGGCAGGGCAAGGAGCCTGGGCGGGGCCGGCAGGGCAAGGAGCCTGGGCGGGGCCGGCAGGGCAAGGAGCCTGGGCGGGGCCGGCAGGGCAAGGAGCCTGGGCGGGGAAAGGAGCTTGGGCGGGGCCGGCAGGGCAAGGAGCTTGGGCGGGGCCGG
>NW_015505329.1:1608912-1615602 GCF_001515645.1 Sinocyclocheilus grahami
TGCAGGTTAAATGCATCCATGTCCCCTTTGAGATACATAAACTGTGTAAATACATCTAAATGCTATTTCAGATGCATGTTCCAGAAATGTTTTCTTATGTTGGAATGAAAGACACTAGGTACCGGATGAAGTGCTTCTTATTCTTACCCAAAAATACAAAATGGAAGAAAGAGTTGAAACTGAACACAATCTTGTTACTCAAGCTGTGTATGAAAATGTTTTATATACGCATATTTATTTGCTTCTTTTCCATTTTGCATTTACTTGTACTTTTACTTTCAATACTTAAGTACATTTAAGATTTAAAAAAATACTTTCCGTACTTAAGTACAGTAAATATCACATACTTTAAGACTTTCACTCAAGTAATATTCTAAACGGTGACTTCAACTTCTACCAAAGTCATTTTCTGGTAAGATATCTGTACTTTTACTTGAGTATGGCTTTCAGGTACTTTATACACCACTGCTAAATTAACATGTTAAATGATATATGTGTGTGTGTGTTCCCTGGAGGATTCACAAACTGATTTTTCTTTGTTTTGTTATGGTTGTTCATAAGACCAAAACCAAATTCTTTGGTTTTCTAGCATCTTTTGCATATTTGAACTCTTTCCAGAAGTGGCCATAGGATTTTGAGATCAATCATTTCACACTGATGAAAACTGATGGACTCACACGCAACTATTACAAAAGTTTCAAACATTTACTGGTGCTCCAGAAAGGAACACAATGCATTAAGAGTGTGCTTATTTTGCCTTCTGGGAAACAAGCATCTTCTGTAGCTTCTAAAGGGCAGTATAAATTGAAAAAAAAAAGTTATTTAAACAAAATAAGAAAAATTTATAGATCTTCAACCTGTTCAAAAGTTTTTCCTTCTCCATCAGTGCATCATGAGCATCAGTGAACATGAGCATCATTTTTTTTTTTTTTACTAGTTGCATATGTGTCCCTCAGTTGGCATCAGTGTGAAAAGATGGATGAGTCCATCTTTTCTCAAGAACAGCAGACAGTTTCACTGTTCAGGACCAACAAGGGACTCATGAACAACCATCACCAAAAAAATAAAAATAATAAAAGTCATGAATCGCCTAGGTAACGACACCGTTTTAAAAATCAAGCATATGTAAACTTTTGAACGGGGTCATTTACAGTGGGTAATCATTTACAGGCTGCAAAGCAACAAAATGTAATTATTTTAAAGGGGGGTGATTATTTTCTATACCCACTGTTTATAAATGCAACTATTATTTTGTCTTATATATATATATATATATATATATATATATATATATATGATTATATTTCCAGGTTTTGAATGACCATTGTAACCCAGTAAGGACAAAGCCAAAGGCTAAAGGGATACAGTTACATACTGCTTTGTAACTGATCCTCCAAAAAATACAATATATCCAGGAAAAGAAAGATACTGGAAGTCTAAAACAGACTGTTTACGGTAGACTGACACATCGCTTCAAATCAAGCTGCTTGAGTCATTGTAGCTGAAACACACTAATGGACGCGTCAGGCTTTCAAGTGCTACAAGGGAACAACTTGAAAGAGAGAACAGGCATGTTGTGGAAGATCTCAGGTTCATAAAACGCACGCCTTCCAATGTGTGCGTTTATTTCAGGTTTAAATCGGCTAGATTTCGGCATGATGTACATTTGAAAAGGGTCAGTATAGCAGGGTTTCTTGCGCTCATTAAAGAAGTTTCACACTGTTGTAAACAAAGCATGTTGTTTTTTTTCTCTTTGCTGTGCTAAAACGATTCTTGCATTAGATAATGAGATTATTACATCAGAGGGAGACTCATAATCGCTTGTGCATCATCATTATATTTTGGCTGTACCATCAAACTCCTCCTCCTGACTACCTTTGATTCTACGAGCTTCAGTTATTAGATTTTGTCCCATTCATCATCTTGTCTCATCTCGTATAATGTTCAATGTGGGTGTGACAAATTGAAGGAATATTCCAGATTATGTACAACATAAAGTTAGCCGTTAGCAACCCATATTACTGCTGTATTCTGATATACACTCTTAAAAATAAAGGTGCTTCACGATGCCATAGAAGAACCTTTTTGTCTAAATGGTTCCATAAAGAACCTTTAACATCTGAAGAACCTTTCTGTTTCACAAAAGGTTCTTTGTGGCGAAAGAAGGTTCTTCAGATTATAAAAAGGTAAGAAAGAGATGGTTCTTTAAAGAACCTTTGACTAAATGGTTCTTCTATGGTATCGCTTGAAGAACCTTTTGAAGCACCTTTATTTTTAAGAGTGTAAGTGAAAAAGTGCAAGTTGGAATTTTTTTGGGTGGCAAAAATATGCAGATTACCCACAATTGTGCAGTATACTGTACAACACAGTCCACATTGTTTAACATTCATTTTTTATTTATATTTTTATAGTTTATTTGTATAGCGCTTTTAACAATGGATATGGTTTCAAAGCAGCTTTAGAGAAAATGAATCCCTCATACTGTAAGAGCTGGTTCATGTGAGACTGTGCTGCTATATTTAATGTTACTCATTACAAAAACATCCAAAAAATGAGAGAGAACAAAGTATATGAGATTAAAAATACAGAGATGCAAAGAACTGAACTCAGCAGACGAAAACATCTAAGACGAATAACACCAGGCAGTCGACTAGAACAAAAACAGGCTAATTATACTAGTACTTGTGACTCTATTTGAACACGTTGCAGCAAACAAAAACATGTCTATTTCATACTTTTAAGAGCACAGGTAATCAACCACTGCTATAATAGGAAAAACATCTAGAATTATGTAATTTTTGTGATTTATACATTATACTTCGAAAGTAAGTTTATTTATTTACAGTATCTCACAGAAGTGAGTACATCCCTCACATTTTTGTAAATATTTTATATCTTTTCATGTGACAACACTGAAGAAATGACACTTTGCTACAATGTAAAGTAGTGAGTGTACAGCTTGTATAAGAGTGTAAATTAGCTGTCCCCTCAAAATAACTCAACACACGACCATTAATGTCTAAACCGCTGGCCACAAAAGTGAGTACACCCCTAAGTGAAAATGTCCAAATTGGGCCCAATTAGCCATTTTCTCTCCCCAGTGTCATGTGACTCAGTGTTACAAGGTCTCAGGTGTGAATGTGTGGAAGAGGACTCCAGTGGCAACCTGTGAAGCGCTGGTGAACTCTATGCCCAAGAGGGTTAAGGCAGTGCTGGAAAATAATGGTGGCCACACAAAATATTGACACTTTGGGCCCAATTTGGACATTTTCATTTAGGGGTGTACTCACTTTTGTGGCCAGCGGTTTAGACATTAATGGCTGTGTGTTGAGTTATTTTGAGGGGACAGCAAATTTACACCGTTATACAAGCTGTACACTCACTACTTTACATTGTAGCAAAGTGTAATTTCTTCAGTGTTGTCACATGAAAAGATATAATATTTACAAAAATGTGAGGGGTGTACTCACTTCTGTGAGATACTGTATATACTCTTTGGAAAGAAACGCATACTTTTATTTAGCAAGGATTGATTAACTTGCATTAAACTGACATTAAATATTTATATATGATTACAAATAAATGCTGTTCTTTTGAACTTTCTATTCATCAAAGAATCCTTAAAATATAAAGTATATTATGGTTTCCACAAAAATATTAAGCAACACAACTGTTTTCACCATTAATAATCATAAGAAATGGAGAAAAGGCTGGAGTAATGATGCTGAAAATTCAGTTTTGTATCACAGGAATTAATTACATTTTACGGTAACACTTTACAATAAGGTTCCATTTGTTAATGTTAGTTCATGTATTAAATAACATGAACAAACAAACAATGAACAATACATTTATTACAGTATTTATTAATCTTTGTTAATGTTAGTTAATGAAAATACAGTCGTTCATTGTTAGTTCATGGTAATTCACAATGCATTAACTAATGTTAACAAGCACAACAAGCATATTTGAAAAAAAATCTCCTCAGTTTATAAAAGGCCTCAAAATTTTGAAAAGAAAAAAATGTTTCTTGTTGCTAGAATTTGTTTTTTGTTATTTCAACAGAATATATGACTATGTTTGAATGGCCATCAATGGAGTCAATGGAAACATAATACAAAATACATTACACATATAAAAATCTTTTTTTTAATCCCACCTATTTTAACTTACATTTTTTGATCGGCAAATCATTAAATGGGCAAACAAACGAAGGAAAGACCACCCAATAATCTTCCAAAATAACAGCATAGCAACACTAAAAACCACTCAAAACACTTTAGCAGCCGAATAGCAATGCCCTGGCAATAACCCACAACACCACTCACATTTCAAATGTCCTGAGCTCCAAAGAGACATGTGCGCAGCTCGCCTGGAGGCCGGCTCTCTCTGAGATGACACGGCCACTGGGCTGTGATCACAGCAGGCGGGGGCACAATGAACTCTGCCGTTTTCTATTAGCAGGAGTGCAGGATGAATGATCACACGTCTCTTTTTTTATCCTGGCCTGTGATTGCTCTTCTCCTCCAGCCCGGGCAAACACATGTGATGAAAATAAAGACAGAGTTTGTGCAGATAACGGGCCAGTTTGTTGCATATTGAATCACTGGTTTGTTAACTTATTTATGCCCTGAAGTTAGCAGAACATAATTATGCTAAAAAGAAAAATAGTACAAGTTTTTTGGCACACTGTACTGCACAAGCAGCTCTTTGACAAGCGAGTACCATTTGTTGACAAAATATGAGCTGTGATGCAAAACTATGATTCATTCAAATGTCTTTTTTTTTTAAGTGTCTTATGCCCACCAAGGCTGCATTTATTTGATCAAAAATACAGTATAACAGTAATTTTGTGAAATATTATAAAAAATTTCAATTACTGTTTTCTATTTAAATATATTTTAAAATGGAATTTATTCCTGTGACGCAAAGCTGAATTTTCAGCATCATTACCGCTTCATATTTTTCTGGAAACAAAAATGTGGAAATTTTTTTTCAGGTTTTCCAGGTTTTTTTGATGAATAGAAAATTCAAAAGAACATATTATTTGAAATAAAAATCTTTTGTAACATTATAAATATCGTAACATGAATAAAAGTATTAATTTCTTTAAAAGAAATCTTACTGACACACTTTTGGTAGTGTATTTTTACTACTAGACATGACTTGGTATATGAACAAGTTTGTATCATAAAAGTCTCACATAAACACAGTAAAAGTTACCAGTTTACAGAACTACTGACTTAAGGATCAGTGGCTGAAAAACACAAACGATTCAGTGAGTCTTTCTGACAAATTCGTTAAAAATATTTGACTCATAACTTCGATTCATAAGCAGAGCCGATCCTCCCTATACGCAAAACACACAAGCTGCGTAAGGCCCCTGAAACACCAGGGGGCCCCCTTGCTCTCAAAGATAAATAAAAGCGGTCATATGATGCAATTAAAATTTTTCCTTTCTCTTTGGAGTGCTACAAGCTCTTGGTGCATAAAGAAGATCTGTAAAGTTGCAAAGACTAAAGTCTCAAATCCAAAGAGATATTCTTTATAAAAGTTAAGAGTCAACCAAGCCCTCCTAAAACGGCTCGTTCTAACACGCCCCCCACATACCTACGTCACTATGTGGGAAGATTTGCATAGCGCTGCCCAAATGTTCATGCAAAGAAAGAAGGCGTAAGTTTTATTCTCGCTGTAGTATTGTTGTTGCCGCCGCCATGTCGTGAAGACGCTGTGTGTTTCGTTGTGAAAGCGAAACTACTTTGTTTGGCCTTCCAAACGAGGACGATATCCGCTTCTTCATGCCTGGAGCTGATCCGTGCTGGTCGCTGAGGAAATACATCAACTTTGCCCTGTGGATCGTCGGATGGGCTTTCACCGTGGACGAAGCACAGTCCAACCCGGGGTCATCACGTGGTTGCCGCAAGCCCGCCGGATGCTCCTTTGTCGAAACTCAAGGCCGCGGTGCGAGACGCTGTTTCGTTGTGAAAGCGAAACTACTTTGTTTGGCCTTCCAAAAGAGGACACGGCTAGAAATCAGTGGTTAAGCTGTATTTACAACACTGTTCCAGAACAGTTTAACCCAAATATTCAGATGTGTGCAGCGCATTTTATGGAGGACTGTTTCCTGATCCTGGGAGAGTAGACTACAATGCCGGCTGTTCTGACTCACAGACTGTAAGTACATTTTTTATATTTAAAGAATTTGCCACTGACGATTCAAACGCGAGTTTTGAGCAGTGTAGAGTAGGACTTGTTGTTTGTCATTTCTCCGATCACAAATGCAGACATGATTTTATGTTTATGCGGCGCGATGCAACGCAACATGTAAAAAGACAGTATAAATCATTATAATCCGTAATTATGTCCCCACTTGATGCAACAAATGCCTTGTTTATTATGGGTTTTCATGTTTATGTCTCGTTGCTCCGGCCGGACAGGGCATCACAATATGGTAAGGGGCTCTTTTAATGCGGTGTGCTGTCGCCCTTTCTACGAAAAAATCAGTCAAATCATGTAATGCGAATGTCATACAGTCTTGTTCGAGACAAAAAAAAAAAACGAGTTGAATGCGTACCGAGCCACGGAAGAAACACCTCAAGCGCTTTCCACGAGCGCGATTCGAGAAGGAGTGAAACACGGACAAATGCGTTCCACTCATAACCCCCCCCCCCCCCCCCCCCCCCCCCCCCC
>NW_015505329.1:1615627-1616975 GCF_001515645.1 Sinocyclocheilus grahami
TGCGTTCCCCCCATAACCCCCCCCCCCCCTCCCCTCATCGACACAGTTTTGCGTAGGGCCCCCAGAAGTATCGGATCGGCACTACTCATAAGATTTGTACACATTGTTTTTAAAATTTATTTTTTATATATAAAAATACTACTGGTTCTAAATAAGGATCGATTCTCAGTTCCTAACACACTTACCAACACATTTAAAACATTTAAATGGAGACCTAAAATAGATCAAAGGGATTGTAAAAACTTCCCGCAGATTACATTCAATCCAGGTGTCACACCCTGTGGACTGTTGATTGTAGTTTCTCCCTCTGTGTCCTTATTTGGTTGTGCCTGTTCTCATTATTAGTTAATCACCTCATTGTGCTCACCTGTCTGCCCCTCGTTATCTGCCCTATATCAGTTCCTGTCTCTTGTATTCTAGTTTGTCGGTTATTGTTGATGTCTACTCCTTGTGCTACGTGTGATTACCCTGTCTGGATTACCTGTTGTGGATTTATTAAATATTATTGTATTCTTCATCTTCGTCGTCCTGCCTGATCTCTAGCACACCCGCCCGTGACATCAGGAGCCTCATAAAAATTCTGGACTCGGATGCTGCAAGTCGCCGGTGATCAAACGAGGTAATCTGACCCAACATATCGAGCAAGCAGAGAGAAAGAGACAATCAATGAAGAACAGTGGTGGGAAAAGCAGGGATTTATCTCAACAAACACACACCTCTACAGCCCTCCCAACATCTGGACCTTTCCGACATTTTTCCCATTTAATCACGCTTGAAGGTTGAATGAGTGTTTGCTGAATCCGCCCTGTTGGGCTTAGAGCTGTAATCGGGATACGAAGGGCTCTATTCATAGTTGGGACACAAATCAGGTAAAGCACAAATCTCTTCATGAAAACTTGTGTTGAGTCTCTGTAAACTGTCTCATGTAAGCTAGAGTTTTTAAAAAAAATCTAAAATTTGGCTTGGATTTGCCAACATATTGTTACGGGGCTGACGAGACGTGAGACTTGCGGATCCATTCGCAGAGCTTTTTTATTGTAGAAGACAGAGACGTGGTCATACAGCAGGCATGGGTCAGCTAATGGCAGACAGGTATATGGGGGGCGAAAGACTTGATTTGACTCGTGATGATCAACTGTGACCTGACTAGACTCATGCAAAGGAACTGTGACTTGATTGAACTCAGGAAGAACAACTGTGGCTTGATTGAACTCAGGAAGAACGACTGTGGCTTGACTGGACTCAGGAAGAACGACTGTGGCTTGACTAGACTCAGGAAGAACAACTGTGGCTTGACTAGATGCGGTTGTGTCCGCCATCTTGTGATCAGGCTCCGCAACTGCCGCCC
>NW_015505329.1:1617025-1631228 GCF_001515645.1 Sinocyclocheilus grahami
TGTAAACAGGTGTGTGCAATTCGTGCTGAGTGCAATCAGTGCAATGCATGATGGGAAATGTAGTCCGGGGTGCTATGCAACAGTTTGTGTAGTGCGAGAGTCAATGAAATGGAAAGTTCATGGACCGGATTCGTGACACATATATTTAAGCAATTAAAAATCAAAGATTGCAATATGAACTCTAACATTTCTCATCAAATTCTCCCAAAACCAAATTACCTCAATGGTTTCATTTGTGTCTAAATGCCAAAATGAAACTGTTACTGAGTCTCCTGAGCTCTGAAAGAACAAGCAATAACATTTTCCTCTAGGATATAATGTTCATAGGAAGGGAAATCATAAATGAAACCAATATCTCAATTGCTTTTCAAAGTCAGAAATTGGATGCTTTTGCTTAAGATAGTAAAGTCAAAGATCTCAATATGATATTTCACCATCAAGTTCGTCAAATGATGCTAATATCAACATTAATTTTAGCTGTATGTCACATTTCCATTTACACTCTTAAAATTAAAGGTTCTTTCAGCATCAATGGTTCCATAAAGAACCTTTCACGAGTTTGCCTGCCCATCCAGTCCTGATGGTTAATGACAAATGAACTTGGCTTGCTGTTGTCGGTGAAGGCTCGAACCCGAGGCTCGGCTTGAGCTCCGAGTTCAACATTGCGGTACTACATAGAAGGAGAATAACGGAAATAGAGGAGGAGATGGGGAGGTGGAGGGATGCCAGAAGAATTGTCGCTGGGATGGTGCAATGATTGCTGCTTATATAGGCTCATAATGATGATTGCAGGACTGCATGATTAGGCCCCTCCTATTTGGAACTTCACTTAACATTTATGGAATCTTTCCATTCCGCAAAAGGTTTTTTTTATAGTGGAAAAAGATACCTGAATCTCTCAATTCAATATGAACTCTCAATTGTCTATTACAAAGTCAGAATTGTGAGATCTAAATTCGCAATTCTGACTTTTTTTTTTTTTTTTTTTTTTTTCTCGCAATTGCGAGTTTATATCTCGGAATTCTGACTTTATAACAAGCAACTGTGAGATCAAAACATGCAATTTTCCACAGAATTGGTCCTTATAATTCGCAATTGAGAGTTTCTCTCCAAATTCTGAGAAAAGTCCCATTGAGAGGGAAAAAAGTCAGAATTGTGAGATAGAAAGTCTTTTTTTTTTTTTTTTATTCAGTGGCGGAAATGGGCTTCCATAGTAAATAAATACCAGTGTAAGACCGTGAAGGTGAAACATGTTGTCACACCTTAAGCCTGAATGTCCTGCAAATGATTATGGTGTATTGGTGATCGCCAGGACAGAAGATGGAGCTCATCCACTCTGTCTCTGGAATTGCTCAGACTGTTTGTGGAGTTTCTCTAAAGCAAGACGGACTGGTGTATGTCGGCCTCGGCTCTGATGGGTCAGCAGACTCAAATCCAAAGAGCTGTGTTCAAAGACCACCCCAGCAGGAAGCGCATCAAAAGAACTCAACCGCCACCCCATGCCAAAGAGCATGTTTTCTCCAGATCAGACACTGATCTCTAGCCAAAATGTAGCTAGACATGAAGCTTTTTTTTTTTTTTTTTATTCTTTTGGTCTGGTCTGATGTGATGTGGATTCAGTCATGAATTAGCTAAATCAAGTTACAGTATGAGAAATATTGATCAAAATTTGCTCATACAATTTGTCATTACACCAATGAAAATGTGAAAACTGTTTCCAGAAAGGTTTCTCACTCTTCAATCACAGAAATGCAATATAATAATTGCATACATTTAATAAATTATATAGGCATTTAAGACATTGACTACATATTTTGCACTGTAATAAATACTATGTTTTTCAAACTAATAATTCTATATATTTTTTCTTTACAAAGGATTCACAATTATAAATATCCATTCTTCCAACAGCTTATCATTTGGGGTTGCAAGGTTTCTGTAGCCTATAAATATACATATTAATATATTAAACATAAAAAAAATAAATACGGTTCATAAGATTTTATGATTTTAGGACACACGATCCTTCAGAAATCATTCCAATATGCTGATTTACTGCTCAAGGAACATTTATTATCAATGTTGAAAACAGTTGTGCTGCTTAATATTTTTCTGAAAACCATGATACTTTTTCAGATTCTTTGATGAATAGAAAGTTCAAAAGAACAGCATTTAAATAAAACATTTTTTTGTTACTGACACTTTTGATTAATTTAATGCATCTTTGCTGAATAAAAGTATTAATTTCTTTGAAAAAAAAACCCCATCTTTTTGACCCCAAACTTTAGAATGGTATATTGTTATTAATTAATTTGAATATTTTTATGTAAATAAATAAAATAAAAAAGCACACACACATATATATATAGTAATGGTAATAACATTATAATTATTGTAGATATTAGACATATTGTACTATTGTTGGCATTTACAGTACATTAAAATTATCAGCCAATAACTTCCAATCTGCCTCGTCCTCCCATAAAACTTTAAAAGACAAACTTGTCTGCACTTGTTATGGTAGTCTCACAGCAAGCTGAATGGAATGACTGAAAAAAATCATTCTGCCTCATCCCTCTGCATGGTATCTCCTGGCCAATCTGTGCTCATGTAAATACCAGCTGCTTCACTTCTCTGAGCCATGGCAATACACACCCACACACTCCACGGCAATCCCATGACACCACACTCAATGCTTTAATCACATTAATCTTTCAAAAACTGTCACTATAGCCAATGCAAGACTCCATCTATAGCCTTTTTCCACAAGTTACACTGGCTAGCAAAGATAGTGATGCCGTGCAAGACTGCTGGGTTTATCAGAAGGAATCATACTGACCTACATACAGCACAAGCACACAGACTCTCACACGCTCAGCCACATGGCACCACTACTGCAAATACTCCACGAATTAAAAAAAAAAAACATCGAGCCATGGGGTTTAATGCATGAGCTACAGCATGTTGTCGGGGAAGAAATGGAGAGGACACATTGTTTTCAGCATAACAATGTGCTTCCTCCACGTACGGAACCTGTAAAAGGTTCAGTTTAACAAGATCTCATGTCAGGATACACTAGGGCCGTACGGATGGGCGGTTTGACAGTATATACACAGTACATTATGATGCTAGAAATGTGTCAGTCGGTAGATTTTCCTTAATACCCCTGTAACTTTTGCACAGCTGTTCATAAGACCTGATATAGTCTGTTCAGAATATACTGAACTGCAAAAAGCATGTTAGATACCTGAATGGCGCCAGATCGAAAGGGAGTTTGGTAAAACAATGACTAAAGCGATATTTAGCAATTGAACCTCATAGCCTAAATGAAGTCAGCGAAAAAGCCATTTAAGATGAGATGCATTTTGACTAAAGCTATTACAAACTACAGTATATCCCTATTTTTTATTAATATGCACTGATAAAACAGTCACAGTAACACCATGAATCTATATTACAAATTAAAAAAAAAGTTTTTGATTTGATGTTGACATTAGTTTGGCTATTTATACCCATTTTTCCTTTTATTCAGCAAGAATGCATTAAACTGATCAAAAGTGACAGTAAAGACAGAGAGAAAGAAATGCATACAAATATACATACACGCATACATAAATGTCAATAAAAAATTAATAAAATAAGTGTAGGATTTACTTTTGTAACAATTTTCACTCAAAATATTCTAGTAAATTTCACAAAGAATTTAAATTACAAAGAAGTAAATGTGAACTTTTTTTTGATAGAAACACTGAAGTACTTTCTTGTAAAATTCACTCCAATATTCTTTGTTTTATTAATTACAACTTACATATAATAACTTGCATATAATTTTACAGTGTATCACAGTTTCCTCAAAGAATATTAAGCAGTACAACTTTTCCAACACTGATAATAATAAGAAATGTTTCTTGAGCAGCAAATCAGCATATTAAAATGATTTCTGAAGGATCATGTGACACTGAAGACTGGAGTAATGATGCTGAAAATTCAGCTTTACATCACAGGAATAAATTACATTTTAAAATATCTTCAAATAGAAAACAATTATTTTAAATTGTAATATTATTTCCCAATATTACCATTTTTACTGTATTTTTGATCAAATAAATGCAGCCTTGGTAAGCATAAGAGATTTTTCATAAACATTAAAAAATTAAAAATCTTACCAACCGCACACTTTTGACCAATTGTGTAGTTTTGCAAAGCATAATTCAACATGATGCTTGCGATCAATAATTGCTTGATTTTTATTGTACATTTCTGCCATATGGACATTAACTTGAGATAGTCACCACTGATAAGCTATTACTAAATATAATGTAGAAACTTAAATTTTCCGTAAAGCTGCTTTGCAACGATTTGCATTGTGAAAAGCGCTATACAAATTAACTTGAATTGAACATAATTCAGAATAGATGTTTTATAGTATGTGCTTTACTGTTTTCAGTCTTTTCAACTCAAGTGTTTCATAATGTGAAGCTATTATTTTTTTTGTTCATTTGTTTAACCTTTTGCATCTAAAATGGGAAAACTATCAAATTTGATGAACCTTTTATTTTCTCTTTCAGGCTTACATTGTATTCAAGTCATACATTTAATTAGTTCATGCATATGTAAATCAAACCTATGAACTTGCTGTTGCTATAGCACCACATACTCTGCTTTGGAATGATTTGTAATCTCACAATAAAGTGCTATAGAAATAAAACAACTATGTTGATAATATATACCGTTACTGTGATCTAAAATGACTCAAACAAGATTTTAGTCACACCACCCACCCCTAATAACAAAGTGCTTCCTCCACATAAGGAAACTGTGTAACACGCTCATAGCTGGTGTCAGAATCCACTGTAGAAACACACTCAAAGGAAGCAGATGCAGAGTACCAGAAAAAAGAAGCTCAAAACGATGCTATGCCTAATATAACATCGTCGTCACGGCGTGGTTGCTATGGCTGCAGTTGTCAGCATGGCACAGGGGGCTCATGCCATGACTGACAGCTGTGACAGCGATGTAATCCAATCCCCTCGCTGCAAAAAACGTCTTCATCAGAGCCCGACTGCACAGAGATCTTGACATGAACTGAGTGGGAGAGGAACACGTAGGCAACACAGTGGAAAGCCGCCTGGCGCATGGAATTATATTCTGACAGAGGAGAAATTCATGAAGCATCTTCGAAGAGATTAGACAGAGAGGAAATAATCCGGTGGGAAGGTGAGGGACAGTGACAGGGCAAAGTATTGCGATCAGCAATATATGATGAAAAACATTTAAAAATGAGCATAATACAATACATTTAGAGAGGTTTATATGCAAAGTTAAAATTGACCTCTTTACTTTAATGACGGATCATTAATCATGAATCTACAGAACTGTTGAAGACGTATAAGTAAGTGTAACAAAGCTATTTAATTTGATTTGAATAAATTATGCAGTTGCTTTGTTTTACAGTTTTATTTGACAATTTTGTTTGCTGTCTTTTGTCAGCAGTAGCACAAAACAAAGAGCAAATAAAATGGTTATTGTTACAATTAATGAAAATAAATGAATTTGAATTGATACCATTGTTGTGTGCTGAATGTTTAAGTCTGTGTGACTTTAGAATATTAACACACACTATTTAAGGATTATATAAACCCAATTAAAAGCATCTCAAGGTATTTATGAAAACTGAAATTTGAAAAAATTCATAAACACACAAGAAATATACTACTGATTTAATTAGAAGCTAGGTCACCTTCTATAAGCAACCTATTTATTAAATTTTTCTTCCCTTGAAATCAATTAACTCTGATTTCATGATGCGTTACTGTATTAACAGAATGAAAATAGTGACATAAACGAAGTTCCAAATTTAATTTGATTTGAATAAATTATGCAGTTGCTTTGTTTTACAGTTTTATTTGCCAATTTTGTTTGCTGTCTTTTGTCAGCAGTAGCACAAAACAAAGAGCAAATAAAATGGTTATTGTTACAATTAATGAAAATAAATGAATTTGAATTGATACCATTGTTGTGTGCTGAATGTTTAAGTCTGTGTGACTTTAGAATATTAACACACACTATTTAAGGATTATATAAACCCAATTAAAAGCATCTCAAGGTATTTATGAAAACTGAAATTTGAAAAAATTCATAAACACACAAGAAATATACTACTGATTTAATTAGAAGCTAGGTCACCTTCTATAAGCAACCTATTTATTAAATTTTTCTTCCCTTGAAATCAATTAACTCTGATTTCATGATGCGTTACTGTATTAACAGAATGAAAATAGTAACATAAACGAAGTTCCAAGTGCCTAACCAAAGGGAACGCTAATCACTATAATGGCGAGTAAAAAAAAAAAACACATTTTAGGAAAATCAACATCAATTTATGAAGTTAGCTTATGTGATGTTCTCTCAAATATTTCAGTTGTATTGAAAATTCAACATTCAAGATGACTTTGGGAAACGAGTGAGTGCAACTAGTGAAAGATAACGGCAGACATTGAGGAAATGGGTGAAAAGTCTATTAAGATGCTTTTTCTTTTCTTCTGTTATGTTGCACATTAGCAACATATTAGTGCACTGCTGCCTCTCACTGGTTTATTAATGTCACTGGTTCCTTTGTGGCAACTTGAATATTTTAAGTACATTAAATTTTTCTTCCCTTGAAATCAATTAACTCTGATTTCATGATGCGTTACTGTATTAACAGAATGAAAATAGTGACATAAACGAAGTTCCAAGTGCCTAACCAAAGGGAACGCTAATCACTATATTGGCGAGTAAAAAAAAAAACACATTTTAGGAAAATCAACATCAATTTATGAAGTTAGCTTATGTGATGTTCTCTCAAATATTTCAGTTGTATTGAAAATTCAACATTCAAGATGACTTTGGGAAACGAGTGAGTGCAACTAGTGAAAGATAACGGCAGACATTGAGGAAATGGGTGAAAAGTCTATTAAGATGCTTTTTCTTTTCTTCTGTTATGTTGCACATTAGCAACATATTAGTGCACTGCTGCCTCTCACTGGTTTATTAATGTCACTGGTTCCTTTGTGGCAACTTGAATATTTTAAGTAAGTGTCACTCAAAACAGTAAGTAAATTGCTTTATTTGCCTTGAAAGTAGCTGCAACTTAATAAAACCTAGTAAGTATAACAACTAAGTAAAGATAACTAATTAAATCTAAGTAAGGTACACTATTGGATTTTACAGTGTGGTCCTGCACTCTCAGAAAAAGGTACAAAAGTTGTCACTGGGGCGGTACCTTTTCAAAAGGCACACCTTTGTACTAAAAGAGTCCTTAATGGTACCTTAAAGGTATATTATTAGTACCTAAAGTGTACATATTAGTACCTAAAAGGTACAAAAGTGTACCTTTTGA
This sequence comes from Sinocyclocheilus grahami, assembly GCF_001515645.1. NCBI lineage: Eukaryota > Metazoa > Chordata > Actinopteri > Cypriniformes > Cyprinidae > Sinocyclocheilus > Sinocyclocheilus grahami. Next base: position 1,624,407 of record NW_015505329.1, read on the forward strand.
AAAGGTACCGCCCCAGTGACAGCTATTGTACCTTTTTTTCTGAGAGTGTGGAACAACATTACTATCAGATCTTAGGCTTAGGCTTGAGCAAAATACGTATTAGCCAATCATTGTCCTCTGTCTTTAGGGTTAGGTAAAGGGTTTGGATGATCCGTGTTACATTGTTCCAGGAGCTTGTCGTATTGGTTTGATGTGATTTCACATAACCTGTGCCCAGCATGCTGCCCAGACTGAACTGAACCTCACCTGAACTTTCCCACTCAACATGAATGTGTAAAGAATCTCACTAGATAATCATGTTTGACAGGCTCCTGGATCTGAAAGAAACAAGCAGGTGGCTGCAGGCAGCAGGCTCATTTCCTGCACCTCTCCGAGCTTTTCTAGTCTTTGGTGTTCAGTATCAATCCTGAGAGGTTTTAGAGGTTACTCAAACTGCTGAGAGGTTACTCTTTCATAGCTTGGGAGGCTTAATGGAGTTAATTCGGGTTTCATTTAACTGTTGTCCTGGAGTAAGAGTCTAGAGCTATAAAATGAATGATAGCATACTTCAGATCATTTAGTCTTCGAATAAGTTGAATAAGAAATGTTTGAATTCATTTTGAACATACACTACAGTTCAAAAGAGTACGTTTTTTTAAGAAGTCTCTTATCCTCACCAAGGCTGCATTTATTTGATAAAAACTGTAATATTTATCATTATAAAACATCTACATATGAGATTTCTCAGCAAGAACATCTAAAACCCAAACGTCTCCATTTAGTCTCCTGGATGACAGACTGTTTTAAACAGATCTCAGTGATTTTTCTTTTTTTTTATGTATTCCTTTCTCCCCTTTTCAGTTTTGTACCATTGTGTAAAACTTCATTTGTACAGTAATTTTCTTCTGCTCTCTGATGTGGGTGTTGTTTGTAGTGCCAGTTCTCGCTGTGGCAGCACCTCCACATGTACACCCAGGCACTGACGCCTTCAGATGTCTTATAAAGGCACAGCGGGTGTGAGCTTCAGCTCTGTCGCACCATCCATTATAGTTCACTTCATTTACTGACACAATGTCTTTCATCTTCTCTAATTACTCAACTTCATTACTCGATACCTGCCTCCCTATGTCAGAACGGCATGTTTTCAGTTCCACATGCGTCAGGGGAGTGTGCTGACACAGCTATTGATATTTTTGAGTCCAGTGGGCTGAGGGCTACTATCTATGTGACCCACATGGGTGGGGATCTGCTTCATATTATAGGTTCCAAGAAGGAAAATTCTGTCATTATTTACTCACTCATTTTGTCATTCCAATCCCATATGCTGTTATTTTTTCCTTGGATCATAAAAGACAAGTGACTTGGTGCATAACGCTCCAAAAGGGGCTATAAAACAACATTAAAGAACCTTAAAAGTAGTCTATATGACTTGTGAACTATAGGATTACTGATCCAACTTGCCAAAATCACAGTAAAAAGCCATCAACTTGTCCCTCATCAATCCTATGCAAAGTCATACACTACCGTTCAAAAGTTTTTCAATGTTTGTGAAAGAAGTCTCTTCAGCTCACCAAGGCTGCATTTATTTGATCAAAAATACAGTAAAAACTGTAATATTGTGAAACATTATTACAATTTAAAACAACTGCTTTCTATTTGAATGTATTTTCAAATGTAATTTATTCCTGTGTTGGCGAAGCTGAATTTTCAGCATCATTACTCCAGTCTTCAGTGTCACGTGATCCTTCAGAAATCATTCTAATATGCTGATTTGCTGCTCAAGAAACATTTCTGATTGTTACCAGTGTTGAAAATAGTTGTGCCGCTTAAAATTTTTGTAGAAACCATGATACATTTCTTTTTATGATTCTTTGATGAATAGAAAGTTCAAAAGAACAGCATTTCTTTGAAATGGTAATCTTATGAAAACATTACGTCTTTACTGTCACTTTGGACCGATTTAATGCATCTTTGCTGAATGATAGTATTTCTTTTCTTAAAATAAAGCTTATACTGACCCCAAAGCCTCTGAGCAGCAGTATATTAATACATATTAAAATATGCATAATATAACGAGAGAAATATCACAGACAAAGAACAAATTAATCTTCTGGCCTTTCTGATTTTTCCAAACAAATGGGAAACGACACTACAGTCCAAACTTACTTGATCTCGGACTGCTGAGTTTTTCAATGTTTGTGAAAGAAGTCTCTTCAGCTCACCAAGGCTGCATTTATTTGATCAAAAATACAGTAAAAACTGTAATATTGTGAAACATTATTACAATTTAAAATAACTGCTTTCTATTTGAATGTATTTTCAAAATGTAATTTATTCCTGTGTTGGCGAAGCTGAATTTTCAGCATCATTACTCCAGTCTTCAGTGTCACGTGATCCTTCAGAAATCATTCTAATATGCTGATTTGCTGCTCAAGAAACATTTCTGATTGTTACCAGTGTTGAAAATAGTTGTGCCGCTTAAAATTTTTGTAGAAACCATGATACATTTCTTTTTATGATTCTTTGATGAATAGAAAGTTCAAAAGAACAGCATTTCTTTGAAATGGTAATCTTATGAAAACATTACGTCTTTACTGTCACTTTGGACCGATTTAATGCATCTTTGCTGAATGATAGTATTTATTTTCTTAAAATAAAGCTTATACTGACCCCAAAGCCTCTGAGCAGCAGTATATTAATACATATTAAAATATGCATAATATAACGAGAGAAATATCACAGACAAAGAACAAATTAATCTTCTGGCCTTTCTGATTTTTCCAAACAAATGGGAAACGACACTACAGTCCAAACTTACTTGATCTCGGACTGCTGACCTTCACCTGTCCAGAACGCCTGAGAGCTCAGTTCAAAATTAAAGTCCCCAAACATCAGTAAAATCAATAGTAAATGGTAAGTACAACTATATTTGTACTTTTTTCTGGAGAAAATGTATTTTTTGTAGAAACCATGATACATTTCTTTTTATGATTCTTTGATGAATAGAAAGTTCAAAAGAGCAGCATTTCTTTGAAATGGTAATCTTATGAAAACATTACGTCTTTACTGTCACTTTGGACCGATTTAATGCATCTTTGCTGAATGATAGTATTTCTTTTCTTAAAATAAAGCTTATACTGACCCCAAAGCCTCTGAGCAGCAGTATATTAATACATATTAAAATATGCATAGTATAACGAGAGAAATATCACAGACAAAGAACAATTAATCTTCTGGCCTTTCTGATTTTTCCAAACAAATGGGAAACGACACTACAGTCCAAACTTACTTGATCTCGGACTGCTGACCTTCACCTGTCCAGAACGCCTGAGAGCTCAGTTCAAAATTAAAGTCCCCAAACATCAGTAAAATCAATAGTAAATGGTAAGTACAACTATATTTGTACTTTTTTCTGGAGAAAATGTAAGCAGCTTCGGCTTGTGCAAATGTCACAACAATGCTAGGGTGTTGCCATGCAGTTTGAAGTATCATTTATACCTGGAGCACATTTGAGCTGTACACTGAAGTTTAATACTATATACTTAAAATTATACCTATGGTTAATTATTATCTATAGTTAGGTTTGAGTATGAGCAATAGTTATAGGGATAATGGTGCTTGCCTTAGCAAAGAAGACAATTATTAAGCAACTGTAAGCATAATTAAAATTGTTTAATATTTAAATTAATTCTTCATTGTACTCTAATTGTATAAAACGCTAGAGATACTCAACAGCAGAACAGAAAAAAATACTAATAAAATGTACTGTACTAATTTTCTGCCAGGACAGTTATCCATTCATTTTATGGACAATACATTTTCATTAACTCTTTCATTAGATTTTTAACATGTAAATCACCTTTAAAAAAAAATCAATACAGAAAATTCCTTCACATTAATACAGTACATTGTGCCCTATTTTTACAGATTTATTTTTAGAATGTACTTCCTTTGCTCAATTATCCACAGGAACAATGACTACATCAGCCAACTAAATATCACTGCACTTACAAACGAAATCCATTTCAATCAGTTCTCTGAAAAGCTGTGTTGCTTCACGAAGATGAAAGAAGAGTTCTTGAGTATACATTGTTGAGGAGTTCAGGGTTATGCAGTTTGGAGTATCATTTATACCTGGAGCACATTTGAGCTGTTTAATACTATATACTTAAAATTATACCTATGGTTAATTATTATCTATAGTTAGGTTTGAGTATGAGCAATAGTTATAGGGATAATGGTGCTTGCCTTAGCAAAGAAGACAATTATTAAGCAACTGTAACCATAATTAAAATTGTATAATATTTAAATTAATTCTTCATTGTACTCTAATTGTATAAAACGCTAGAGATACTCAACAGCAGAACAGAAAAAAATACTAATAAAATGTACTGTACTAATTTTCTGCCAGGACAGTTATCCATTCATTTTATGGACAATACATTTTCATTAACTCTTTCATTAGATTTTTAACATGTAAATCACCTTTAAAAAAAAAATCAATACAGAAAATTCCTTCACATTAATACAGTACATTGTGCCCTATTTTTACAGATTTATTTTTAGAATGTACTTCCTTTGCTCAATTATCCACAGGAACAATGACTACATCAGCCAACTAAATATCACTGCACTTACAAACGAAATCCATTTCAATCAGTTCTCTGAAAAGCTGTGTTGCTTCACGAAGATGAAAGAAGAGTTCTTGAGTATACATTGTTGAGGAGTTCAGGGTCTGTTTTCTCTAGGTGAACACCGGCGGCCGCTCTCGTTCTGCTCTAGAGAGTTCAGAAAGACATCCACAGGCAGGGTGCATGTGAAGTTAGCTGACCTCTTTCAGTCGGTATTGTCAGAGTATTAAGTATATTCATCCTCTTGCTGAGGAGACACTTGAAAATATCTGAGGTCATTCTGTTCAACTTTAAATATAGAAATATATACTATGAGAATTGTCAAATGAGAATTTACTCAATTGATTTCAATAAAATTTGGTGTCGTTAAGTTGCTAAATATTCATAATAAACATGCCTGGTTTTGTATATTATGAATATTGTTAACTCTTTGACGAATTGTTTTGGATAAAAGCATCTGCTAAATGTAGGCTAACAACAAAATATTCTAATAAACATAAAAATACACAGCACACATAAATACTGGGTAAAATACACCATCTATTTAGATTGAACTACTTTCTAGATATTCTTCAGTAGTGAAGTAATGATTGAAACTATATAATCATTTTTACCGAACTTTTTTACTGTCTTTGCGCATTGTCATATTATTTTAGTATCATTTAGATATTACAATTTTTATAAATATTTAAATTTTTTGTATTTTCTGTTTTCCTTTTTGATTTAGTTAAAATTGCATTAATTTTTATTGTTTTATTAAAAATGTATTTGTTTTATATATATATATATGTCTACTATATAGATTTTATTAATTTTTATTTCAGTGTCAGTTTTAGCTATTTTAGTACAAGTTAAACTAAATGAAAATGAGAAATGTCGCCTTGGCAACTAGCAGAAAAATTGTTATTTATTTTTTCTCAATGACTTTTTTTTCATTTACAAGTAACAACGTTATTATGGTTTTAGTTTAGAATTTAACTACAACCCAGTCTTAAAATGCCGCCTATTTAGGCAGCTTACTAGATCCACAGAGCATCTGTAAAGCTTTATGGAGAATAAATCTCAGTTTTAGTCTTTCTTTCTTACAATTCCTTTGAAACCTTTTTTTCCAAGAGGATCTTTATTGGTTTTTCATGCAAGATGCTTTGTAAAGTCAAAATCATATGCGGTCTGGTAGTAAGACATTGCGAAACATGGTGTAAAGGACTAATCCTCTTACACCACACTAAATAAACTTTATGGATCTAGAATAATCTTTAATCCACACAACACAGCCATATTAGAGATGCCTTGGTCTTAGCGTAAGCCCTGCCATTTAGATTAAACAAACACCATTTTCCCAGCAGGACTGAGACCACACATGCACGTCCATAAAGGGCGACCTATTTCATGACAAGCAGGTTTTTTAAACTATGCTGTAGCACATTTACTGACCCTTTGAGCTGGATATTTAACAACTGTATGCCTCTGCTATAATGCAAACATAAACATAAGGTGTAGTACTTTCTTTGCCAAAATAAAGGGAATAAAACACAATATTCCTCGAAAGAATGGATCTCACAATAGTCTGTTCATGCTCTGGTCGCTGTGTGGGTTAAATAAATGCTGTTTTTAATACTGGAATTTGGGCTGAACTATATGAAATATTCACAAAATATCCATGGTAATAAATGTAAGCAGCATCATCAATATTACAATAATTGCTCTTTATTTGCCATTAAGTTTCCTAAAGACCACGTCGCCAACTTTTGCTACTATAAGAGCATTAAAAATTCTAAACTTAAATGCAATCCTCATCTGATATTTAAAGAAAAAAATAAGAGCGTAAATATTGCTTGCTTATTTCTAATTGCTCTGAAATGGCTTTTAAGAAAACATAAAATTTTGAATTGAATTTTGAATTAATGCAAATAATACTAATAAAATGAAAAAATAATTAATGAAATAAATTAATGATATTGAGATATAAAATAATAAAAAATTTTGTCAGAAATCCTTTAACAATACACACTACTGTTCAAAGGTTTGTTGTTGTTTTTTTTTTCTTTTTCGAAAGAAATTAATACTTGTATTCAGCAAGGATATGTTAAATAGATAAAAGTGAAAAGTAAAACCATTGTTACAAAAGATTTATATTTTGAATAAATGCTGTTATTTATATATATATATATATATATATATATATATATATATACACACTATATTTCTCTCA
>NW_015505329.1:1631367-1631936 GCF_001515645.1 Sinocyclocheilus grahami
TACACACAATATTGCTCTCATAATACTACATGTTTTATTTAGAAAAATTTTAAATTGTGTCACGAGTCCTAACTCAAACATAATATATAATTTATGAAGAGTTAAATATCCCCAAATAATACCCTAAAGTTGTTCTTGACTCCACTCCATAGAGTTGCTGTCTTCAACCAGTTTACAATGACTATACTGAACGTACAGTATCATCACATGGACACAAAGAGCTTGCAGTTTTGTGAGACTTCCACAACTATCACAGAATCGTACTCCTTACTCCCTGTGGGAAAATATTGGCAACCGAAGAAGAAAGTAAAATGTGACAGCGAGTGGAAATGACGTAATAAACATAATGAAAACTAGGGATGCACCGATATGAAAATTTTGGCCGATACCGATAACCGATTATTCTTTATTTTTGAAAGCCGATAACCGATATGTTGGCCGATAAATCTATATCCAAATTGTTATATACTTTTTGAGAGCCTGATTACAAAAAAGGTCTCATCATTAAAAGCCACATCCCAAACACTTCAACATAAGCAGCCTAGTTTGAACGGTGTACGTTTTAAAAA
>NW_015505329.1:1633798-1664225 GCF_001515645.1 Sinocyclocheilus grahami
TATATATATACACACAATATTGCTCTCATAATACTACATGTTTTATTTAGAAAAATTTTTAATTGTGTCACGAGTCCTAACTCAAACATAATATATAATTTATGGAGAGTTAAATATCCCCAAATAATACCCTAAAGTTGTTCTTGACTCCACTCCATAGAGTTGCTGTCTTCAACCAGTTTACAATGACTATACTGAACGTACAGTATCATCACATGGACACAAAGAGCTTGCAGTTTTGTGAGACTTCCACAAATATCACAGAATCGTACCCCTTACTCCCTGTGGGAAATTATTGGCAACCGAAGAAGAAAGTAAAATGTGACAGCGAGTGGAAATGACGTAATAAACATAATGAAAACGCTTTAGCTTTAAACCCACTGTACCTCTGCAGCACTTAAGAACATGCAACCCAGGTCACATTTCATCCCAAAGGAATATGTGGTATAATTCAGTGGTTAAAGCGTGCAGAGAATAGGATGCGCTGCTCCATTTAGTGAATATGAGCACGATCAAACTACTTCTGGGAAGTTCACACTCTTAATGCGCAGTGCAATTAGGACTGCAGCTTTCTTAAATTAGAGCCAAATTTAGCTGCTTCAAAATAAGTAGAAATAAACATCAATCACAAGGGAAATGCATTTTCCAAACTGTTAAAATGCCATTAAACATTCTTTGAGAATAATGTATTCTGAGGAAACCGGCCTCGTTTGTATGCGTGTCCTAAATTTAAAGCCCTTTGCCAAGAGTCTGGAGTAGTTTTCAACCAATTATAGTCGCGGGGTTCGTTTGCCTGTAGGTCCGTATGAAAATCAGGGTCACACGGGGTGACATTTAAAATGCATTCCCTGAAATGAGTTCAGAATTTCACTCGGCACATTTCCTTATGTGCTCACCTACATCTGGCCCCCCCCCCATTCAATTTTCTTGAAATAACATTTCGGTCTTTAACATAGAGTTTATCCTCACACTCCACTTTCAATAAAGCCTCTTATTTTGAGACAAGGAATGTTCAAACAGCTCCAAGACCTCTTAAAATAGCAATTATTTGGACTAAAAGTGGCCTCTGATCCCGTGCCCTTTTTCTGAACTCTACAAACTTCAAAGCATTTTGGGAAAAAAAAAATTTTGTGGGGAAAAAAAACACTTAATATTCAGTAATATACTAGCATCAAATTGACTGCACTCACACTATTGGATGAAAACAAAACTTAAACTAAATTGAGCTGGAAAAATGACACTACTTCTGTAGAGCTGCTTTACAGCTGAATTGAATTAGTTTCATAATTGACTTGCAACACTTATTGAACTGAATTGAAACAACTGACTCGAGTTGAATAATGACACTATTGCCTTCTGTAGAGCTGCTTACAGTTGAATTATTATATAAGTTGAATATATATATATATATATATATATATTGTTGAGTGCTGCCCCTTTAAGAACATGTTTCAGTGGACTCATGTGATCGATGAGTGAGAAGGCACAGTAGAGAGAGGGCTGACAGAGAAAGGCCATGTTGTTCTGCTGTAGCTTGTTGAATTTCTAATGATTTCACATGAAAGTATGATTTAAACTATATATTCCCAGCGTGTTTGACCGCACACGTATGCACATAAATGTACAAGAATTCTAAACTACAAGTAAACAACAACAACTACCAAAATGTGTACGGTGTGAGTTCTGCACTAGTGGAATAAAGGACAAAATCAAGTTCCAAGTTAATGTTATCATTTCAAGGGTAACATTAAAGTCAAACACGAGGAAGAAAGAAAATTAATAACAACATGGACCAAGAAACAGAAGAAAGTTCTACCCCAGATCAACAACAAAGGGGTCTCAAGTGTCAACGTGGAGGTGCAAAGGCTGCTGTGACACGCTTGATGACACAGATTACAACAGCTATGAACTGTAATCAGCCCAAAGAGGTAGAGATGAAACTTGCTGCTTTGGATGAGGCTGTTAGGCGGTTTCATGAGATTCATGACATGTACCATAAAACATTAGAAGATGATGATGACCTGGATGCTTCTAAGGGCTATTTAACGTCAGTCCTGAGGGATGTGCAAGACTTACAGCACACAGTCTTATGCTGGCTTGAAGACTTTAAGCCATCAATGGAATCTTCTGATGCTTCAAACTTCCAAGAGGAACAGCAAATACTTGATGAAGCTGTTAAACCGCAAATGTCTCCTGTAGATGAACTATCTACCCAGTTTCAAGAGCTACATAATCTAAGACAGAAAGAAAATAAAGAGTTATCTGTGCTTTTATCTCAACAAGAAGAATGTTTGCGTGCAGAGTTTAAACTACAACTTCAGCAAGCTGAGTCTGAAATGGATGGACTAAAAGGCTTACTGAAACTGAAAGATGCTGAGATGGAGGAAAATCGGCAAAAGGCTGAGTTAATGACAATAAACAAAGATTTCTCAACTCCTGTCTCAGGTCACCCATCCCTTAACTTTCGTCCATCATTCTCAGCAGGAAATGATCATTCTTTATGTCAACTACTAGAGCTGTCAAGGCAACAGTATCAGTCACACATTGATTCCATGCACTTACCACCTGTTGACATCATCAAGTTCGATGGAGAACCCTTAAAGTACTGGCAGTTCATCAGATTGTTTTCCTCAGTGATTGACAAAGAGACAGTGCCAGATCAAGAAAAACTCACTCGTCTGCATCAGTACACTGTCGGTCAAGCTAGAGATGCTATCTCACACTGCTTGTACAACCCTGACTCTAGCCTGGGCTATGCAGAAGCCATGGCTATTCTGAAAAGACGTTTTGGCAATCCATATGCAATATCACAAGCATGGGTCGACAAAGTGCTCAATCACAAAGACATTAAAGACAACAAGCAGTTGCAAAGCTTTGCAGACATTCTGTGTAGCTGTCGAGACACTCTAAAGGCAATGAAGTGTGAGGATGAGCTAAATGGTGGACACACTTTGCTACAGATTATAGAAAAGCTGCCTGAAGACCTAAAGAAAAGATGGCTCACAATAAATTATGAGATTATCAAATCTGGACGTTTACCAAAGTTGGACGACATAGTCAGTCTTGTTGAATCTGAAGCCGCTAAGAGAGCTGATCCTATCTTTGGGAATCTCCAGCGAGTTCTAAATCAAATGCCAAGTCAAGCTTCAATAAGAAAAGGCAGACATTCGCAACAGTGTCAGTTACTAATGAATCCATCTACCCAGTTTCAAGAGCTACATAATCTAAGACAGAAAGAAAATAAAGAGTTATCTGTGCTTTTATCTCAACAAGAAGAATGTTTGCGTGCAGAGTTTAAACTACAACTTCAGCAAGCTGAGTTTGAAATGGATGGACTAAAAGGCTTACTGAAACTGAAAGATGCTGAGATGGAGGAAAATCGGCAAAAGGCTGAGTTAATGACAATAAACAAAGATTTCTCAACTCCTGTCTCAGGTCACCCATCCCTTAACTTTCGTCCATCATTCTCAGCAGGAAATGATCATTCTTTATGTCAACTACTAGAGCTGTCAAGGCAACAGTATCAGTCACACATTGATTACATGCACTTACCACCTGTTGACATCATCAAGTTCGATGGAGAACCCTTAAAGTACTGGCAGTTCATCAGATTGTTTTCCTCAGTGATTGACAAAGAGACAGTGCCAGTTCAAGAAAAACTCACTCGTCTGCATCAGTACACTGTCGGTCAAGCTAGAGATGCTATCTCACACTGCTTGTACAACCCTGACTCTAGCCTGGGCTATGCAGAAGCCATGGCTATTCTGAAAAGACGTTTTGGCAATCCATATGCAATATCACAAGCATGGGTCGACAAAGTGCTCAATCACAAAGACATTAAAGACAACAAGCAGTTGCAAAGCTTTGCAGACATTCTGTGTAGCTGTCGAGACACTCTAAAGGCAATGAAGTGTGAGGATGAGCTAAATGGTGGACACACTTTGCTACAGATTATAGAAAAGCTGCCTGAAGACCTAAAGAAAAGATGGCTCACAATAAATTATGAGATTATCAAATCTGGGCATTTACCAAAGTTGGATGACATAGTCAGTCTTGTTGAATCTGAAGCCGCTAAGAGAGCTGATCCTATCTTTGGGAATCTCCAGCGAGTTCTAAATCAAATGCCAAGTCAAGCTTCAATAAGAAAAGGCAGACATTCGCAACAGTGTCAGTTACTAATGAATCCACCATATCATCTGCACCAAAGACAACTTCAAGATTTAAATGTCCAAAGTGCACTGACGGACACTTCCTGAACCAGTGTCAAGCCTTTAGAGCTTTGTCTGTTCAAGAGCGTTTGGCCTTTGTTCAGCGAAAGCAACTCTGCCTGAACTGCTTTATGAAGGGTCATCGCAGCACAATCTGTTCTCGCAGCTGGGTATGCAAGGTGCCTGGATGCGGGAAAAGGCACAACAGTTGGCTACACTCTGCTATCATAGCTTCTAACAACGAAAGAAGCCAATCTACTAATCAAGCTACTGAAGATGAGCCAGCTGTCGACCCGCCACAAAACATTCAATACCAGCTGATGATTGGGCAAAATCGTTACATGAGGTAAACCTTGACCAAGAGTATTTGCCATTTGAACGGACACTGGGCGTCCTTTGGGATATAGAAAGAGATTGCTTCACATTTGATGTCAAGTCAGTGGATAAGCCTAGTTGTCTGTTACTGACCCAGCTCCATCACTTTTCCGTTGCTTCGGAACTGGCTTACGGTGCTGTTTCATATATCAGGATTGACGACACCAGCAGGCTGGTGATGTCAAAGGCCACACACAAAGCCTACCTGACTTATATGTTCAATGAGCCTGTGTGTGTGTGTGCGCGCATGTTTATGTAGTTTATGAGGACACAAATTTGTATAATAACATGGGTATGACATAGGTATTACAATGAGAAGGTGATTTATGAGGAAATTTTCAGGTATTACAACGAGAAGGTGATTTATGAGGACATTTTCAGTGTCCCCGTAATTCAAAAGGCTTATAAATAATTCAGAATTTTGAAAATCTAAAAATGCAGAAAGTTTCCTGTGAGGGGTAGGTTTAGGGGTAGGGTTGGTGTAGGGCAATAGAAAATATGGTTTGTACAGTATAAAAACCATTACGCCTATGGCGAGTCTCCATAAACCATAAAAACAAACCTGTGTGTGTGTGTGTGTGTGTTTGTTGGGTGGTGCGAAGGCAACAGAAGGCAACCTGAATGCTCCCGCTTCATTAGCAAGCCTTATTATAGTAGGTAACGTGGTGTGAAGTGTGAGTGGCTCTGACAGCACAACTTTTTTCCTGGGGGATTGTGTGATCAGGAGACAAGAGGCGAATCCTGCGTAATCTGGGTAATCTCTGCTCTAAGAGTGGATAAACCCTGCTGAGGCATGGGCCACACACGAAAGTTCAGTCTGCATTAACTGTTCCTATTGGTTGAGAGTACAGCCAATAGTTTGCAACGTGTCACAACTAAGCTTGATGCAATACAAGAAAACAAATATACACATTTTCTTAAAAATAAAGGTTTTCGCACTGATGCCAGCGAAGAACCATTTTGGGTTTCAATGAATTGCTCTTAAAAGAATCATTTTGTTCTTAGTGTGAAGTACATTTAAAAAATCTACAGAACCTTTTTCCAACTATAAAGAACCTTTTGTGGAATGGAAAGGTTCCATGGATGTTAAAGGTTCTTCATGGAACCATGGTGTTACATGTTGAACACAATACACTCTAATCATACTCAGTTTAAAAACAACGGTTATTTATTGGCATCTGTGGTTCCATGAAGAACCTTTAACATTTAGGGAACCTTTCAAATGCACAAAATTTTCTTTATAGTGGAAAAAGATTCTTCAGATTTTTTAAATGTTCTTCACACCAAGAAAAAAATTGTTCTTTTAAGAACTATTCACCGAGAGGTTCTTTGGGGAACCTAAAATGGTTCATCTAAAGCAGGGTTGCACAAACTTGGTCCTGGAGGGCCGGTGTCCTACAGAGTTTAGCTCCAACTTGCCTCAACACACCTGCCGGGAAGTTTCTAGCATGCCTAGTAAGAGCTTGATTATCTGGTTCAGGTGTGTTTAATTGGGGTTGGAGCTAAACTCTGCAGGACACCGGCCCTCCAGGACCAAGTTTGGGCACCCCTGATCTAAAGCATCACTACAAAATCAACCTTTAGCAAACTCTCTACTTCTCTGAAAGAAACATCTATGAATTGGTTCTTTAAAAATTCAGAATCCAATACGCTGATTTGGAGAACCTGAAATGTATCAACAACTTAATCTCCAATGATCTATAAAGACAACTCAAGAACCTTATCCTGTTGAAAAGAATAGTTGGTCATCAAAAATGTGTTGTGGATACTGATGTCCCAACAAGGCATCTTTGGTCAACCAGCATCACAGACCAGCACCAAACCAAAATAAACCGTAAGATCTAGTCTTTTCAGCTTCATAAGAAAAACATTCTAAGCTGAACCTGTGAAATTAAAACACCTCCTCCTTATGTCAGAGCATACTGATCATTTCATAATAATGTGGCTCAGATGTTATGACTGACAGAACATGGGTATTATGCACATGGATTCATTATGAAACAAGTATAACATAAGCAGAATCCACTATATGTGGCCTCTAAGCGTGGCCACGTAATGAGTGTCCTAAAGTGCACTTTGGATCTTGCGGAATCATATGGGAAAACATGACTAGAGCTCTGAGCGATGCCTTCAGCATGTAAAGGGAAGCTGTTTTTCTAACAGAAAGGGGTAGTTCACCCGAAAAAAGAAAATACTGTCATCACTTACTCACCCTCATGTGACTTTCTTTCTATTGTGAAGCACAAAGGAAGATATTTTGAGAAATATTGATACTATGGAAGTTAATGAGTTCTAATGTTGTTTGGTTCCCAACATTCTTCAAAATGTAGTCTTTTGTGTTCCACAGAAGAAAAAATGCATACAGTTTTAGAACAACATAAGGGTGAGCACATGATGACAGATTTTTCATTTTTGGAGGATTATACCTTCATAAAAGTTTACAGTGAACAATATGCTTTTTTATGTTGAACAGAAAGCAGAAGAAAGCTGTACTTCAGTCGATTCACCTAAGTCCTTTTAAGGAATGTCAGTCTTTATTATTATTACTATAATAAATGTTATATATATACACATATCCATATACTGTACATACATACATACATACAAACACACAAATTTATATATGTGCGTTTTAAATTTGTATATATATATATATATATATAGTGCTGTGAAAAGGTTTTTGCCCCCTTCCTGTTTTTTTAATTTTTTGCATATTTGTCGAGATACAACTATTTGAAAATCTGGAATATGAAGGTGCAAAAAAATCTAAATACTGAGAAAATCGCCTTTAAAGTTGTCCAGATTAAGTCCAAAGAAATGCATATTACTAATCAAAAATTAAGTTTGAATATATTTACAAAATATCTTCATAGAACATGATCTTTACATAATATCCTAATGATTTTTGGCATAAAAGAAAAATCTATAATTTTGACCCATACAATGTATTTTTGGCCATTGCTACAAATATACCCCAGTGACTTAAGACTGGTTTGTGGTCCAGAGTCACATATATATATATGTATATATACATACATACATACAGACAGACAAAAACACACATGCATACATACTGCTAAATGGATGTAAGTGTTTATATTTATTAAGTGTAATTATTATTTATATTATATTTATATATACAGTGTACTCTGTATATATAGTTCTGACTCTGAATTCTGATTGGATCAGCCACTTTCAAAAATTCACACACCAATAACAATAAGCTAGTTCTACAGGTGAAGTGGTTTTATCCACTTTGCTTCATGCCCAAAAACTCTCCCAATATCATTATTTTCATTATTTTATTACAGTAATGAACATTATAATAATGAGATTTTTTTTAAACAGAAAATTCACTGATTTTGATTAATGCACTACAAAAGTCTATATACTGTTTAAATTATAGAATTGTTGTACTGTATTAATGCATATATATTTGCATTACAGTAATGAGAATTTGGAGATGAGGTGAGTTACTGTCATGAAATAATATCACAATGTAAAAATATTATGGTCCTAAAATTTGGCTTAATTTTCTTATAATTAAAACAAAATATAATTATTAAATATAATATTTAACAAATGATTATATATTTATTACATTTCTAACAATTTATCATATTTTATAATGCGATATTGAACATTTGCAAATCAAAAGTCAAATAACTTCCATTACTTTGTACCTCAGAGCTCCTTCCATTATATTGTCAGATTTCATTATAATAATGATATGGCTGTTATCTAGCACAAGAAATCGAACAATCAGCCTGGGAAAATGGAGACAACCTACTGTGCTGAAATGGGGACATGTTTCTCTACCTTACTGACTTTGAGAATCTGAAATTAGGATGATGACAAATAACTCAAAAACGTTGAAGCTGTTTTGAAGCTAGACCGAAGATCTTTAGTTGTCCTTTTTCTTAGCCCAGAAAATAAAACAATTGCAATGCAACTTTGTGCAAACAGCCAGTCTGGAACCTTCACATCCCACTTACATCCATCAAGGTACTTATGGAAATAGCCATATACCTGTCTCCCAGAAGTACAGTGACTTCCCGTCTCCTGTCGTTTGGGAGCAAGCGGTCCAGATTCCACAGAGCAGTAAAAATAACCTCCATAAACATAGGGGCGCTGTCCTTGCACCCCTAACCCCAAGTCCCATGGCTCCCCTGAGTCGGGTAAAATCCACTCGGTCAGGAGGAAAAGAAACCCTAACGAGAGCAGAGAAAGAAGTTCAGTCACACAGACTGAAAGAGTTTGCGTGCCTCTTCAGTTAGTGTTCCCTGAAGGAACAGCGCGTGTGGCGGATCTCCTCGGCTTCAATGTCTAGTTGGCTGGAGCGAAAAGGAGAACGTTCTGGCTGAACAATAGCAAACAGCAGCCACTGCTGCCGCTGTCCTCTGCCTACTGCAGCTGACTGACGCCGCATCTCCCCTCCCTCTGCCTCACACTCACTCTCTCTCTCTCGAGCTTAGGGCACAAGGACGCTCCTTCGCTATGCTCCTGTGACGCTAAAGACGACAAGATAAGAGGGGAGTGCTGTCGCTAAGGGAGGGAGGGAGAAAGAGGGAGATTTATGAACTGCAAATTGCACATTTTCTGTGTCTGCTTGCTGAGAGATTGGAGTTGCATGAAGCTAGATGAGTATATGAAGGAAATTATAAATGCAAGAAAAATAATGTTGAGTTGCACTAAATGCTCTGCCTGAAAGCATGAAATTTACTTTCTTAATACATGTTTCTGGGTGTTTTGTGAACAATGTGCATGTAAGTTTGTTTGTAATTTATCTTCAAAATGCAATACCTGTACTATATTACTTTCTGAATAACATTACCAAGGAGGTCTGAGAAACAAGTTGATTCAGTCGCAAAGTGAATTGTGCCATCTTTGCTCATGCACACTCAAATCTGAATAAAATTATTTTTGAGCCAATTACCTCGAGTCGTAATGGCCATGAGACTAATTACTCTGGAACAGTGTTATAATAGTTAACTATAAAAAAAAATAAAAAAAATAAATAGTTAGTTACTGGAAATAAATGTTAAGTAAAATAAAATACAAATATTTTAATTATAAACATAAAAAACTTTATTTCAGCCAGTTGTGAAGGAAAAATTTCTAATTGTAATTTAGTTTAACTTGATAATAACAACTAAATAACTAACTAAAATAAAAGAAATAAACTATGTAGACATTTTAAAAACTAATAAAAAATAACAAAACAATTAAATTACTAAAACTTTAACCAAAAGAAAAAGAAAAAAAGAAAGAAACTATAATAATATCTCAAACATACTAAATTAACACTCCTCTAAAATGAAAAGCATTTCACTCATATTACAACAGTATAATGGGTTACAAATGCTGTTTCATTTGGATGAAGTACATCTTCAAATGTTCAAATATCAAAATTTCTACCATAATATAATGTCAGCCATGAACAAACAGAACAATCAAATGATTTTAAACCACACAATCTTACTGTACTCAACCTACTCAATCCATTCTCAGTATATCGACAGACTACAGCTTTTGATGTCATTGTGCAGGCAGAGATCACTAAATCTTAATGACTGTCTTGTTAATCCACTTTCCTAAGATCAATAACTCAGGTCGTGATCTTGAGTGGCAGATACTGGCACGGGCATGAGAGCAGACTAAATATCAGTGTATGAGGCTCAAGAGTCAAGACACTTTCACATTAGAGCTTTTGGTGTGGATTTGAGTCCAACTGACAGCAGAGTTTAGTTTATTTGGCTGTTAAAGTGACTGATGTGAAACAGCATTAGAATCTACTTTAAAAAGAGTGTAACAAATTTGCTATATAAAAAGTCACTAAATACATCCAGACGCTGTTTTTGATGCTCAATACTGGATCTACATCAAGCCTATATTTGCTGCTATACACAGAAAACGGAACAGTAAAAATAGCAAACAAGTCTTAAATCATTCCTTACATATAAGGTGCAAAAATATTTCACTCACTAAATGCACAATGCACAACCAAAAATGTAAAGATATTACCACCGCAGCAAGTTGCTTCATTCTTGAAACTCCAAAAATCAACCCACTATACAATTATTGAACAATAACCGTAGCAAATCTTGGGTCGTATTATAATTTTGTATAATTTTGAAACTGTTATATCAAACATATAGCAGCTAGATTATGTGAAGCATCAGCTCATTATCAAGAACAAATGAGATTTGATGTCACTGACAGCCAACCTATAGGCAATATACAGTATTTGTTGTACAATAAAATAATGACCAATTTGTAATTTTTGGGTGAACTATTCCTTCATACATTAATCAGAAGAGCTATTCTTTATACCAAATAATGAGAGGGAAAAAAAACATGCATGCACCTTCAAAAATTTTCATGGTTCTCATATATAACGAAAGCCATGTAAAGTTTGGCAAATGTCACTGATACATCAAAAAACACACCTCATTCATTATAAATGTGTCTGGGAGTCTGTAGTAGTGCAGTGGTTGGTAGTTTTATGAATGACAGTTGAACCCTGCAGGAGATCTTCTCTTCCTCTCCAGTGGTCAGACAGGCCATGAGTAAAGCCACTCAAGCAGAACCTGCCCCGGGTCAGGGCTAATGCTCACTCAACACCGCTGTGAAGCTCCCTGAGCAGAGGCACAGCCCGTGCCAACATGGAGATGGACTACAACACTAATCACTTTGTTAGGGAGTTTAGCCATCAGTTGTATTTAAAGGAGATTGTGGTCTGTTTGTCATTAACTGTGTTTCCATCCACTTACTTTTATGCAAATTTTGGAATATTGCATAAAAAACACTGGATGAAAATGGCAAGATGTGCATAAATATTAAAATGAACATAAAAAAATGTATGCACTCAACTGAGGCAGAATTTTTTTTTTTTTTTGGCAGGAAAATGTGCGTAAACTATGATGGAAACACATTTCCTGAATATATTCCTGGATGCACAACCAGAAACATGATTTTGCCTCAACAGATCATTTGACCGGATAACTCAACTAACCAGTGGACCAATCTCATTGCACACCGTCTAAAATATTGTCTAAGTCATTATGAAATGCCTTAGCTGAAGTCATCAAAATTATTTGGTATAATTACCTACCAGAAATTTCTCACACAATTGCATTCCCAAATATTATGCATTCGCTTCTGAAAGCAAGATAACATGACAATGTGTGTTTGTGCGTTTCATGAGCTAACAGGCTTTCCCAATTGCAGCAATGTTTTATTACTTATACTTTGCGCCAGTTTCCCTTGAAGTGCAGATTTTGTTCTTTCGAACACTTGGGATGGAAACGTTGTTTTATTTGAAAATGTTTCATGCGATATTCCAGTTTTTAGCACTGATTTAATCCACAATTTTGGATGAAAACATAGCTAGTGACAAGATATTTTAATTTGAGTATCAAGCAGTATGCCAGTAAAGACCAAATGTAATGCAATGCATGCAAATATTACAATGACTTCAGACTAAGCCTCAGACATCACGCCCACGGACCGTTGGCTGAACGTCTGATGCATACGGCACACCAAATTGGAAACACTTCAGGAGTTTCGAAGTCGTAATCTGATCTGAATTATACAGGATTTTCGGGAGATGTGTGTCACTTTCTTTAACATTCCTCCTGGAAACAAAGATGCTGTGATGCCAAACCTCATGGAAGAAGAAAGCCATCATGTTTACAACTGTGACAATGAGCGCTTATCAGGATCAAATAAATGCAAATATGTAAAGTTCGAGTTTTACACACTGGTCTGTTATTGTGGGGACATTTCCTCGCCCCCAAAAATGACGCGGCACAAAACGAAACGTGACTGGTTGCTTTACCTGTCAGTCATACGGCCTCTTGGGGGTCCTTGGCCATTCAAAGTGGCCAAGGTTCCCAGACCTTCTGCCGTCAGTCTGAAGGTCTGGCTACGCGAGACTACAATGACTTAAATAAATACATAACTGCATTTGGCCTTCTTTCTTGTGTTTATTTAAATACAAGAAATACAATTAACATTTATGAAATTCTTTTATTTTTTGATGCTGCATTTCAAATCAACGTAAGAAAAGCCACAATACAATCGCTGCATCTGAAAGTAAATACTGTACAGTAAGTATTATATTTGGTTAGAAATTTGCTATGTGACAGTGTGTAGTATGAATGAAATTACTACTACATCCATCATGCTGTTACCCTCATGTGACCTATGGCGTCAGCTGGTCGATTCACTGTCATTCACATATCCTCTCCTGTGGCCTCATGGGATAGTAAAGTGTCCATCAGATGCATCTCACCTGAAGTAGTAAATCATCCCAGGTGCTTTTGTCTACAGTTTTATGAATACTACTGCATGAATTCAGGCTTACATTCTGTTTTTCGCCTACTATACAGTATGCAAGTAGGCATACTAGGATGCAGTGAATGTCCTTTGATTGTGGACTTCCAATTTGGAACACAACTTGTGTGGAAATCTGCAAATTTTCACAGAGCTGAGAATGCATGACGTTACAAGAACACGGCACCCCAAAAGATTAATCAACACAACTAATAAACATTCACTTTTAAAGGGGTCATATGATGATGATGATTCGACGAAGGAGTGTCCGGAGGGCTTGTGGCAACCACATGTGGCGACCCCGGGCTGGACTCTGCTTCGTCCACAGTGAAAGCCGATCCTGTGATCCACAGCGCAAAGTTGTTTAATTTCCTCAGCAACCAGCACGGATCAGCTCAAGCCATATCGTCCTCTTTTGGAAGGCCAAACAAAGTAGTTTCGCTTTCACAGCGCCTTCACGACATGGCGGCGGCAACAACAATACTATAGCGAGAATAAAAGTTACGCCTTCTTTCTTTGCGTAAACATTTGGGCGGCGTTATGCAAATCTTCCCACATCGTGACGTAGATATGTGGGGGCGTGTTAGAACGAGCCGTTTTAGGTAGGCGTGGCTGACTCTTAACTTTTATAAAGGATATCTCTTTGGATTTGAGACTTTAGTCTTTGCAACTTTACAGATCTTCTTTATGCACCAAGAGCTTGTAACACTCCAAAGAGAAAGGAAAAATTGAAATCGCATCAAAAGTGCATTGATTAGTTAAACGTCCTTCAATACAGGATAATAAAACTCGTTTAGCAAACAGATGTGTAAAACATGGTAAGCAGTCATCTTTCAATCTGAGGTATAGGAATATCCCACATTAGACTTTGAATGTTATGTAGCTTAGAATCAGGGCTATATGTGCAAATTGTGGACAAATCCCTCTTGTATGAGTCTATATTCTTTCAATGAATCAATGATTCAGGTTCTAATCCAGGTCTAATCGGCATTCCCATTGTGTTGTTCCCATTGTGTTGTGCATCATTGCTTATAGCTATCTAAAGGTAGTGCAAATAAAGCCATCAATTTAATCTTATCAAATCTGAAGCATCACAACTCAGCTGAAGTCAAAGGTCACGTATGAAGAGATGATTGTACTAAAAGCATGCACAAGGTAGCCTACTCTATCCTACCTTCACACTGAAGTCACCATATTTTGTGGCTTCAACGTTTAAGAAGAAAAAAAATAGCGGGGAAATAAATAAAAAAACTAAAGCGATAAATGGCTGTTCCCTGAATTTTTTGCCAAGTCTAAATCCACACAGCCTGAGAAGTACTGAATACTGCCAGAGGAGGATGACAGTTTGTCTGGCCGTAGTGACAGGCCTGCGATAGATTAGACTGCTGTCCCTGAGTCACAAGGCAAATGCGATGACAGCAGCGGCAAAGTCTCGCAAGACTGACAGTCTCTGAGTCGCCACAGTGATGCCTGAAGCCAGTAACTCATGTTCACAGAGGAGGAAGATAAAAGGAAGGGTCCAAAATAGACGGCCGATGCTAACGGTTCAAATGACTGAACAATCAGAACACTGATCCTGCGGCCCGGCACTCACAACCTGATTACCATATATGAATGTACCATGGTATTTAAACAAATGTCCTGAAAAACATGGTAATATCATGGTAATGTCGTGTACTGTAGGAAAATGTCTTTACCTGCCGTTCTGCGTCATTTAAAAGTGGCATGTGCGAGTGTTGAACTTCGTTGGTTATAAATGCTGACAGTTGTCCCTTTTAAAGTATCGTATCACTGTTTACGGAGTGAGAAGCCACTTTAAACGATTCAGTGCGCGAGTGAACTGTCTGGGTGAACCGATTCAGAATGTTTTTGCCAAACCGAAGAGAAACAAAGGAGAGATTCGAATCGAATCAAGCATCACCACTTCTGATTCTAAACAGACGTCAGAAAATTCAGAACACATCATACGATATGATTGCAAAAACATTGTGAGAGAAAATTATTATAATTTCGGTGAATAGTAGCTGATCTTCTTAACCAGACAAGGATTTATTAATAAATCTTTACTAAAATTGGTAAAATTTTCTATTTAATACATTTCTTAATACATGTTGTGCAAAGGTACCCCAAGCTCACGAAATGTAGTGCTATAACTGTTAGGTAAAAATTCATAAATAGAATTCTATTTTATGTAGGCACACTACTGGTAAGTAAGTAAATAAATAATTAAATTACAAGAAAAATTCTACTCTTTATAGTCACACCACTGAAATTAATTAATTCTACTCACCACTGGTATAAATGAATGAATGAATAAATAAATAAAATTGGTATAAATACATACATACTTAAAAAAAAAACATTATAACCTTTTTACCCCTATTTAGACAAAGCATCACGTTTGATTAATTTTGAATATATTTATGTGTATGTATCTAAGTGGGGAGTGAGGTGTGTGTTTTGTGGGTAGAGTGAGGGTCTGTGCTGGATTATGATCTTAAATCATCCAGTTACCTCTCTCTGTTGACCTATCTGAGCTCATAGAGGGGGAAAACCAATTAGTCTGATGAGATTCTTCAAATGCGTTTCTGCTCTCCAGAAGCGATGTGATGTGATGTGATTCTTATCCACATAAATGCATCATTTTCATTCTCTTAACTGCTGAGCAGAAACACTACAAAATACAGACCATCTCCGCAAACTCCTACTGTCATCTACGCAACATCCCAAACATCTTCATGAAACCAGCTTAAGTGTTCCCATACACATGCTTAACTTGATCTTCACACAAATCCACCAATGCTATCAATGCTGTAATTTCAGTGAAAGCTCATCAGTGCACAATGGCAGTGTGCCCTTGTTCAGACAACTGTTGAGCAAACACAGAGACAAACACAAACAGTGCTTTGCTTGCAGCTTTGCAAAAACTGCAGTTAGTAACATAATCTGGATTACATTAGGTCATGTAGTCTGACTGCTTTGATTACTTTTGATCTTTTGAACTCGTTTATCACATAGATTTGAATGGGATTATTGTGTACCATATTGAATAAAAACAGAAAGTATATTCCATTCTTTGTTATCAACATGGTGAAATGCATTAAACATTATTAGAGCAGGGTTTCCCAAACTGTATATAAGAGGCAGGTTAATTTAGAAAGGAAAATTTTAAAGAAAAAAAAAAGAATAGGGGTGAATGTATAAATGATGAATAATTTACTGTCATTGTGTGAATAATAAGTAATCATGTAATCCCCCAAAAAAGTGACTAATCTGATTATGAGCATTTTAAAATGTAATATACTCTAATTACAAGTACTTAATTTTTGGAATCTCTAATCCACATTACATGTAATCAGACCCAGCAGTGATCATTTATAGAATAAGGTGATAAATATATTTAGTTTAGTGATAAGAGCTTGTTTTTGGAAAAGCTGAAACATGTAAAGTTGTATCATCACCAAGTCTCGTACTTAGTTACTCCTCAAAACTGACTCTATACTGATTGAATCAAACACTGGACTTCAAACTTAAGTTCACTCTAAATGTCAGTTCTGGTTGACACACTGAACTAGAACTTCAAGCGTAAAGCAGCTTCCCATGAAGAGATTGTTTGCGTCTGTGGATTTTACACGTTTGCCATTAGGAGAAAAAGATTATCTACGCATTGACTGCTCTCTGAAGTTGAAAATCCAAATGTCAGATTTGCATACCAAACATAAAGCAAAAAAAAAATATTCTGAACCAGTAATTTTGTCTTGTTTTCCAGTATAAATGTCTAAATGTGCTTAGAACAAAATTAATGTACTTGAGAAGCAAAATTGTTTATAAAAAAAAATAAGACTTGCTTTCTGTGAACTGAATTTCCTTCCTGTTATTTTTCATTTATTTTAAGCAAAACAGCTTACAAAAATGTTGAAAAAAATTTACAGTATACAAATGTAAACATGCCCACGCAAATCTAAATCTGACCAGATATAACCCATCCATAAAGAAAAAAATAATTATTTTAAGCCATTTCAGAGCAAATACAAGATGTTATGAATGCTGACTATCACCAAAAGGCTGAAAAAAGGCTGATTTTTTTTTTTAGCTATATCCTCTTAATATTTTATTCAATCAAATATAATGGTCATAATTAGCTAAGAAAGGAGTGGGGTGATTTGGGTTGGTTCTCAGGCAGTACTGCTGCATGTAAATAATATGCAAATTCAGAGAAAAACATCTTGCCACTTCTGAGGGTGCTGGAAGGTTTGAGTTCACTGAGAGTATCAAAGTAAATGTGGGTCGACAGTATTAAAGCGAACGGACAACAGAGCCGAGAAAGAAACAGGTCAAATTGAACTGCAGTCCTTGGGATTAATCTGTCAAATGAATAGAAAAAGATCCAGCTGTCGATTCATGTTATAACTTCATTTAACACAGAGTTTCAAAGAAAGTCAATTCTGGTTTGCTGAGCAACAGAAGTGACTGTCGAGATACACGATCGGTGATCAGAGGAGCCTGTGTTTTGTTCTGACTCGCGTCTATTTAAATGACAAAGAAAGGAAGAAAATTGAATACGTCCTTGATGTTCTGGGAACGTGATGAAATTACAGACAACACTCTTTGCCTCTGACCTCTACTGTAACGGCCTCATTAGGAGATCTCACGAGCAGCGGGACATGCCGTTCGTTATCATTGCCATGGTAACAAACATAGACGGCTCATGACAGGCAGTCGTGTGTCATTCATCAAAAGCTCAATGTCACTCATGGCACTTCAATCAAGGATACAATATCAAATGCTTAATGACAGCAGAAGGCATTTCCATGAATAAGCTGCACTTTATTAGAGACACAAAATATTTAATGTTTATTGCTTGATAGTAAAACTGTATTTAGACATGCCCCAAACTTTGGTAAATTGACTGCAAAATTTGCAAACCTCATAAAAAATTTATAGAAAATAAATGATGCATATAATATTCAATTTGACCTCCTGAATTCAACAATCAACATTTTATGAATGTTAAAATAAAGAAGTGGCCCTTTCGCTGACAATGTCTTTTTTATGTCAAATTTTGTACTTAAAAAAAAAAAATCAAAGTTGTTAATAAAACAAAGATAACTGGACTACATTGCACAAGAAAATACTATTTAAATTATTCTACTTAAACTGTTCACATTTAATTCAATGTGCTACTTTGTAGATTTACTACAATTTCTGAGTGAAAACTGTTTCTACACCAAATTGTTTTACAGTAAACACCTAGTCAAGTAACGTTAACTAATTACTAAAAACATATTTTTATATACATATATTTTAAATATATTTTATTATAGTATTTTTGTTGTTGTTGTTGATTAAACAATTACATTTTCATGCCGTTTTGTATTTTATTCTAGTCACACAATAACCACCACCTAGTCACATGTAAACTCATTAACTCGTTTTAAATACTAAAACATACAAGTAATTAATTCTTTAATGTTATGTTTTTTTATGATTTGTTATATGATTTTAAAAATGCCTAATTAATTTATTGCTTGAACTTCATAAAAAAAGCTAAATTCTAAATTAGCAAAAAAATTGCAAACCTCGTAAAAAATGAATAGAAAATAAATGAATCATGCAATGTTCAATTTGACCTCCTGAGTTTGACATTTTATGAGTGTTAAATGAAACAAGTGGTCCTTACACTGACCGTTTGTTAAGAAAGAAAAAACTAATTTCATTTCTCATGCCCAATTTTGTAGTCTATTCATGCAACTTGTCAGAAACAATCTACAATCAAATAATAATAACCAAGTACCACCTAGTCACAATTCCCAATGTCCCTTTATTTTTTTCCTTAAATTTTTGACTAAAAGCTAAAAGACTGTGAGTAACATAATGCCATAATTAATTCATATAAATAGGCCTATATGTAAATAGAAAATTTGACATTTCCAGACTCATACTGAGTACCTCCCGGAGGCACTCTATTCACCAATGCTTTAGTCCCAGTTACCATTTATAAAAGCAGTTTGATGTTCTGTTTGGTCCTAAAGTCCTTTGGCTAAAGTGTGAGCTCATACTGGACACTAGAGTACATGCAGTCAGTCAACTGGACCACCAACACAGGGACGCTGGGGCTCACTGCGCATCCACCTCCAACAATTTGACCCACAGCGGCCACCGCTTTACAGAGAAGGGTATAACTGCAGCCTGGAGATCTCCAAATGGGGGCGGGAACTCCAAAACGGGGTGGGAGCTCCAAAATAGGGCGTGACTTCCTCCCATTGACAGACAGGCACATGACACGCATGCACATTTTTTCCCCCCAATCCACTTCAGTGCAAACTCCACCCCACAAAGATTTTACTGGTTGTGTCAATTAAAGTGTTGATTTCCTACACTATACTACAAAAAATGCTAACCCCTAAACCTACCCCACACCTGACCCTAACCTTAACCAGTGAAATTGACTGCACGGCGGGATTGGCACTGAAAAGCGTGATAAAGAAAGATGCAGTTCAGGAGATAAACAGTTAATAAGATTATGCGATATGAATCGTTCCGCAACTCCCCAACCGGACCTCACCGGACAATGGCACCTTTTTAGTTACACCCAGCGTCATTACCCCCTCCTATCCTGCGAATTTCGAGCCCCGGGACGCCCCCGTTAATCTTTTCCCTGCGCTGTGCCGGGACGGCTCGGAGAGCTCGTGGGTGATTCCCGTTAATATCATTAAGCAGAGGTTCAAACTCCAGTCCGAACACCACTGGCCACAAGCTTTGGGCTCTGCTCTCACAGTGAATATTTATTTATATAACATATTTTATTTTAGATAAACTAGAAACTATGTTTAACTTACAGAGCTTTATTTTGAAATGTAAGTCAATAACAATTGGCTGAAGCTAGAGCCAATGGTGAAAGTCTTTGCGCGAGGAGACCCCGCCCCATTTTGGAGGTTCTGCCCACTTTTGGAGTTCACGCCCCATTTTGGAGTTCTCCGGTCTGCAGTTATATCTGCCAGCTCAAAGTCCCTCATCACTATCAAACCACAGAGCAATCTGATCAATTAAAGGGTTATTTTGGAGATAAGAGTGGAAGGACCATAATTCAATCCCATTTTCTGTTATGCTTTGGTCAATGTCATGGGAAAACATGGCATATTTCTAAACTGAAACGTGTTTGAGGCTGAAATAAGCATAGTAATGGCAAGAAAATATTATGTTCTTCTGCCATTCATTTCCAGATAAAACACACTAAAAGACATTTACATCATCATTTAATCTTTTAAGAAGGTGAATTGGTAACATAAAAGTGGTCGTAAATGAACAAACAAACTAAAGTTTAGCCATCAAGAACAAGCCTCGAGTTGATTTTGTGTCACATCTGTTATAAATAATTCATTTTAACAAGACAAGACGGTGAAAAACACTGACAGAAGCTTTTGACAGCTACTCTTTTAACAGGTTGTGTCTCTTTAAAGAGTGAGACAGACAACAACTATATTAATACTCTACCACTATATAATAATTACTACTCCAGTAGCTCATGCTATTATATTAAATCAATAATTCAAAATTAAAACGGGCCTCACATTAGAAAATCAATTTCACTTCATTACAACACTGCCATCTGTTGGATTCAAAACACATTTGGAAAAACAAATGCACGAGGCCCGAGTTTTGTCTCTGGAGTTTTTTGTATCTTTCGGGAAATGTTGGTATTATATGATATTATAACGTATTCCTGTAATTGTATCAAACGGGATGGATGTTTTAAAGTGACAGAAACCAACTAACCGTAAAACATCACAGAGCTCAAAGTCATTACAAATACTCACTGAGAGCCTATTTGTGCTGTTGTTTTCCCTCCAAATAAATCAACGTCACTTCCTGTTGGGTGATGACGTTAGGGATTTTACAAAAGACGGGATGGAAACAGATATTGAGAAATACGGAAAAACCTATAAAATTCTGACTAATTGAAAAGATGTTTCCGATAAAACATGTTTTGTTTGAAACATTTAATTAAGAAAAATTATTAAGAAACATCTGCGTTTTAAAACAAATGTAGTGGAATTGATTTAAAATGTAAATATTGTGATAAAAGAAAACAAACTAATATCATTTCCATATTTGCCATTTTAAATGTTGTATCCAATATTATGCATGTACAATAACAAGATTAAAACTTACAACATAGAAGGAATAATACACATCTACTCTATGCAAAATGTCCAATACATTTTGGACTAAGTGTCGTTATAAGTGTCGTTATATGTCCATCTACACAAAATAACTAGTAAAAATTAGTCAGTCACAATTACTAGTTACTACTAGTCCTAATATCACAGAAATAGATACAATAACAAGATTAAAACTTACAACATAGAAGGAATAATACACATCTACTCTATGCAAAATGTCCAATACATTTTGGACTAAGTGTCGTTATATGTCCATCTACACAAAATAACTAGTAAAAATTAGTCAGTCACAATTACTAGTTACTACTAGTCCTAATATCACAGAAATAGAACAGATTTGAGATGTTTTTTGAGGACTCTAGTCTCATCTTGCCCAATACTTAAAATAGTTCCTGTCTTGTTCTGACTTGACCGACATGACTCTTCTTTTAGGTGTGTGTAATATTTAGTTCAACTACAAAAACCTATTGTAGTCTGCGTAATCACAGATCTCTTCTGGACACAAATGAGGAAACACATATTTAACCTAAATATTGTACAGTCATTTTTTCACTTTATTTGAAGTCAAGGAATATGTTTATATAATATTTTATATAATTTATATTTTAATAATGTAATTTTTAATATAAATTTTATATATTTAATCATTTATATGATTTTTTAAATAAAATGTAATTGTTTAATATTATATACAGTGTGTGTGTGTGTGTGTGTGTGTGTGTGTGTGTGTGTGTGTTCCCTAAGTTGTAGTAATACCAGCGGATTTTGACCTTGTGAGGACTTTTTTGTTTGTTTTTTGTCCCTATGAGGAAAACAGCTTATTCATCATACAGAATGACATTTTTTGAAAATCTAAAATAACAGAAAGTTTTGTGTGAGGGGTAGGTTTACGGGTAGGGTTAGGGTAAGAGTAAGGGGATAGAAAATACAGTTTGTACAGTATAAAAACCATTACCAGTTATTTAGTGTTTTTTTTTTTATCTCATCTACATCTCACAGAACGTTTCTTAATAAAGTCTCAGGTTTTCACTGTATGATAACCAGCAACACTCTTCTCTCTATCTCTCTCTCTCTCTCTCTCTCTCTCTCTCTCTCTCTCTCTCTCTTATCTTATCTGGTTGGTTATAGGTGTCCTTCCAGTGTTGAAATACGAGGGTGTGGTTATAGAGGGAAGGTAATTAGTACAGAAAATCCCTGTTCCTGTTTTATTTGAGCTCATTCATTGCCATCAGCCACATAACCTGCTGAAACAGGTAAGAAAATTCAATGACCATAGACCAAATTCTTATTGTGTTGTGTGTTATTCAAAAGGTCAGTGATTACAGCTAGATGTTTCGTGTCAGTGATAGTGATTAAATGGTTTCTGTTCTTTCTTCTGGTTTATGTTTATCAAGGAACCACTTCTTTTGTCTGTGTAATTGCTAGGGTATGTATGATGGTTGGATAATCATAACAGTGAGGATATGGGCGGAAACATACTAAAACTATTTTTGTTCCCAGAGGGTGGAGGGAGGTGGATAGGAGGGTAAGCTAGGCTAACAAATATTCAGTCATAAACTTAAAAGAAAGATGGCTCGATTTTATTCTTTGTGCGAAAGGGTTATGATTTCTTTTGCAATCTAGATCCAGTTAGACAGCATTTTCTCAGCAGCAAGTACGGGCTTAATGCAAGCAGGTTTTGCCCAAAGGCCTTCCAGCAAAACTCCCTGTGTTAATGAATGTGTACTAATGAGCCTTTAGTTTTAAGATGTAGCTTTGTGATCAAAATGTCAGGTAGCTTTTAAAGAAAAAATGTATGGCTTTATGGCTTTATAACTATGTAGACATTTCGAAACTTACTTGATTATATGAGTTGACTAATGGTGGGGATTTCCTGTAAACTTACCAGATGACCCATATTAGGCCTACATTCTATGTGCTGATGGTAATCACGTTCAAGTCAGTCCTGTTTTGATTTCACACACCTGTATATGAAAACAAACACTGACACGAAGATACTGGCATTGACATTTCTGACAGATTTTTGATAGATAGATAGATAGATAGATAGATAGATAGATAGATAGATAGATAGATAGATAGACAGATAGACAGATAGATAGATAGATAGATAGATAGATAGATAGATAGATAGATAGATAGATAGATAGATAGATAGATATTAACCTTAAAGATATAATATATTACAAAAGATACATATTTGTACCTTTTGGAAGGGTACCGCCTCAGTGACAGTTTTTGTACCTTTTTTCTGAGAGTGTAGATAGATAGGTAGATAGATGGATAGATAGTTTCTCATATGGATGTGTACTCTACTAACAGCATAACTAGATGGCGTACTCCACACAAACACTGGCTGGAGGCTGCTTTGGAAAAATATACAGGGAGAAGTACGGAGACACATGGGCTGCTGTGAAGAGAGTTCCTATAGGAGTCATCAGCAAACAACAGCTGGAGAGAGAATGCAGAGTATATCAGTATGTATATATATATATATAATATATCTTTAATGTTTAACTACTGAGCTTAAAATGATAACCATGAAACTTGACTTTTAAACTCCAGTAATGCTCGGCATACACACGTGGTGAAGCTTCTCGGTGATCCTTGGCTAAAAGACTCTAAGTGGAACATTCCTTTGGAGTTTATCTCTGGGGAAGATCTTGAGACGACCATCTTCAAAGTACAGCTTTCTAAAATACAGGTAAATATGTCTAGCGCAGCTCTAATGAAAAATCTGTCATCCTTTACTCACCCTTCTCTTGTATGATTTTCTTTCTTCAGTGAAACAGAAGTGAAGTTAAAGTGAAGTTAAACTTCTGAAACAGAAGTTTAGCTGAATGACATGACTGGGTGCTTTTTCCATATGATATAACACAAATAGATAATACTAATTTATAATTGTATTTATATTTTAAAATTGCAGATTGATATAATATAAAATAATTTATAGTTTAGCAGAATGTAGCTATATTCCAGGTGCCATATTCCATACAATATAATGCTATTTTATAAAGCTAATTATTTTTTATTATTGAATATTAATATAATAATCATAATAATCATAATTATTATTATATTCATTTATTATTAATATTATTATTATTATGTGGGTTGGATAGGAAGTCTTTTTCACATGAATCTCAATTATTACTAAAAGGTTTTCTGTACTATAACAGCTAGCTAAGTTCAGTTGCAATTGCGCTTGGTTTAATTAATACTTTACTGTATACTTTACTCGGTTCTTTGCACATTAAATTACATCTCAAGTGACATGAGGATGAGTAATTGATGATAAGATTAGCATTGGCTGAACTATTTCTTTACAACATAAAAAAAAAAAGTATGCTTAGATGATGTATTAGTGGAGCCAAAATGCAACAATGTCTTTTTGTCTTCTTCAGCTGACTCCAGCAGTGAAAGCCACAATCATCACTGGCATGTGTGAAGGCTTGTTGTTTCTGCACACTAAAGACATCGTCCACCAAGACCTCAAACCTGATAACATTATGGTGAGATTGAAAATTAGTTTTTATTTGTTTGTTTTTTTACTTTTTTCAACTTGACTAAGTTTTCAACTAGGTTTCACTTGTCTTGGATATTGCTCCTATGTTCTAAAAAATGCTGGGCTGTTTCAACCCATCTTTGGGTCAAATATGCACTAACCCAACCGTTGGGTTAAATTTTTACATTAAATTTGTAACCCAAAAGTTGGGTTAGTCCATATTTGACCCAAAGTTGGGTTGAAACAACCCAGCATTTTTTACGCATTTGTGGTATAGACTAAATAAATGAACAGATCTAATTTGATCTGGTTCTTTCCTACACTCTAAAAAATGCTGGGTTGTTTGAACCCAACTTTGGGTGAAATATGGACAAACCCAGCTGCTGGGTCTAATTTTTTAATTAATTTTTTTACCCAAAAGTTGGGTTAGTCCATATTTGACCCAATGTTGGGTTGAAACAACCCAGCATTTTTTAGAGTGTAGAACATGAGGAAAGATACTTACTTCTCTTATCTAATTTCAGGTGGAGCATCAAACCTATCGTGCCGTGATCATTGATCTAGGAATGGCTAAATTCTTTAGAAATGGACTCACCTCTGCAGTAAACTTGGGCAATGAAGCGTACTCGGCACCAGAGATCCTGCAGATGAATGGCGTTCGTGACAAGCGCTCAGACGTTTGGGCCATGGGTAAAATCATAGCTGAACTCTGCGCCAGGATCAGGTTACCCACCCAATTTGTTTCTCCCGTCAAGATTCGTGAAACTCTAAAAGACCAGCCATACTGTAATCCAGTATCCAAAATGGTGGAACCCAATCCCACGTACAGAACTACTATGGCTGGAGTCATTGCAGACATCAGGAGAGCTCCTTCAGCTCAACCAACAGACATTAGACCAAAAGACATCACAAGAGACATTACAAGAGACATCACAAGAGACATCACAAGAGACATCACAAGAGACATTACAAGAGACATCACAAGAGATATCACAAGAGATATCATAGAGAAACATGGAAATGACATGAGGCCAAATCAAAAGTGGTGTCCACCAGGACCTCCTGTTCCTAAAGTGGAGCTAAAAAAACCTCCTATTGTATATTATCGACAGAGTCCACATTAACTTTTATTTTATTAATTGAAAATTTAATAATTTTAAATGTAGCTTTATATTCAGTCTAATTTGTCAATTGCATCACATGTAAGAAGATTTTCATTGCATAGCCTTGCTGTGTTGCACTATAAACTGCACTCTGAAATCTTGTGGTAGTCTTTTTTGAAACAACATAAAATAATGGACTGAACTACTCACCAACTGTTTGGCAAAAATTAGAATTTTTGTTTTGCTATACTGTAATTTGTTCTTACTAGTAGTTTTTCCAAACTATGTTTTTAACGTCATCTGTAGACCTAATACTCACTGAAAGGGTTCAGGATTATGAGTTTTTCAGGATTATGAGATATTTTTTAATTTTTTTAATTTCTTTCACCAATTAGGGCCCTATGAAATCCGTTTTATCTCCCCAAATTCCGTTGTATTTTTATTTATTTTTTATTGCGGAGAATTTTCAGTTTTCTCCATTTTAATTTTTCTGGATTCCGTATATATATATATTTTTTTTTCGTTTTAATTTTGTTTTAATGGTTAAATTATTATTTTTTTCATCAAAAAGCATAATATAATTAATTAATTGAAATCATGAAACTTACAATATTAAACAGCAATTTATTAAAAGTTTATAATAATGTTTATTACATTTTAAGTACCTATACAGCCCTGTGAATTTCTATAAATTCTCTGTCATGTCGACATCGCTAACTCCCTCTGTATCATACATAACGTTAGCCATTCTTCTTGATCCCTTCTGCCTTGCTCCGTGGAAGCTTTATAGACTAGCCTACATTTTTTCTTTTTTTCTATTAAACAATACAAACATTAAAACATTAAGGCATTACAATTATGAATAATCAAAACATTTGTGAATCAACTTGAATGTTATTTCTTTTACTTTATTGGTAAGCTTTCTCCCAAGGTATATTCTCCACAATGCTATTCCAATAAGGTATTATGTAAGGAATT
Source organism: Sinocyclocheilus grahami (assembly GCF_001515645.1). NCBI lineage: Eukaryota > Metazoa > Chordata > Actinopteri > Cypriniformes > Cyprinidae > Sinocyclocheilus > Sinocyclocheilus grahami. The sequence continues at coordinate 1,660,488 of NW_015505329.1, forward strand.
GTTGTTATCTCTCTCTGAAAAGGAGCTCTAATTTTATAGTTATTTTTTTGTTGATCTGTAGAAAAGCAAACACTTCCGAACATTGTGTCAGTTAAATTCCGAGTGTAAGTACATGGCCATGGAAGTGTAGTACCTTGCAACAGAAAAGACACATCAGAGGGAATGGCATTGAAAGCAACCGCATATTCAACAGCAGATACAGGAATATTATATTACTGTAAGAAATCTGAGTAGTTGTAAAATCTGCCTTGTGAATTCAAAAGCTGTCCAACTAAAAGAAGATTGTTTTCGAAGTTGTCAAAGACAAGTTATTTATTCTTGTAAAGAATATCCTTATTGTTCCATAAATAATATCTGTGCGGAGAAAAGTTGTGTTTGTATATTAAGGACCAGGCCAAGAGCATCTGCTTATGGAAATTTGAAAGTTTGGTAGGGATTTTTAAAACATTATAATTACAGAGTAATAGGAAATTCAGGCCACCAACTTTAGAAAAAATATCATTTGGGATAAAATTCCAAAGTGAGGAGGGATTTTTAAGGAAATTCTTAAGCCAATTAATTTTAAAAGTATTATTTAAGGTAGTAAAATCTACAAAATCCAGTCCCCCTGTTTTGTTGGGTTCATTATTACAGACTTCCTAATATAGTGAGTTTTATTTTTCCAAACAAAATTGTTTAACATGCTATCAACTCTTTTTAATGTTCGTTTATCAACCTCCAAGGAAAGAGCAGCATAAGTCAGTCGAGACAATCCTTCGGCTTTAGAGAGTAAAATTCTTCCTCTTATTGAAGACAAATATTTTGTATTACATTAAAATAAAGACAAATTGAATTATTCTAAATTTTGCTTCAAAATGCATCGCAAGAACTCGTAACTCAGGATCACATGATTACAAACTAAATCACTTACTTGAACTGATCATCCCACATTCCCTTAACTGATGGACTTCTGGAAGGGCCCTTTGTGAAAGGATTCAGTTGTTCACTTTTATTTCCAAATGTCCCTACAAATGGTGTTCCCTTCATGAAGAGCCCTTCAAGGAAAATTTGCTGTTAATGTAATCAGATCATCCAAGATGAACAATATTTCTTTAATTTTGGTGATTTTTTCCCCATATGAATCTTAAATGAAATTCAAACTTGATATCCAAAATATATATATATTTTTAATTCGTATTAAAAATGTATTCTGAATTACATCAAAAGTATTACTGGAAAGTAAAAATGTTTCTTATATTGACTGTTACCTTTGCTTACTGAATCTTTACAGACATCTCCAAAAATGAGTCAGTATCCACAGGGAAAAGCTGCTTGCTGGACATGTGGGTCAGTACATATATGAGTCAATGAAGTCAAACGTAAAGTTTGGATTGGAAAGGACAATTATGTACCAAAATTCTACATTTAGAACATTATTCAGCTGTCATTTTAAAAATATAATTCAACATAATAATCTAATTAATGTTTAAATGTTCTTCTACATTAAAGGCATGATTGTTATTCTGATCGGTCAAGATCTCATCAAGTCTGTGAGAGAAATGATGCACCTAATTTTGAGGTAGGCACACCTCCTGAAACATATTAATATATTTCTTTGAATTGGATATTGTTATTTTCATAGTGTTTTTGTAGTTCCATTTTTGTGTGCTGGGTGGTCTGTGGGACATCTCAACTTTAAAGGAATAGTTCATCCGTAAATGAAAATTTGCTGAAAATTTACTCACCCTCAGGCCATCCAAGATCTAGATGAGTTTGTTTCCTCATCAGAACGGATTTGGAAAAATGTAGCATCTTTAAGTAGTATAGGCAGCCATCGAGGAAGATGAAGTCAGGTATTGCACACTATGTAGATTAAAAACAATATAAGAGTAGTATGTCCTTATTCTCAGTATGTATAAAACAGTAGGAGAAAAGTACATGAAAATGGCAAAAAAAATGACCTACTATTTCTGACATGAAAAGAAAGAAAGTGTTTGGATTACTTTATGTTTGTGCACTGGAACTGCTAGTTTAAAAAATGACCTTAAAGTGCCTTGTGGCAAAACAAAGCCCTCAACATCAATCATGACAAAATCAAGAGACATCACAAGAGATATCACAGAGAAACATGGAAATGACATGAGGCCAAATCAAAAGTGGTGTCCACCAGGACCTCCTGTTCCTAAAGTGGAGCTAAAAAAACCTCCTATTGTATATTATCGACAGAGTCCACCTCAACAGAGAGAGATGGGAAAGGCAATGGTACCGGTTAAGGGTGAGGCCTTACACAAGCAGCTGTCCCTGATGTCATTTCCTTGTCCTCTCCCAGAAACCGGAAAAGTGACTCAGGAACGCTACATCGAGGAGAATGGAGTTCTAGAATATAAAGAGATCGTGACGAAGGGAGGGAAAATCGTTAAATATGAGAAAGTGCAAATAACCAAAGATTCTTAAAAATAACACTTGTGAATAGACTTGTTGTTTTAAAAACATTGGCAAGCACTTTCATTTTACACAGGTGAAATGCTTTTATTAAAAAAAGAAATAATTTTATTTTATTAATTGAAAATTCAATAATTTTAAATGTAGCTATATATTCAGTATAATTTGTCAATTGCATCACATGTAAGAAGATTTTCATTGCATAGCCTTGCTGTGTTGCACTATAAACTGCACTCTGAAATCTTGTGGTAGTCTTTTTTGAAACAACATAAAATAATGGACTGAACTACTCACCAACTGTTTGGCAAAAATGTGAATTTTTGTTTTGCTATACTGTAATTTGTTCTTACTAGTAGTTTTTCCAAACTATGTTTTTAACGTCATCTGTAGACCTAATACTCACTGAAAGGGTTCAGGATTATGAGTTTTCAGGATTATGAGATATTTTTTTTCTTTCACCAATTAGGGCCCTATGAAATCCGTTTTATCTCCCCAAATTCCTTTGTATTTTTTATTTATTTATTGCAGAGAAATTTCTGTTTTCTCCATTTTAATTTTTCTGTATTCAGTATTTTTTATTTTTTTCGTTTTAATTTTGATTTAATGGTTAAATTTTTTTTTTTTCATCAAAAAGCATAATATAATTAATTAATTGAAATCATGAAACTTACAATATTAAACAGCAATTTATTAAAAGTTTATAATAATGTTTATTAAATTTTAAGGCCCTATACAGCCCTGTGAATTTCTATAAATTCTCTGTCATGTCGACATCGCTAACTCCCTCTGTATCATACATAACGTTAGCCATTCTTCTTGATCCCTTCTGCCTTGCTCCGTGGAAGCTTTATAGACTAGCCTACATTTTTTCTTTTTTTTATTAAACAATACAAACATTAAAACATTAAGGCATTACAATTATCAAGTTAAGTTAAGTTTTCTTTGGGTTTTCACTATTAGAGGGTCGAAATTTAGATTACATCTTGTTTTTTGGTCTTTATTAATTAAAATTCCTAAGTATGTAACTTGATCTTTCACAGGAATGTTAAATATAGAGGGAAGATCACAGCGTTTGATTGACATTAACTCACATTTGTTGATATTCAGGCAGAGACCTGAAGCTCTGGAAAAGAACTCAATCAAACTCAAAGCTAAAGGGACTTGGGAGACGTCATTCAGAAATAAAGTAGTGTCGTCAACCAGCTGGCTAATAATAATTTGTCTATCGTCAATTGTGATACCTTGTAAATTATTAGTGGAAATATGCAGAGCTAAGAACTGAGAGGAAGAAAGAATAGATATGGAGATATAGGACAG
>NW_015505329.1:1666622-1666899 GCF_001515645.1 Sinocyclocheilus grahami
TTTTAACTTAATAACACTATTATTATTTCTGTATAAGGTCCTGATGGCTTTACAGAAATAATCTCCAAACCCAAATGTGTCAAGAGCTTGAAATATGAACTTGTGCTCAAGCGAATCAAATGCTTTGTAGAAGTCTAGGAAAAGCAGGAAACTGTCATTAGGAACGAGATTCTCGTAATCTAGAAGATCTAAGACTAATCTTATATTATTCGTAATGTGACGTTTCTCCATAAAACCTGATTGTGATTCATCAATAATAGAGTTAAGGACATCTTTC
>NW_015505329.1:1666988-1667894 GCF_001515645.1 Sinocyclocheilus grahami
ACACTCTTTATCTTTGTTGGGTTTGGGTATCAGGGTGATGACTCCTTGTGTCATGGTTGGAGGACGTGCTTCCAATTCAAGACTTTCTTCGAACACTTTTAATAAGAAAGGAGATATATTTTTGTCAAACATCTTATACAGCTCAGCGGTTAGACCATCACTGCCCGGACTTTTATTATTTTTTAAACTCTTAATTGCCTGTTGAATTTCTGATTGAGAGACAAGCTTCTTTATCTTCTAATGAAATAACTTTATTTTGATTGACAGAGTCAAAAAACGAGTTGGCTGAATTATCACAATATCTTGATGTATATAAGTTATTATAGAATTTGGAACAATAAGCAGCTATTTCTTTAGGATTATCAAGAACCCTATCATTTGTTTGGAGACAATCAATAGAAATATTCATAGCATTGGCTCTTTCCAACCTAAAGAAATACGCTGAGTTCTGTTCTCCTTCTTCCAGCCATTTTTTCCTGGATCTAACATAGGCTCCCTTAGCTTTGGATCTGTACAACTCATCTAATTTATTCTGTAGTTTAGAGTATTCAGTGTTTTGAGTCTCTGTCAGTGGTTCCCTAAATGATAAAGCAGAAAGCTGTGAAAGAACTTCATCTTCAATTAATCTATTTTGTTTTGTTATATTACTTCCAAATTTTCTTAAGAATTTCCCCAATTCATATTTTAGAAGCTCCCAGTTCCGTCCATAAGCTTGTTCTGATTCAGCCCTTTCCCAGTAAGTTTGGATTAACTCATCAATCTGCTGTTTGACCTTTTCATATTTAAGAAGAGAACTGTTTAGTTTCCAAAGAGACGCTTTAGAAGTATTAATTGCAGTATTTTGTGATAAATTAATTGAAATAGAAATGGCATTATGGTCAGTCAGTGGACTGTTGCTAATATTGA
>NW_015505329.1:1667934-1668691 GCF_001515645.1 Sinocyclocheilus grahami
TTTGTTACACCAAGTGTACTGTATTACATCTGGGTACATTTCCCTCCATATGTCAACTAAATCAAATTTATCCATAAACGCTATAAGATTTGAGTTTGAAGAAGCTGCTTTCCTTGGAGGGTGTCGATCTAGCATGTTATTCATTACTATGTTAAAGTCACCACCTAAAATCAGAAAGGCAGTAGGATATTTCCCTAAAGCAGATGAAAGTTTTTGATCTAGCATGTTAAAGAGAGTGCAGTTTCCCGCAACAGAGTTGTATCCATAGATGTTGACAATAATTACTATAAAACTATAAATTACAACTACTATTAGCAGGAAGTGACCTGAAGGATCAATACTGGTTTCCAGAATACGACCATTGAAATGATGAAATGATACCCCTACTCCAGCAGAATGTTCTGACCCGTGTGACAGCCATATTTCATTGCCCCACTGTGACCTCCAGAATTTGGTGTCTTTAGCTGTAGAGTGACTTTCCTGGAAAAAACAGAAATCTACTTTGTCTTTTAGAAAACAAAAATAAAGCCTTCCTTTTAACATTGTTTTTCAAACCCCTGGCATTTAAAGAAAACAAAGACAAAGACATAAAAATGAAAGAAGAATATAATACCTGAAGAACTAGGTATAGAACAAGATATCAATTAGAACAGAAGAAACTTCACTACAATAAGACAAAAAAGCGATAATTCGCTTGACTCTGCAACAAAGGAATTATAATAAGTATAAGGGCATGAGCAAAAGTCTGTTTTGTTTT
>NW_015505329.1:1671105-1683684 GCF_001515645.1 Sinocyclocheilus grahami
AGTTGGCTGAATTATCACAATATCTTGATGTATATAAGTTATTATAGAATTTGGAACAATAAGCAGCTATTTCTTTAGGATTATCAAGAACTCTATCATTTGTTTGGAGACGATCAATAGAAACATTCATAGCATTGGATCTTTCCAACCTAAAGAAATAGGCTGAGTTCTGTTCTCCTTCTTCCAGCCATTTTTTCCTGGATCTAACATAGGCTCCCTTAGCTTTGGATCTGTACAACTCATCTAATTTATTCTGTAGTTTAGAGTATTCAGTGTTTTGAGTCTCTGTCAGTGGTTCCCTAAATGATAAAGCAGAAAGCTGTGAAAGAACTTCATCTTCAATTAATCTATTTTGTTTTGCCATATTAGTTCCAAATTTTCTTAAGAATTTCCCCAATTCATATTTTAGAAGCTCCCAATTCCGTCCATAAACTTGTTCTGATTCAGCCCTTTCCCAGTAAGTTTGGATTAACTCATCAATCTGCTGTTTGACCTTTTCATATTTAAGAAGAGAACTGTTTAGTTTCCAAAGCGATGCTTTAGAAGTATTAATTGTAGTATTTTGTGATAAATTAATTGAGATAGAAATGGCATTATGGTCAGTCAGTGGACTGTTGCTAATATTAATAGAGATATTATTATTTATTAATGTTTTAGAGATCAGACAATAATCGATTCTGGATGGCCTTGAACGGTCTTTGTTACACCAAGTGTACTGTATTACATCCGGGTACATTTCCCTGCATATATCAACTCAATCAAATGTATCCATAAACGCTATAAGATTTGAGTTTGAAGAAGCTGCTTTCCTTGGAGGGTGTCGATTTAGCATGTTATTCATTACTATGTTAAAGTCACCACTTAAAATCAGAAAGGCAGTAGGATATTTCCCTTAAGATTTACAGATTTAAAGTTTTTGATCTAGCATGTTAAAGAGAGTGCAGTTTCCAGCAACAGAGTTGTATCTATAGATGTTGACAATAATTAGTATAAATTGGTTAACAACAACTACTATATATAGCAGAATATTCTGACCCGTGTGACAGCCATATTTCATTGCCCCACTGTGACCTCCAGAATTTGGTGTCTTTAGCTGTAGAGTGACTTTCCTGGAAAAAACAGAAATCTACTTTGTGCCTCTTAGAAAACAAAAAGAGAGCCTTCCTTTTAACATTGTTTTTCAAATCCCTGGCATTTAAAGAAAACAAAGACAAAGACATAAAAATTAAAGAAGAATAGACTAGCCGACATTAGTGATGTCATGGTTTGCGAACGAATCGTTGTTTTCTTTTTAGTGAACCGGTCGAACCAGATCACCAAATCGGACTGAATCGTCCATTAAGCACTGAGCCACAAATACTTAAGTTAGCCTACTCACTTTTTTGACGTGCCTGACAGTCCCTTCGACTCGAAACAAACTGATTGAAGTTATGATTACTGACTTTATATTTGAATGTGTTTGAGTGTATTTTCTTCCACCGGGATGATAGAATTAACGTCACTAGCTTAGGGCATAAAAGAACCGGTTCATTGAAACAAACTATCCGAAAGAACCGGTTCGCAGAAAAGAACCGGACTTCCCATGACTAGCCTACACATGGAGGATGAGAAATTCCTTAAGTATAAATTAATGAATAAATAAATGAATAAATAAATTAATTAATTAATTAGGTTGATGCGTGCAATTAACTAAAGTAACGCCTGGTTTGAAAATGTAAGAAGTAGAAAGTACAGATATTTGTGGGAAAAAGAGAAATTATTGGAGAGTGCTGCAGGTGTAGCATTGTCCTCTGGTTGATCCAGGTCTCTGTCAGGGCCATGAGGTTTAGTCTAGAATGACTAGTAATAGATGTAATGCAATCTGCTTTGTTTACAGCAGACTGGCAGTTCCAGAGACCAATAGAAAAAGAAAGTTGTGTATTAGTAGACACAGGCAAAGTGCACAGGTTGTTACGATTGCGCTGCTTACAGTGTGTGATGCGTGGTTTGAGAGTGGTAGTGATAGTAGGGATTTGGAAACACATAGTAAGAATTGGTTATAAAAACTGAAAACAGAAGGGAAACAAGTAGTAGGAAAGAGAATGATTTAAAAGCAATACTTATGTCCCTTGTCTGTATCCCTGCACTGTGGAGTCGAACGTTAGAGTTGATGGTCTTTACACTCTTTGGTCTTCACACGAGGGCTGCCGCAACTGCTGCCGTGGTATATTAAGCTTTTTATATTCATCTAACAAAACTCAAATTGAATTCAGCTGGACACACTTTTCTGTTTATCACAACAAATGGCCAAGCAAGCGCATGACACTGACAAGGTACGCGATAGAGTACGAGACCAAACGCGATTTTGTACAGTACAATGTATCACTGTCTTAGTTAGACTTTTGATGACTGCAGCGCCACACAGCAAGTTCTCAATAAAGTGTCCTGCTGAAGATACCCAAGAGTCTCCTGGTCTTCGCTTCTGAGTTTCCAACAGTTTCCCATCTGTGTGTGATTCCCTGCTGGAAATCCCAGATGTGTCTTCTTCCACAATAAGTTTTCCCTCGTGGTAAACCAGTGTCTTCCCCATGACAGATTCTGCTCTGTCTATCTCAGTTAATAGTAGCTCCAACCCTACTCCCAGCTAGGACCTACCTCAGAGACCTGTTCCATATGTAGCACTGCCCCCCTTAGGTCAGTCCATATTAGTTTCTCCACATGTCACCTCCCTACGGGTAGGATGTGGTCTCTGTAGCAGCCTTATCCCTCGGACCTAGGCACGCTTCCCCAACGTTTTCATCTTGACTTGCTGAAACAAAGGGAGTCTTTTCCAGAAGTTGAAATTCCTTCTGTTTAAGAATTTCTGTGGATGGAACAGCAGCATGGCCTTCTCCAGCAGCGATGTACACACCACTGGCCCCTCTCAGCACCAAGGTCAGTGAATTTGCGCTGGGGCGTTGGGAAGGTTACGCCGAGGCTTGTCAGCATTTGCAGTGCCACGGTAGTAACGACGTTCAGTGGTTATGGCATTTTCCATAGGACCCCTAATGTCGTCACAACATAATTTGTAGTGACCAACTGATAGGGAACGTCTCAGTTACATTCGTAACCCTCATTCCTTGATGGAAGGAACAAAGATGTTATGTCCCATTGCCACAACCCTGAACCACTCACTGAGTGCTGAGACACGGTCTCGGCTCCTCAGCATAAACCTGAATGAGTGGATGCACGCCGCCATCTTATATACCCATATGTACGGGGGAGTTTTTCATTGCCTTTTCTCTTAATCTCAGAGGTAATTGGGGCTCAAAAGTAAGACTAATGTTGTCAAGACATAACGTCTCCATTCCCTCCATCAGGGAATGAGGGTTACGTACGTAACCGAGACGTTCTCTCTTGCATGCCAAGTTCTGTTATGAAACCCTAGATGGCGCAGGCTGATGGGTCGATAATGCAAACTGATTATATTAACAGCGTTAAACACAAGCTGGCACAAGCTGATTGGTTCATGTTGCTTATGCAGCCAATGCGCTTACAGCTTGGCTTTGCAGCAGCAGCAGCAATAATCTACAACAACAGCAATAACCAACAGCAGCAGCAATTCAGCAGCGTAGCAGATCCATTCCTCCAAAACCAAATACATTAACATTGTCATATCCATTACCATGCTAAAATCTTCTGAGCATTGTCATGATAGAAATGAGAGGATGCGGCCAATGGCATATTATAATGTAGATACCTTCAAGTGTATATAATTTAAAACAGAGTTCCATTTTTCAGGATTTTAAATTTGGCTGATAATGCTGCCATCAAGGTTTACAATCAAATAAATGACCAACTAAATATTAATCAAAAATCTTTTTTTTTAATTTTTTTTTTATGCTAATCCACTGATAAACTGTTCCAACTTTAAATGATCAATTTGGATTATTAGCAGTAGGATCACATTTCATTGTTTTAATTCAGCATACTTGAACTCGATGGCAATAACATTGCTTCCACGCCCCACAATATTTGACACTGTGTCAAAATTTACTGCATTTACATGTTTCTGCCTTCTAAAAATGTTCTTTTCCCAAACTCATTATTAAAAATTCTGAACATTTTAAAGTTGCAGGTTGACTGCTGTGACCTTAAGAAAAGTGTCTTAATCAGTTTTAGTTTAATATTTGACTGTCAGAGTGTTTGCACATCATTTACACAGATTATATTAGAATTAACAGACTATTTAAAATTAAGTCACAGTTGTTCTAACGCAGTAAGTGATATGTGGCGTTGTCAGCAACACCCCTCCCATCATGCTCCCATGCAACTGCAATACTTGACTCTGAAAACTCAAATGAGATGTTGTCGATGTGTTCTCTTGCTGAGTCTCTCAAAATTTCTCCTCAACCTATCAAGCCATGGTTTTCCTTGCCACTGTGAAACTTTGGTTCCTTATATGGGGTTCATAAGCCTCTATTCTTTATAATGCTGATTAAAAGGGGTCCTATTATGCTCTTTTACAAAATCTTGATTTTGTTTTGGGGGTGAACTAGAACATGCTCTCATGCTTGGTGGTTCGAAAAACGCGTTATAATGCTCAGGGACAGAGTTAAAAAATAAATTGCAACCACTGTTTCCTGACATCATCCGCTTTCGGAAGCCCAAACAAAGACGTTTGGGCATGAAGGTGAAAAAAACAGCATTTCAGGTGGTCGCGCACCGGACGAGAAGCACAGCGTCGCGCCACATCTTTAAAATTCAAATACATTATTTTCTATGAGTGTAGGCACACCGGCGGTGCCGTTCGGCGTCTGTCCGCGGCGCCCAGCTACATCGTGTTGTACTTGTAAGAATTGTTCTAGACATGCCGAAAATCTGAAGCTACAGCACAGCAGCTCTTCTTCTTGGTTTTCTCTGATGCACTAACTCTGCAGCAGCACTTCTTCTTCGTCGTCTCGTCTGATGCACTCACTCAACCAAGTGTTCTAACCATAACCTCGCCCCTCCCCATCCCCCAACCATTCGAATTTCTGTAGGCGGGAATTATTTGTAATGATATTCTAATGGGCCCGGAAACCAACGCTGTAGTCCAAACGAGCCGTTCGTTGTAGTTCTTGAAAAGTTCTCGAAAAAAACGAAATATCTCCCTTTGGAGTGGACCTTTGAGATTTGTAATTTTCTAGATCTTTTTTTATGCCCAAACATACACACTACACACTGACTAAAATTAAAAAAGTGAAAAAGCATAATAGGACCCCTTTAAAGATGAAAAAGTCATATTATTAGGTGGTTATTACTTTGTTTCCTTTAAGACAGTAGGCGGAGATTTTGGTACTTGTGCTTTATGTAGATTTATGTGAAACACAGGACCAGTTTATTGTCACAACCTTTAAGAGAAGCTTGAGGACTGGGCAAAATAAGCGGTAAGAAATTAGATTACATTTTAATACAACTTTTTTGTTACCAAAATGCACTGTATTGAAAAAGATTGTAGAAATTGTAGCTCTAAATTGACATTAGCAGTATAGACAATTGCCAAGAGAATTACAAAATTTAGGGGAAAATAGTATTTTACAGATATTATTTGTAAATAACTCTTTCCACTGTTTCTCACATCATATCATATCACTTTTGTTTACCATATCACTAGAAAACATCTTCAACAATGAACTGTCCAGGGTGTGAGAGATATTCAGCTCGATGGAGACCATATGAGGGAGAACCTGTGAGATGTGGGTCAGTTAAATATTATTGATTTGAACTGTAAGAGACTTTTTCTATTTTCCAGAGCTTACTTAGCTCAATGAATGCATATCTTCTATAATTATACATTTTTGAAGGCATCCATGTCGATATTGTGGGATGGCAAATCAGCCCTGTAAATATTACTGGGAGGATAATGGACCTTCTGAAACACAGGTAATGGTGTCTGAAACATGCCAAAATATTTACTACGGTATAAACAATGAAGATGATAAACTGTAATTGAAGCACAAATGCACTGAAGGAGAGAGTAGACTTAAGCATCTACTGTATCTAATATGAGTAATTCTGTAAGGTTTAATTGGTAAGCTATTAAATGTAGATGTTATGAATATAACACCACCTTTGCTTTTCCAATGCCTTATAGGTGAGCAATGTGATGTATCCATCATACAGTATCAACACCGTCCAGATAACTGTGCCACGAAATGGTGTAATGACTCACCATCGCAATGATATAACAAATGGTGTTCATTCTTATACAGTGGAAGTCAAAAGAAATGGTGTCACTGTTGACTATGATAATTACTACATCTTTTCGGGGAATGTTCGGGGATTTGGGGCATTCTATTAAGTCTTTTTTGTTTACAGGTCAATCTGAAACAAAGAATATATATATTTTTGTTACTCAGCTTTAAATGTAAAGCAACAGCAACAACAACACATAAGTCTACAATTGTATCAATGCCTTTCTTTTAAGTAATTGTCAGGGTTGGTGATCTATATGATTTTTATCCTCCGTGGTTTTGTATCTTCTGTCAGTAATCCAAAGTGGAATCCAAAGTGTTGAAACTTGCTTAGAATGTTATATATGTTGCCTTCAATAAATGCATTGCACTTTTTGTCTGTTTGCCCACCCTAACTACAAAATTACAAGAACCTGGATTCTTCATTAGAATGGTTCATCATTCCCCACCAGTGTAGCTGTAATGTCTCATACCTGTAGATGTTTTCAAACAACAAACATATATGAGATCACATTCATAATATCCTTGAGAGATATGGTAAGATTTGGTAAGGCTACTAAAACACTCTGGAACTGAACTAATGTACAAAATGTGTGAAACAAATGTGTATTATCATACACTGCCTGGCTTAAAAAAGTCGTCCTAAAATGAAGTTGTGATCGTCTTTTCTTCCCTATTGTGACGAATATCTGAGCAAAACAGCTTCTCGAACAAGAAAAAATGTAGGGTGGGACTTGATTTTGTTCATGGGGAATTGATTGATTGGATGGTTGTGGTTTGCTATTGGTGGATATCATGTGAGTGACAGGTTGTCCCGCCCTCGTGTCATTAAACATCATCAGAGAAGGGAGGTCATTTATCAAAAGATACAAGGGCACATTAATTAAAATAATAATAATGATGTGCATGGATAAATCACTTATAAAATAATCACATAAAAATAAGATTTCATGGTGACTTTAAGTCTATGACTAGATGCTAACACTTGACAATGAATGATCATGTAGTACATGACATGTACTAATATCAAAATTAAATATTACTTTAATATGAGCGGATAATGAATTAAGGCATGTACTTTACCTTGACTACAACATGAACTAACCTTAACTATGACATGAGTCATATGAATTAATGTGTGAAAACCTACCCCAAAATGTTAAATAATATATTAACTAACAAACATCTAATCAAGTTGGTCATTATTCACATATGAATTTATATGACTAATGTCATAGTTAGTTCTTGATTAGAACATGCCTTAATTAATCGGTTTTTGGGTATTAGTACATGATTTTGTAAAATGTTACAGATTAAATTAGATTATAGTGATTAATGTTTGTGGCATGTTATATGTTTGCCAACCATTCTTTTAACACCAACTGAACTTTTCATTTCTTAAATGTCAAAAGGCGTATCCAGTGATCATATTCCAGGATAACAACGCCAAGATTCATTGGGCTCAAACTGTAAAAGGTTCATTTAGGGAGAATAAGAAAACATTTTCACACAAAAAGTATTCACAAAGAATGGTAAAGTTGTTGGTACCGAAGAATTCAACATTTACACATCTGATTAAGATCTGAAACATAATTCAGCAGTTTTAATGAATTAATGCCTTGTCTCTATGTGTAATTAATTTGATGTTGATTGTGGTCTTTTCATTTACTTTACATTCATTTCTGATCACTAGTACAATAAAAATGTTTTAAGTGTGAAAGACTTCTTTCATTGTCAATGAAATTACATTCATTTTTAAAAACTTGTGAGGAATGATGAGTTATTTGCTGTTTATCTTTAATTATTTCACCTTTTGTTTATGACATTAAACTGGATAATCAAACTCATTTGTGTGCATGTATTTTATAAATAATTGAGCATTTAATAATTGAGGCAATTATATATAATATAAATATAAAGCAATTTGAGGTGATATGAGTTTTTCTTAAAATTATTATATTGGCAACAATGAAAATACCAGCTTACCTAGAAGAGCAAGTACAAATGAATAAATAAATTAATAAGATAAAATAACATTTAAATTAAATTATTAATATTATAAAATTATAATTAGGTAAATAAAATTAATTATAATTTTATGTTAAATATGTAAACTGGTAATATTTTGTAAACAAAAACTGTAGCCTATTATATTTTATGTATGGTTAAAATATGTTTTATGATTAAAATATATATTATTGTTAACATTATTATTATTTTGCTTTATCAGCTGAGAGAGATATTTTGGTCTCTCCGTATTCAACTAATTTACAAACTCTGAAATCTATTGTAATTAAGTGACTATTTGGTGTTAAAAAATAAATGGAACACCGGATATAAATGGTTCATATTCATATTCAAATGTCACTGGATGCCAGTGATATACAAACATCTTAACACTCACATGGAAAGTTCCTCAGTAATACCAGTTTCTCCAGAAAGACAAAGACAAACAAAAACTGCACGTCAACACATTTGTCTTCCACCAACAGCCAACCTTTGGCCCGAAACTCAATCCCAACATATGTTAAAACTACATAAATATGATTCTTTAGAGAAAATAATAGCTAATTTTATTTGTAAAAATATTTGTTTTAAAAAAAATTTTTTTTTTTTTATTATATACTTTCAAATATATCATCAATAATATAATTATATATACTAAAAATAATTGTGCAAGTATGTAGCGAATTTAGCTCACAACAGGAAATATGAATAATTAACCATAACTAGTTATGATTAATTATGAATATTTTAGATCCGCTGTAGATATTTAGCTGACCACTCAGGGTCAACTGTCTTGTCAATTCTAAGAACGTTAATTTCCTGGTTAAGGGAAATAACTTTCTTACTGTACAATTCTATAAGCTTGTAACGTAAATCTGCATGATTATTGACTCCGGTTATGAGCAAACAATGAACACGTCAAGTGTGATACAAGTAAGGTTTTATTAACTACATAAACACTTAAACTAGTCTAACATACTACATAAACACATAAACTGGTCTAACATCCTACATACACACATAAACTGGTCTAACATACACATACACACACACACACACATACAGTTGGTATAGGAAAGGGTTAAAGTTTAACTCAGCACAGAAAGAGGCATAAAGAATGAATTTTATGGAAAACTTTGCATATTCAGCAGATCTAAAACCTGAGGGAAAACGTCAAATTCTTAGTTCAAACAAACCTTGTAAAAAGGTGTAACTGATACTTAATGTATCAAATTAATAAGACTAAGTTTGATACTTGCGAATCTCGGCTGTCGGAAAGAGATTCCTGATCTTAAGGCCCCAGATCTTGCTGAAATTAGTTGATGAAAAGAACCAGTTTGAGTCAGAGTCTTTGGTGAATGGAAAGTCGAGGCCGAAAGGCCTGGCACAAGCTTTGGTATCCTGAAGCGTTCTCTCACATCTTCATCTGCATCATGACCGAACCACCGACTGGGGCGGGTCACATGAAGTGTGGCCTTTAAGGTCGGAGAAGATCCCCGCCTCTCAAGATGGGCTTATCCAATGAGAAAAGCCGGAATCCCAAGTGGGCGTTTTGAGATCCTGTGGAGTTTATGACTCTTTGTGTGGAAACATGGTACTTTAGTATCTGAAACTTTGATTGAAAATACTAAAGGTTCTCAGGGCACTAATATATTGCCTACGTACCAACAAATAATATACATTCTTGTTTAGATCATCAGAAGGCGAATTCATAGATACTAAACAAGCTATATGTAAGGTTATATGAATGAGTGGTTTATCGTAAGCATGAATAAAAATAGTCTATAATACAACAGATTTGTTAAATCAAATTAAAATTAGTGTGTCAGATTGGTCGAGACGCTACAAGTAGTAAAACAATGCAAATGCAAAAAATTAAATAAAAAATCTGTTTTAAATTTAGAAACATTTTGAGCCCCTGTAATGCTGAGTCATTAATAAATTAGTCCAACGTGATCTTATGATAATTCGTATAAATTTTTTACGTAAAATGTGGTTCTACAAAACACTAAAACTTACAATACTGACGTATTTACAGCATCTAAAATGTACAATATTGACGTATTGACAACACCTAAAACATACATTATTTACGTATGAACAACATTACAGACTTACAAATGAATCCTTATGAATATTGCAATAGTGGCTTTAAAGGAACAAGGAATCGCATCTTTTCATTTTCCGTCGTCTTAACTGATTAACTCAACTGTTTAACTCTAGGGGAGTTGGAAAATGAGCCTATTTTCAAAAAAAGTGGATAATTTTCTGAACAATTTCACGTTTATTTTTTAAGTACGAGAATAGACGCTCTGATATTTTAATTCTTTCATAAATTCTCCGTATTTGAACGGCTTTCCGCACTTTATTATCTGCTGAGTTGCCGTAAAACTAGCAACTGTTGTTTAGTTTGGAGACTTTATTTACTGTATGAATATAAATTTGCTCTGCTCAGCTTTCTGCAGCAGCTCTGGAATGGCTCTTTTCCATTCATCTCCAGCTGGGTACGTCTCAGCAAATGCTGTGTGCTTTGTTTGGAAATGTCGTTCGATGTTAGTTTTTTTAGTTGTTAGCCAATTTCTCACCACATATCAAACATGCAGGCAGGCCGGCATCGTTTGCAGTGAAAGCAAATAAATCTGTCCTCGCAGAATTCAACTCTCTGTTTTCAGCCGAGATTTTTATTTTTTTAGACTTATCCTCACCTGTCTAAATGTTGAGGGAAAAACACCAGTGTGAACAGATATGTTAATGATGCGAATGAGTGCAGGTACAACTACAGTAAAAATGGCTTGAAGGAGATGAGATGGAATAGCATCAAGCGGACAAGTAGTAGGATGATTAGAAAGGATGAGTTTGGAGACTTCTGCCTCAGAGAGTGAAGAGAAGGATGTGAATGAGTGTATGTTTGCTGGTGAGATGTGCTTGACACATTGTGGTGTGGAAAATTGTGCAATGATGTATTTAATTGTATAAATGAAGAATGTGGCAAAGTCGGCAGCTATTAGAGTTGATGCAAGAGGGGGAGGAGGAGGACAAAGGATTATATACGTACATCTGATTGAGCTAATTATGTTTTGTTTTTATATATTATATATACACTGAACAAAATTATAAACACAACACTTTTGTTTTGCTGGTGAGATGTGCTTGACACATTGTGGTGTGGAAAATTGTGCAATGATGTATTTAATTGTATAAATGAAGAATGTGGCAAAGTCGGCAGCTATTAGAGTTGATGCAAGAGGGGGAGGAGGAGGACAAAGGATTATATACGTACATCTGATTGAGCTAATTATGTTTTGTTTTTATATATTATATATACACTGAACAAAATTATAAACACAACACTTTTGTTTTTGCCACCATTTTTCATGAGCTGAACTCAAAGATCTAAATTCCACAGGCCACAATCAACAACCTGATCAACTGTATGCGAAGGAGATGTGTTACACTGCGTGGCCTTTTATTGTGGCCAGCCTAAGGCACACCTGTGCAATAATCATGCTGCCTAATCAGCATCTTGATATGCCACACCTGTGAGGTGGATGGATTATCTCGGCAAAGGAGAAGTGCTCACTAACACAGATTTAGACAGATTTGTGAACAATATTTGAGAGAAATAGGCTTTTGTGTACATAGAAAAAGTCTTAGATCTTTGAGTACAGCTCATGAAAAATGGTGGTAAAAACAAAAGTGTTGCGTTTATAATTTTGTTCAGTGTATATCTTAACCCTCAAGTGGAAAGTTCCCCAGAAATACAGATTTCTCCAGAAAGACTATAACAAAAACCTGTTTTACTGCAATGCCTGTTTGATGTGAAAGCAGTAGGTAAACAAAGCAACATTTAGCTTTAAGGTTCACTTCCTGCAAAAGCAAAAACACAAGCATTTACAGTAAATGAGTTTGTATGATGGCATTTGTACAAAAACCCTAAACATAACTGTCAATGTGGCGTAAGATCATATGAAAACGTTTTAATGGGATTCATTGTATAAATTCAAATGAATTAATCACTAATTTGCCAAAATTATAAAATACTTTATAAAATATTTGTAAAATATTTATAAACGACAATGAATTTGTGTTGGTACAGTCTATTCTATTACTTTTGGTACACAGTCAATAAAAGATTCGTCCAATAAATTTTCCAAACTTTATATTTGGAATTTTAATGGTACTCAGATTATGATTGGTGAACAGTTATTTTTGAATAAACTCTGAACTTCAACTGTCCTTTCTTGCAAAAGATGTCCTTTAATATACTGTCGCGGGGTCGAAAGAGCCCCGGAGGGTGATTTATTTACCCACTCACTGATCACACATGCTCTGATGAATGGTGCTCGGTGCCCGTCTCAGCGTGGTGCTCGTGGGGTGA
>NW_015505329.1:1683953-1693605 GCF_001515645.1 Sinocyclocheilus grahami
GCCAGAAGCTTGCACGCAGCTGTCAGGACCAGTCCCACCCCTCGATCGCCTGGCTGGAACTCCCGGGCCTGGGCAGGCCGGTCGTACAGCCGTTGCTGGGCGCGCTGGGCGGTTACGAGATGTTCCTTAACCAGCGGCATGACCCGGTCTATCCTTTCCCTCATCTCCCATACGTGCTCGACGAGGCTACGAAGGGGGGCAGGTTGGTTCTCCCATGCTTCCCGAGCCACGTCTAGAAGGCCCCTGGGCTGTCTCCCAAACAGCAGTTCGAAGGGGGTGAAGCCTGTGGAGGCCTGTGGTGCTTCCCGGACTCCAAAGAGCACGTACGGGATCATGAGGTCCCAGTCACGCCCATCTTCGGTGAAATTGTGTTTGCCATAGTCAAAAGTTATTTAATTGAAATAAAATACATTTGTAAAACACTGTTGTGAAGAATGTATTGCCTTATAACATTCCTGGCATAAGATTCTCATTCTTGTACTTTATCTCTGTTTCTTATTTCGCTGTCTTCTGAACATTTCCGCTGACAGTCAGATGGGTGGAGATATTGTTATTAGAGGCATACATAAATCGATGTGAGACACAAATCAAGTAAGTTTACTTTTACAACTTTGAAGAAGAACATTAGCAAGGAAAATGGTAAGGAAATAGCAAATTACATTTATATGAAAAATCATTTAAGTATATATTTTTTTCATTTATGTTGCTTAAAATAAATGCATCCTAAATATTCTAACGGACAGGGCTGTAGATGTAAATGTATTGTTTTGGAAATCTACAATAAAGTTAAACAAATAACAAACAGAAATATTAATGAACTGTAATAAACAGCATTTTGATTTCTCATGCCAGCTGTGATCTCTTCTTACCAAAACTCTAGGCAACATTGCCGATAGAATGTAATACATGTGCGCAGTTGAAAAACGACTATGGACTATATAAGTATGTATTTATTGCAGATGAGTTATGGATTTTTATGCTCATAGAAATGTGTTTTTTTATCTGTGAAAATGTGAATATGTCTAAATGCTCTAACATACTCCAAGCACCATCAATGCATAATGTCTTACAATACTCATTTTTAAACTTAGGTTTAGATGCAAGTGTAACCCTGAGAAAGAGCATGCAGATTTGTCTCTGGTAAGAGTGTCAAACAAATTCCAAAATATTTCTTTACAAGTTATGAAGTCCAGATGTCCAGAACTGCAAAGAGAGAGTTTTCTTGGAAGTTTTTTTTTTAGGACACAGTGTTTATGAAACCTAATAACAAAAAGGTTCAGCCAGTAAGCTGCAAAGTGTAGATTATTACAGGGTTATTTTAGTATTTTAGTTTTAATTTTAATGAAATTGACAATTTCTTTAAAATTGTCGTAACTTTTGTTGTTTTTGTTATTTTAGTACATCAAGATAAACTAAATGAAACCGAAATGTTGCTAGCTAAAATAAAATAGCTTATTTTATAGTTTATTTTATTTTATTTCAATTAAAGTTTATTTTATTTCAAGTAACAAATACGTTTTCTGGTTTACTTTTAGTTAACTATAATAGTCCTGGATGACTGTGGGCATAAAACCACTTCTTGTGTTTACTCATATTTTCTCTTAGATGAGCTATGCTTTGGGTCAAAGCAGTAGCATCCAGAGGTCCATGGTCGTACCAAGAAACGGGGCAATGACTCGTCATCACCATGATATGGCACAAGGCATTCAAACATATCAACAAGTAGTCATGAGGAATGGTGAACCTGTTGAGACCGAAGAATTCAGGTTTTATTCAACTGATTAAAGGATACTTGGAAGAAAAAAATGTTTTTAAACCTTGTGTTGTGTTCAAATACATGTAACACCTTTGAGGTTCCGGTCAAAAATGTCCGGCTTTTTAAAAAAAAAATGCTTGTAACTCACTTATATGCTATATTATCACCAACTATTGGTTTCAATCTTGTTGTCAATTTGTTGTATTGGTTGTAGGGCTCAATAATCTGAATTTACACATCTTAGTTTTTGAATGAAAAAATAATTACTTGTGGATAATTTTGACCATATTAAATAAAATACGAGAAAAAAACTGCACGGTTTATCACACTATTGTGCTCTCAAAAAAAAAAATGTCATCACATCAACCAAATTTTATGCAATTATGAGGGTTGATATCTGTTATGTATTCTCAGTCATTTATTTTGTCATAAACTGAGTTGGAAGTTCATAATATCAATATAAACCTGCATTATAGACTTTACATTTTCACCTCCTTCATGAACCCCAAAACCAAAACAAATAACTTGATCGCTATAACATTTGGATTAATATCAAATCGATCCTACATTTTTGGGGCTTTTTTTTTTCTTTCCACACAGGGAAGTATAATTGAGTAATTGAAAGGAGATATAATGTTCATACGTATAGGTCTTATGGTTGTGGTATTGACATAGCATGAAAAAACAAGAAAGACCATAAATTAAAATAATTTGCAAAGATGCAATTTAAATAATTAATTACAAGGAATTAGAAAGTGTGTGTGATGAATTATGGGAACAAATGGGATGACACTGACCTCTGGTCGTGAAAATTAATGAGAGTTTAAATAGAGAATTTTAAAACTGTGAAATATCTTAAAATAATAATAATAATAATAATGATGATAAAATTCATGAACATTCCTATAGTGAATATACATTCAACTAGTTTTGCTCTGCTCTAAAGTGTTTCAACATCTAGATTTTGCTCTTTGGTAGGTGACTGTAAAAAGTAAAAATTGCTTGCAAGCCAATGTCTGTCTGTTTAGAACTTTACTGGAGATGCCCAGCACAAAATAATGTTTAAATCTATTAATTTAAAAGATTTATCACACACCCTTCAAATTCTGTTAAGGGATTTCCTGAAAAAACTTTTTCTGTAATCACTAACAGCTGGAAAAGGGCAATTGACTCATCAACAATTGTAGGAATCCTGCAAGTAGCAGGTGATTAAAGTGAATTAATGACATAACATTTCAAATGCATACAAATCTGGCTGTAACATTTATCCATGGTGACAAAATATCAGGATCAACCATTTTTGTTTAATTTAAAAGCAATTTTAAATGCTACTTCCTTTAAAATGTTCTTTTTCAAATCCATCTGAACTAAAGAAAATAGGCTTCTATTACTTGCACTGATATTAAGAATTTTGTTAATATTCTGTACATTTTTAGGGCTGTCTGGCAACTAGAGTGTGCTTATTTATCTGAAAAGTAAATAACAATAATATTAATAACTTCAAATTCTGTTAAGGGATTTCCTGAAAAAACTTTTTTCTGTAATCACTAACAGCTGGAAAAGGGCAATTGAGTCATCAACAATTGTAGGAATCCTGCAAGTAGCAGGTGATTAAAGTGAATTAATGACATTCCTTTAAAATGTTCTTTTTCAAATCCATCTGAACTAAAGAAAATAGGCTTCTATTACTTGCACTGATATTAAGAATTTTGTTAATATTCTGTACATTTTTAGGGCTGTCTGGCAACTAGAGTGTGCTTATTTATCTGAAAAGTAAATAACAATAATATTAATAATAATTAAAATACAAAGCTATAGTTATAAAAGATGAAACCTTGGGAGCAGCAGAATTACATGATAGTCAAAGAAACTTATCTCAAAACTTCTAGAAAGACTCCAAAGAAAACAAGAAAGCACAGAAATCCTTCAAGAATCATTTTGCAAAAACAAACTTTTTAAACAAGTTACTCATTACAAGGATTTAGAGAGGTGTGTGAGGAATGATGGGAACAAATGGGATGACAGGAAAATGAGAATTTATGACAGTGCATCTTTGCATTACTAAAGACTGAAGACGGAAGAGTGTACACTTGTATTGTATGCAAATTAAACTTGCCTCAAGTGTTCATCCCATTCAACACGTTTTCTGTACAGGTATTTAACAAGCTGATCTTTGATAGAGCTATTGGCACGTTCTACTGGCATGCCATCAGACATAAGATGCTATGATAGGGTGAGGTACGTGTTTTGCGTAAGTAGAGAGCACAATTCTTTGAATAGATCAGAATCAAATTGGCGACCTTGGTCTGTGTGCAAACTCTTGGGTACACCATGACGGCTTATATAATCCGCAAACAAACATTTAGCCAAGGTTGTCGACCGCTGATCAGGGAGTGCATATACATTCAACAACTTGGTAAAATAATCCATTACCACAAGAATGCACCGGTTACCTCTTCGTGTGACGGGCAACTCAGTCAAATCAGCTGCCACTTTCTCAAAAGTCATGCTTGTTACCAGGGGCATCATGCACTCATTATTTTTTAGGGGGTACGAGTTGGTTCCTTTTTATTCCAAACATCCTCAAACACATTAACTACATCATGAAATATCTTGATTCTCACCTGATAGATTATGTTGATCTATAGTGGGCGATGGGTCAAACTAACATAATAATGTAATCTATGCATAAAAACCTGTCTGTTTACTTAATTAACAGATATGGATGTCATGCCATAACATATTTTAATACGAATGAGTTCATATTTAATGTGAATTTAACATTGAAAGTTAATGTGAATAAAAACATTGCAAGTTAGGCTAATACACTTTCATTGTACAGAAAGAGAGCAAAGAACATTTCCACTGTTTACACTGTGAAATTTATATCTTACAAATTCGTACACACATTTGCACTTTGTTTCTGACGAGAGAATTTGCCAGAAAGAGGTATTCAGAGGTATTCAGCGAGTGAAGAAAACACCGGCATTTTAGCGATGACTAATCTGAACACCTCTGATTGGTCATTGCATTCATAAGCTCAACAGCATCGTGTGTGATTGGTTAATGCACAGTAGGTAAAAACGCGTCTGTCTCTGACTCAGTGCCAGCCAGCAAATGCAGATTTGAATTTAGCAGCTGATGATATGACGCACTGAACGTTATAATCACGCTGGTGTGATTGTATTAAATATAGAAAATATTAATTGGCTATTTTTTGTCTTGGAAGCTGCATTCAAAATCCACTTGGCTCAAAAATCTGAGGGGGCACATGCCCCCTCACTTTGAATGGGCATGACGCCTCTGCTTGTAACTATGTTTTGCATATAGGGGCCTGCTGGTTTGGTGTTTGTGGCCTCCTTGCTTCACAAGCCTGACACTGGAGACACCATTGTGTAATGTCTCTAGACATGTAGGGCCAGAAGCATCTGACCTGGGCATGCTGTAAGGTCTTCTGTGCACTGAAATAACCAGTGAGGGAGTGTCCATGTAAATTGTCAAAAACTTTGAGTTGAAGTTTTCTCTGGAACCACAACTTGAAAAATGACATCACCTGGTGGGGGTCTAACTTTACGGCAAAGAATGGACCCAACCAATACAAGCCTGGGAAATTCTTTCCAAAAATGCCTAACCAAAGGGGAGGTGCCTTTAAGCTTAGAATATGGTGGTCTGCCCTTAGCTAACACCCAATCAATCACTGTGCTCAATAAAGGGTCACCTCTTTGAACCTGAGCAATATCCTCCCTATCCATTTCCAAAAGTGAAATGTTAGCAGGAGTAGAGATAGAGGAATGTGATTATGCACTCGCCATAAAAGCCACAGTGGATGAGACCTGCTGAGGTGTGGTATCAGTATCAGCTAACTGGTTTGCTGGTGGAGGCATGGTATGCTGTGAAATTTTCGGGAGTAGGCAATTGCCTAACCTTTTGAATGTTTTTCATGTCTGGCTGCAAGCCAGCTGAGGACACTAGGTGGCCCAAGAATGTTACCTGTTGTTGGGCAAAACAACATTTTGAAGGTTTCAGCTTCAAATGAGCTGCTCTCAAAAGATCAAAGACCTCCCGTAAATGCTGTATGTGCTGTATGTGGTGTTCTTTGCAAAAACACCAAGAGCCATCTTTTTTCTGCACCATAACGACAGGGGCAGCCCATGGACTATGACTGACTTCAACTATGCTTTTGGCCAACATGTTATCTACATGTGATTGAATCACATCTTGCATTTGTGGTGAGGTACGGTAGGTACGTTTTCAAATTGGTGCTGCATGGTTGGTATTGATTTTGTGGGTGACAAGGTCTGTCCAACCATAATCTTCGCTACTAGTGCTAAATATGTCACTATACTGAAGCAACAGTGAATTTATCTCAGAGAGCTGAGAATTATATAGGTGCCCACTCTTAACCTCCCATGCAAGTGAAGGAGACACTGCCGGTGGAGTGGAGACACTACACACAGAACCTGAGCTGTCAAAAACATCATCCTGGTATATAGGAGTGAACTTTCCCAACTGCATACCTGGCTGCAGCACAAAAGGGCTGGTTGTAGGATTCATGACACGCACCACTGTGAGACCATTTTTGAGACTACTGTGAGGGTGCGTGCTACAACAATAACATCCAGTTTGAATGAGTAAGGCTCAAGTAACCCACTATACCCATCTGCTAAACCTGAATTAACAGCAGAAGATATAAGTGTGGCTGTACAATGCATTTCACATTGAGGAGGAATAGTAGTGGCCACTGAAATTTGGGATGTACAACGGACAGGGACAAGCTGAGCCATGCTCAGTAGTGGTAAGGTTTGATCATAAAGGCAACAAAGTCCTCTACCCAAAACTGCCTGATGCTGCAGGGCTGTACGTTAACTTTTTTTGCATATAGCACAGGTGCTACAGAGGTTGAAAGGTTTGTAGCACAGGACACACAATTGTAGCACAAGAATAAAACATGTTACCATCTTTGAAAACAACCACAAGTAGTCCAGTTCATCATTTAAACAGGACATTAATGTTCTACTATTATTACTATATAAAAACATTAAACAAAATAAGAAATATTACTATTGTAATAACATTGTTTAATTATAATAAACAAATCAGAGTATTTAAGAATAAATATAATTATTATACCATTGTATTTTACAGAAAACGTTTATTTTACAGAAAACTGCAGGGTGACCTGTATTTTTAATACGACTGACTTTGTATTTAATGTAAATTTAATAAAAACATTGTAAGTTACTAATTATAACACTTTCATTGTACATTAAAGGGGTCATATGATGTTGCTAAAAAGAACAGTATTTTGTGTATTTGGTGTAATGAAATGTGGTTATGCGGTTTAAGGTTAAACAAAACACATTACTTTCCACATACTGTACATTATTGTTTCTCCTTTATGCCCCGCCTTTCTGAAACGCGTCGATTTTTACAAAGCTCATCGGTCTGAAAAAGTGAGATGTGCTGTGATTGGCCAGCTATCCAGTGCGTTGTGATTGGCCGAATACCTCAAGCGTGTGACGGAAATGTTACACCCCTACCATACTGTGATGATGCCCTGTCAGGCCGGAGCTATGATTGAAAAACATGAAAACCCATAATAAATAATAAAATAATCGCGCTGCGTTAACATAAAACCATGTCTGCATTTGTGATCGGAGAAATGACAAACTACAAGCACTACTCTACACTGCCCAAAATTCACGTTTGAATCATCAGAGGCAAATTCTTTAAATATAAAAAACGTACTTACAGTCTGTGCGTCAGAACAGCCAGCATTGTAGTCTACTCTCCCAGGATCAGGAAACAGTCCTCCATAAAATGTGCTGGACACATCTGAATATTTGGGTTGAACTGTTCTGGAACAGTGTTGTAAATACAACTTAACCACTGATTTCTAGTCGTGTCCTCTTTTGGAAGACCAAACAAAGTAATTTCGCTTTCACAACGAAACACAGCATCACACACGGTGGAGCAGAGGCCGGGGGCCTAAATAAATATTTTGTAACATTATAAATGTCTTTACTGTCACTTTTGGTCAATTTAATTCATCCTTCATGAATAAAAGTAAAAAATCTTACTGACCCCAAGCTTTTGCAAGGTAGTGTATAATGTTACAAAAGATTTCTATTCCAGATAAATGCTGTTCTTTTGAACTTTAAATTCATCAAAGAATCCTGGAAACTAATCGTGCACAACTGTGTCTGTGATAGAATCAAATACACACACACACACACACACACACACACACACACACACACCCACAAAATCCATTAGAATTAAATGTAATTGCTTATTACTGTTTGAGGTTCATTTGGTTCAGTTAATTTTGCAGGCTTTTGATTGCTAAACTGATCGTTTAACATTCTGTAATATTCAAAATACCACACTTTTTTTTTTAGCCTTAATGAAAAATGTTTACAGGTACTTGTAGTGTCTTAAAGATGCACTCTTGTGCATCACTCTTGGTTGCATAACAGCAGTTATCAGCAGGGATGTCACAATCATTATATCTTACATTTAGAAATGTCTACATTCTTAATACATTCATAACATTTTAAAGTGGCATGTTATATTGTGTTTAGCTTTCAACCCCCTGGTTATCAGAGCATCTTAACATCTAAATTAAACTTCAAGCAGTAGTTACAGGAAAAGTTATTGTGTAAAAATGTTGTTCCTCTTGTTTTTGAATTCCCAACAGCACAAGATATCTTAAGACTCAGTTCATGCTGCACATATTTTGACAAGCCTCAAGTCAGTGATTGTAACTTTTGTAAAGAACATTAGTAGTGTTGTGTTATCTTTAATTCTCAGACTGATAAAAAAAAAAAAACCTTTGACATGATTAGACAAGATGTGCGTGAAAACAAATGCCCAATGAATAGAAACAAACAATGAACTTTATACATGAAAGAACTGTAAACGCACAAGCCATCTGATATTCACTTGGTGATATTTCTCAAAAGTCAAAAGGGTGTAAAAATGTGTTTCCAGTAAATAGAGAGAATCACTACATGCGCGTCATTTCTGAGATGCCAAATGCTTATTTCTCTATAATTATTATTAGAGTTTATTGAAATTCAATGTCTAAATGACTTACTCCCAACACATATCCATATTCTACCTAATAAAGATTACACTGTTTCAAATATGAAAAGTTATGGTATTTCAATCCATATTGCATGAGAATATGGTGATCATCTCATTATGAGTGACTCATAACTTGAAACAAATATAAAATAGTAAATATCTGAACCCCTATATCAATACATGCTATTATGATTATCAGATAACAACAACCATTACACCGGGTCTCATCCACACATATGGACCCTCTTAATGGCTATCTGTGCATGACTTTGAATGCACAGAAAACAATAGAGCAACGAAATCCTTTAAGAAATCAAAATTACTTTGCAAAGACATTTACATTTATAAAGGCATTTATAAGTTATTCGTTATACGGAATTGAAGAGGGTGTGTGTGTGAAGAATTATGGGAACAAATGGTATGACAGGGACCTCTGCTGGTGAAACTGAGAATTAATGTGAGAGCAGGTTTGCATTACTAAACATAACAAGACATAAAAAGAACTGAATTGCCACAGACATGGAATGAATGAATGACTGAAAATAAAATAAAATAATGATTTCCAGTACTGGAAAATTCAAGGAAATTAGTAAAATCTTGTTTGTTTAAATGTATTAAAGGGGTCATAGGATGCTACATGCACTTTTACAAGTTGTTTGAACTGAAATGTGTGTTGGCAGTGTGTGTACACAACCACCCTATAATGATAAAAATCCACCCAGTGTTTTTTTTTTATCTGGTTAAATGTTTTCCCCTTTCTCAAATCAAGCCGATCTCAGATGCCTGTCTGTGTGACGTCACACAGAC
>NW_015505329.1:1693744-1769339 GCF_001515645.1 Sinocyclocheilus grahami
AAGTAAACAGTCTCTCTGAGAGCAGCTCGGAAGAGAGGGGCGGGGTCAGCAGAGCTCATTAACATTTAAAGGAAAATGCTACAAAAACGGCTTGATTTGAAAAGAGAGACAGGGTAAAAAAATGTGTTTTTTTACACTACCATTGAAAGTTTTTAACCAAAATATGTTACAGGCTTTTCATTAAGACCCTAAAGAATCATATCAACTTGTGGAAAATGGGCATCCTATGACCCCTTTCATTTAAAAGATTGGTACCACCCATTACTTTTGTTGAATAATTTTCCTGAAAACGTATCATGTTCAAAGCTTATTCACCTCATAAGCTTAATCAAATTATTACATCACAACTGTGAATTGCTTAAAAAAAAGGGGGAGGGGGGGATTATACATTAAATATGAAATTATAAGGTGGCAGCGAGTCACTGTGAATCATTCATGAAGATCGCTCGATGCGCTCGATGTTTTAGGCTACCACACAGGTAGTGACGAATCTCTCCGGCCAATCAGTGATCAGCAGAGTTTACACGTCACGTTTTGGTAACGGTACGGTTCACTTGGAACCTCAACCAAGGTGGTACTAAAAAAGTACCAGGTACTGTACCCAGTGGAAAACCCCCCAAAAGTGAACTGTACCGAACCGTACCGTACCGTACCATGCTGTGGAAAAGCCCCAAAAGTGAAGTGAAATGAGGCCAAGAATTTGTGCTCTGCATATAAGCCATCCAAGTGCACACACACACACCGTAAACAGCCATATTGCTGCAGCACCCAGGGAGCAGTTGGGGGTTCGGTGCCTTGCTCAAGGGTCTCACCTCAGTCGTGGTATTGATGGTGGAAGAGAGTACTGGTTATTCACTCCCCCCACAACAATTCCTGCTGTACCTGAGACTTGAATCCGCAACCTTCGGGTTACAAGCCTGACTCTCTAACCATTAGGCCACGACTGCCCCCAGAGATCAATGAATGCATGCCTGCAGTCTGATCCACAAATGCACATCTTATACATGCACAAATCATACATCACAAATACTTTAATACAAAATTAAATGTGTGTTCACAAACGTCTCTATTTGAACAAAATGCTGCACATTCATGCAATTATGGGTTATATATTTGGGTTGAACTGTTCCGGAACAGTGTTGTAAATACAACTTAACCACTGATTTCTAGTTGTGTCCTCTTTTGGAAGACCAAACAAAGTAGTTTCACTTTCACAACGAAAAACACAGCATCTCCACAACATGACGGCGGCAGCAACAACGAGAATCAAAGTTACACCTTCTTTCTTTGAGTGAACATTTGGGCGGCATTATGCAAATCTTCCCACATCGTGACGTAGACATGTGGGGGCGTGTTAGAATGAGGCGTTTTAGGAAGGCGTGGCTGACTCTTAACTTTTATAAAGAAAATCTCTTTGGATTTGAGACTTTAGTCTTTGCAACTTTACAGATCTTCTTTATGCACCAAGAGCTTGTAACACTCCAAAGAGAAAGGAAAAATTGAAATCGCATCATATGACCCCTTTAATGTAATTGTAGGTAAGCAGTGCCTTTTGTCATCTAAATAAAAAAAACAATAAGAAAATTAAAGTTTTGTTTCAGGAGAAGTCTGTTTCTGTAATCTCTTACTGGAATGGCTTTGTAAGTGATATTCCCTGGAAGAAAGTTTGGTCATTACCTCGCAAATATGTGTTAACTAACAAAATGAGAGAAGTTACATTTAATTGGATTCATAGATTTTATGAAGATAAGTGTTCTCTTAAAAGATGTAAGAATGATATTAATACCAACTCTTCTTTCTGTTTTGAGAACCCTGAAACCTCAACATTTATTTTGGAATTGTTCTCACACATTGACATTTTGTTGTGACATTCTTGATTTTATCAAATGTTACATAAATCCTAATTTTTGGTATTCATGATTGTGGAAAATAAAGTTATATTTATTTTCCTGTTAGCTAAATATCAGATTCATAAATGTAAATTTTCTAAATGCAAACCTCTTTTAAGATTCAAACTTGAAATAAAAATGTATTTTGAATCTATTGATGTCTCTACAAACTTAAAAGCAATAAGAACAATGGCTTTGTTGAAGGACTTAGCACTTCATCTGGACTGAAAGACTGAAGGACACTGAATTGTTATTATTATTCAGTCATGACAACTCTCTGAGATAAAAACACATTTATTAGAATATGAATGTACATGTTATCAAGTTTGGTTTTGGCGGACTAGATCTGCTACACTGATGCTGCTGCTGCTGCTGTACTGCAAGGCAAAGCAAGTTTATTTATATAGCACATTTCATACACAATGGTAATTCAATTCAATACTGCAGGCAGAACACGACTGCTCTGCTAGACCACAATAAACAGAGAGAAGGAAACTTAAGCTGCTACCTGGCAGCACAAGACTCCCACCAACATAGCAGATAGGACTGACGCAGTCCCTAGACCTTAATTGCGGATCTGCCGTCAAAACATGTGTATAGTTTCTTTGCTGCTCTGTAGAGCTATGGTACCCGAGTTTACTACCTATGTGTGCTTTAGCTATCTTGCGGTCTGCAAGGTCGGCTTACTCTAGTGTCCTAAAGAAAATATGTGCCTCGGCTACCATGCCGACTGGCTTACTCTAGTGACCAATAATTATGTGTGCCGGGCTACCATGCCGTATGGCTTAATCTAGTGACCTACCAAAATGTGTGCCTTGGCTACCGTGCTGACCGACTTACTCTAAAAGACCTGAAAAGAGTAAGGCCTGGGGAAGTCGTGGCCTAATGGTTAGATATTTGGACTCGTAACCCAAAGGTTGTGGGTTCGAGTTTCATACCAGCAGGGATTGTGGGTGGGGGGAATGAATGTACAGTGCTCTCTTCCACCTTCAATACCACGACTAAGGTGCCCTTGAGCAAGGCACCGAACCCCCAACTGCTCCCCGGGCACCAGAGCATAAATGGCTGCTGTGTGCGTGTGTGTGTGCACTAAGGGTGGGTTAAATGCAGAGCACTAATTCCTAGTATGGTTAACCATACTTGGCCACATGTCACGTCACTTTTTTTTTTTTTAAATGTGAACCTTGGCTACCCTGCCGACCGGCTTAATCTAAGAAGCGGACGTATAATGCAAGTTGAAGAACACGAGTTTCGCCACAATAATTGGAAGTCGTGGCCTAATGGTTAGATATTTGGACTCGTAACCCAAAGGTTGTGGGTTCGAGTTTCATACCAGCAGGGATTGTGGGTGGGGGGAATGAATGTACAGTGCTCTCTTCCACCTTCAATACCACGACTAAGGTGCCCTTGAGCAAGGCACCGAACCCCCAACTGCTCCCCGGGCACCAGAGCATAAATGGCTGCTGTGTGCGTGTGTGTGTGCACTAAGGGTTGGTTAAATGCAGAGCACTAATTCCTAGTATGGTTAACCATACTTGGCCACATGTCACGTCACTTTTTTTTTTTTTAAATGTGAACCTTGGCTACCCTGCCGACCGGCTTAATCTAAGAAGCGGACGTATAATGCAAGTTGAAGAACACGAGTTTCGCCACAATAATTGTTTAATGGACCACGATAGTTGTTGACACTGACAATACGTGGTAAAGAAGAAACCCCCCTCCTCAGTCAAAACACAGCACCTGCAATAGATTAGAAATTCAAAAGCTCATCAGTTTTTGGGCATTTAGAATGTCTTTAGCGTTAGGTCTAATGTAACGTTTGTAGGCTGATGAGGACCACCGCCCTATTTCCTTCAGAGTAGCAGAAGGCATTTCGGAGCTGTATGTTGTCGCATCGCATGTTGTCACGGTATTCAAATGGCTGCTGTGGCGTGTTGTAGAGGCAAAGACCGCACGACAAAGAAGATAAATCAGAACAAACATTTATTAAGTCCACAGGAATCAGGTTAAATCCACAGGGGTCAGGACAAACCCACACGCAGGAAACTTTCAACCAATATACAAACAACAATAACTAGCAACCTAGACTGAACAGACAGGAACTTATATATACAAGCAAATGAGGGACTAATGACAAGACACGGGTGAACTAACTCAAATAATCAAAGGGAAACTAGGTCAATGGAAGTAAGACACGGAAACAGAACAAATGGAAACACAAAAGTCCATAACAGTGACAAGGGCAAACAGAAGGTCCAAACTGACAGAAACTGTGACACATGTTGCCACACCCACTGTATTATATTCATAAACATCTTTCAAACATTGTGCATACATTTTTTTTTCTTGTTTTGTTTTTAGACAATTATTTGAATTATTGAAAACTTTTTTACTTCTTGGTCATGTGACCTAATATTGTTACGCAAGGCCAGTTCATACTCGCAAACATTCCTCATACAAAAAGATTTAAAAATATAAAATATAAACAGGTGGAACTTGATAAGTTAATCATCTTAACTAACACAATATCAATATGTATATATATTTATATTTATATACAGTCAACTTACCTCTGTCCCACGATAGTTTTCCACCATCCCTCCTCCACCCCAACTCCTCACTATTAAACTATTCTCATCCCATACTAGGGATTGGGGGAGTTTTTTAGGTTCAGGCAATATTCAGAGCTCAGAGCCCTCCCTCAGGACAGCACGCCAAATATGCTTACTATTTGCTCAATCCCATTATATGTAAGTGTGAACTCGTGAAATAGGAACTTTTTGCAGAAAATATAAGAACAATCATAATTTGGTTAGGGTTTTTCTTTATTTTTAGTAAGGTGCAGGAACAGTGGGAGAATAAAATAGGAGATGATTCCAACCAGTGATGAACCTGGGTCCCCATGAGCCAACAGGCCTCAACTATCCTAAACTAGTAAATTGCCCACTGTACCATTCATTCCTACAACTATTAAATTAGCTTGCTTGTAAGGGCATTTTTTTAATTTGTCTATTAATATTTCAAAACGTAAATTAAAGTGTTCAGTGGTGTCATCAGCCTTCTTCCGCTGCTCCAAGGTCCAGTTACATTGCTTGTGAGTGCATTCTAGGGGCTTTCGGCTGAAACAGGCACTCTAATTATGGGCACTCTGACCAGTCTGCACCTACACAGCCCCATATGCATCAGGTTGCTATATGCAATGTGTGTTGTGAACATTGCTTCTTTAGCCATCATTAAAGGGGTCATATGATGTTGTTAAAAAGAACATTATTTTGTGTATTTGGTGTAATGAAATGTGTTTATGCGGTTTAAAGTTAAAAAAACACATTATTTTCCACATACTGTACATTATTGTTTCTCCTCTATGCCCCACCTTTCTGAAACGCATCGATTTTTACAAAGCTCATCGGTCTGAAAAGCGAGGTGTGCTGTGATTGGCCAGCTATCCCGTGCATTGTGATTGGCCAAATACCTCAAGCGTGTGACGGAATTGTTACGCCCCTCACCATACTGTGATGATGCCCTGTCCGGCTGGAGCGACGAGACAAAAACATTAAAACCTATTATAAACGAGGCATTTGTTGCATCCAGTGGGGACATAATTACGGATTATAATGACTTATACTGTCTTTTTACACGTTGCATTGTGCCGCGTAAACATAAAACCATGTCTGCATTTGTGATCGGAGAAATGACAAACAACAAGTGCTACTCTACACTGCCCAAAAGCCGTTTTAGGCAGGCGTGGCTGACTCTTAACTTTTATAAAGAATATCTCTTTGGATTTGAGACTTTAGTCTTTGCAACTTTACAGATCTTCTTTATGCACCAAGAGCTTGTAACACTCCAAAGAGAAAGGAAAAATTGAAATCGCATCATATGACCACTTTAAAATTGTCGCCAAATATAACTTCTATTGGTTTTTATGTATTGTGAAGATGCAGTTTCACAATTCATGAATTACACTTACGAATAACAGTAAAATGCTGCAAATATTTTTTTCTTGTGCTTGAAACACGATTTACACCTTTACAAAGCTTCTCTTGCGCGTGCAAATTTAATTTACGCTTACAGTCTTATGTACACTTCCACAAATATTACCCTGCATATGCAAATCGTTTTGACGCCATTCTTCCTTCATAGTTTTTGTCCAGATGATCAATGAGACTTGGACACCCTATTTGCCATCACCAGTTTGTGGTTTGTCCCTCATCGGACCACTGTTACGAATGGTGACCATGAGCATCCTACGATCCTCTATGTTTCAGAGATGCTCTGACACAGTTGTCTGGATGCAACAATTTTGCCCTTGTCAATATCATTCCTGCCCATTTCCCCTGCCCTCTTCTCACGTTTTTCAAGTAAAAAATGAGTTCTGTGTGATTTAAGGTACTTGTTTCATTTGAAGTACTTGTCAAGTTGCTGTACTATACTGTATGCTGTCTGTCCTTGATGATTTTGCTTTTTTGTCAATGAACAGGTGAAAGAGAATAAATGCTCATCAGACCTAGTTGTTTTTTATGTTTATTATGATTAATGTACTCCTTTTCCCTCAATGAATGCAGTGTTGCACATTGTCGTTGTCACTCTTTTTTGCATCCACATGGAAGTCTTAAAAAACATGAAATATATGGCTTCTACATATATATAATGTTTACAAAAGATTGGTTTCTGACATACAA
This sequence comes from Sinocyclocheilus grahami, assembly GCF_001515645.1. Classification (NCBI taxonomy): domain Eukaryota; kingdom Metazoa; phylum Chordata; class Actinopteri; order Cypriniformes; family Cyprinidae; genus Sinocyclocheilus; species Sinocyclocheilus grahami. Next base: position 1,700,316 of record NW_015505329.1, read on the forward strand.
ATGAAAATATCTCAAACAAAAATCCTTATTAAAGTCATAGAAAAAAGCAAGGATAGTACACTCGATAAAAAGTGTGGAAATTCTGCAAATATCAGGTCATCAAAGTAAAATTTCAAAGTAATATGTTTGTGGTAGCCTAATAAGTAATATTATATTAATGATAGAACAAAACAATTTAACGTCGTGATTGTTTAACTAAAATGTTACTTTTCATTTAAAACATTTATTTTACTGTTTAAATCCAACTGAAATATAAAGAGGCCTCAATGAGCTTCTGTTAAGCGCACTGATAAATTGGTCTTGTATCATGAAGAGGATAACCAACATGATTTAGTAATGACTTTCCTGTCCATTTTTAGGTCTGTGAAAATCAGTGTAGTCCATGTAATGACGTACTTTGTTATGGTTAAAGAACTTGGTTGACTGACAGAGACCTGCTTTTCAAGTCCAAATATGTAATCATGCATCTTTGTTTTGCCCATAGAAGCTGCTTTTCCTTTCTGTTTTACTCATAGTGAGTGTTGTTCATCGGTCTTACATGCAATTGTACATAAACTGTGACTTTTTGTGTACTGCTACAGATGCTACAGATTATTACATGCAATTTCTGTAAAGCATAAAATAAACGATTATGTAAAAAAAGACTTTATTTATATAAAGGCTATTATTTATTAATTATACACGATTACCAAATAAATGCAAATCTGACTGAACTAAGAATCACACTTACATTTAACTGAAAAAATTAATGTTTGAATTGAATTTTGTTTGCATCACTGAAACATTATTTTCCTGTTTAACACTGTTTAAAGCTGCACTGTAAAAAATGACTGTGAATTTAAAAGTAAAAGACTGTAAAAATGCTACAGTAAAAACCTGTTAAATGGTTAATGGTAAATTCTCCTACTATATACGGTGAAAAACTGTATTGGACATGACATGTAATTTTACGGTAGTATACCGTTTTTGGACGTGAAAAAGACCGTATAATTTACAGTGAATAACCATAAACTGACATTCCCAGAATTCCCTGCATTACATTTCAAATGTGATGTTTTTTTGTTGAAATAACTGTTTCTTCTTAGTTTTTTCTTATCAGTTTTGTATATTAGGGTTGCGTGTTACACCTAATGTTGTTAAATTAATGTTTATTGCATTACTTCAGTTTCATGTGTGTTACCATGATGGTGTTTAGTGTTTGTGTGAATGACACTGTGCACCTTCTATATATGTTATTATCTAAAAGCTGCTTGTGATAGGCTTTGGTTCATCATGTGACTTTCTCATCACCACCTGCATTTGGTGGTTATCAGTGTATTACAAAGGTACAAAACAGATTTCAGTACTTCAATAGGTTGGTATATTAACAGTATATCAGTTAATTAAATTACGGTATTTAACTGTAAATTTAAGTTAGAACCGTAAAACCTAAAATGTTGCTACCATATTTTTTACGGTAAAATTCCGGCAACTACAGCTGCCGTTTTTTTACCGTAAATTTTACGGATTTTTTTTTACAGTGTGTGCTTTAACACAATCTGTATTATAAAGTGCTATATAAATAACCTGACAGGCAATGTTCAATATATTCACCCAGAAATCCACAGAGCTACAGCCTGCAATAAGCACAACAGGTGTCTGCTGTTACTGTTGCTTCACTTTCCAAGAACTTCTTTAGAACTGTAGAACTGGACATTTCACTGTACAGTCCTGAAGAAAAGTATTACTAGTACTGTTGTATTTACTAATACGGATTAGCTTTGGCTCTGTATACAGCCGTGCACTATGCTGTATATGGAACAGTGGTTTGATCAAAGCATACCGTTCACAGCATTTAATGGCATTGAAATATTTAAGACAGTTAAATTGTCATAACAGCTAACAAAACAACGCTAATTGACTACTGCCTAATATTCACGTCTTCTCTAAAATTGGCTTGTATACATGTCAAAAATCTTTATAATTAACTGGATATTCCAGTCTCTTCTGACAGACAATAGTGGCCACATTTTTCCTTCTTGAAAACATTAAAAAAAAAAACAAGTTCAAGAGCCACATTTGTATTTTAATTGTCATTCTGCAGTTCTTGAAAGAAAATGTATTTGCAAAGAACGATTGCTTGTTATGGAATGTTTAAGGAAGGGTTATATGCTAAATGGAGATTATATTTCATAATCTTTTGGAGATTATATATCATCATTTTATTGTAGTCTCAGAGGTATTTACACATATTAAAAACACACTTTAATTGTCAACGCTTTTCAGTGCAATGTATTTAAATTAATTAGATAACCCAGGAATTAGCTAAACATTATTTTTGGGTGGGAGTTTGGAAAATTCTGAACTGTGTAATACATAACACTTGTTATAAGCTCAAAGAATCCTATTTTAATCCCTATTTTATCTAACTGAAATAGAATATGTTTGTAAAACACTGTTGTGGAGAAAGTATTGCCTTGTCAAGTTCATGGCACGGGTTTCTCATTCTTCTCCTTTATTTCTGTTTCTTGCTTGGCTTCCTCTGGAATATTCCTGCTGACAGATGGGCGGAGCGGTTATCATATGAGACTTACAGAGATCTCTGTGGGAAACAAGTCAGTTCAGACGTGAGTCACGACGTGCCTTCACAACATTGAAGAGGAGCATTAGCAAAGAAAATGGTAAGGAAATACATTATGAAATAAAGTATTCTGTCCTTTATGTTGCTTAAAATAAATATGTCTTAAATGTTTTCTTTTATTTAATTAATTAGACCATTCAGTTTCATAAAAAAAATAAAAATAACAGGGTTGCGATTGTAGATATAAGTGATTAAAGGCATTTTGATTTCACATGTGATCTTTTCTTACCAAACTACTAGGCAACAACATCCTGTAATAAATGTGGGTTGATAAAAAAAAACTACTATGGACCATTACCGTATGCATTTATTTCAGATGAGTTATGGTCTTTTAATGTGCATAGAAATATGTTTTTCACCTGTGAAGTTATGTCTAAATGCTCTAACATACTCCTATGTTGTATAAACGACTAATTTTTTTAACTTAAGGTTTAAATGTAAGTGTGACTATGAAGAAGAGCCCACCCCTTTTTCTCTGGTAAGAATTCCAAAATAATAATAATATTTAAATAGTTTTATTAATGTTTTGAATTTGTTTATATTTTCTGTTTATATTTTAGTACATGTGTTGTGTTTTTGTCGTTTTTATTCGTTTTTTTTATGTATGTAGTTTTCATTAACTTTTATTTAGTTGTAGTTATTTTAGTAAATCAAGATAAACTAAATGAAAATGAGAAATGTTGCCTTGGCAAGTAACTGAAATAAAATAAGTTTTATATACAGTATATTAACTGATATATATATATATATATATCAGTTAAAGTTAACTATAATAACCCTGGATGAGTTTGAGCATACCACTTTTACATTTTTCTTAATTTTCTCTTAGATGAGCAATGTGTTGGTTGCGTCACACAGTAACAGCAGTATTCAGAGGTCAATGGTCGTACCAAGAAACGGGGCAATAACTCGACAGCACAAAGATTTGGAGCGAGGCATTCAAACATATCAACGTGTAGTCATGAAGAATGGCAAACCTGTTGAAACCGAAGAATTCAGGTTTTATTCAACTGATTAAAGGATACTTGAAAAATACAGAAGAGCAGTTTTAATGTAATTAAAATGTTGTGGGGTCTTTCTGTGCTGAAATATAGAATACATCAAATTATGATGACTGTTGTCTCAATGCTTTATCTAAATTAGATGATCATACTGTCTACTAACTATTTGTTTTACTCTTCTTGTACATTGCTTTACTATACTTGTGCTTTTACTTTACTTGTCAGGGTTGATAAGATATCTACTGTGTATTCTCTGTGATTTCTTTTGTTAATAAACTGAGTTGGAAGTCCATAATATGTTGCCATTAAAACTGAAATTGAACTTTCAGAGGAACTGTCATATAGTATCTTCTTTCATGCACCCCAAATCCAGAACAAATCACTTCGCTGTAGCCTATTTTTGTGTTTTAATCTTTTCATACAGGTACGTGTGATTGAGTAAGTCACCTCTATGATATACACTTTATTCAAAAGTATGGTTCTTATGGTTCTGGTATTGACATGATACCATGATGGGGGGAAAACTGATCTCAATATTCCAAGACTGCACAGAAAACAAGAAAGCACCAAAATTATTTATTTACAAGCTATTCATTACAAGGAATTAGAGATGTGTGATGAATTATGGGAACATATGGGATGACAGGAAAATGCATGATTTCTTACATGACACTATTTTTAGAGGCAATGTGAATGTGTGGAACTGCCTGACTGTCTGAAACATCCCAAAATATTTATTGTTCAAGCAATGAACAGAAAGTAAAGTGTTTTCTAGTGTATTTGGTAAACACAAGAATAACATCCCTCATATTATTATTCTGTAACTTCCTATAAGAGCTGTCTATACTGTAGGCCTACAAAGCCAAATAATTCACTTTATTTTCTAGGTTTATTTACTAATCTATAGCTATGAATATGAAAGCACTCTTGTGTTTCCTCATATTTTTCTCGCAGTAATGCAATGGTTCCATCATACAGTAACAGCATGACTGTACCAAGAAATGGGTTCATGACCATAACAACAACATAGAGGATGGTTTTCAAATCGAATATATAAACATGCGGAATGGCTAAATGATTGAAGCAATCGATTGGTACTTCAGAGGAACTGTCATAGAGTATCTTCTTTCATGCACCCCAAATCCAGAACAAATCACTTCGCTGTAGCCTATTTTTGTGTTTTAATCTTTTCATACAGGTACGTGTGATTGAGTAAGTCACCTCTATGATATACACTTTATTCAAAAGTATGGTTCTTATGGTTCTGGTATTGACATGATACCATGATGGGGGGAAAACTGATCTCAATATTCCAAGACTGCACAGAAAACAAGAAAGCACCAAAATTATTTATTTACAAGCTATTCATTACAAGGAATTAGAGATGTGTGATGAATTATGGGAACATATGGGATGACAGGAAAATGCATGATTTCTTACATGACACTATTTTTAGAGGCCTGCACCACAATGTAAATGTGTGGAACTGCCTGACTGTCTGAAACATCCCAAAATATTTATTGTTCAAGCAATGAACAGAAAGTAAAGTGTTTTCTAGTGTATTTGGTAAACACAAGAATAACATCCCTCATATTATTATTCTGTAACTTCCTATAAGAGCTGTCTATACTGTAGGCCTACAAAGCCAAATAATTCACTTTATTTTCTAGGTTTATTTACTAATCTATAGCTATGAATATGAAAGCACTCTTGTGTTTCCTCATATTTTTCTCGCAGTAATGCAATGGTTCCATCATACAGTAACAGCATGACTGTACCAAGAAATGGGTTCATGACCATAACAACAACATAGAGGATGGTTTTCAAATCGAATATATAAACATGCGGAATGGCTAAATGATTGAAGCAATCGATTGGTACTCAAATTATTAATGTCTCATAAAAAATGTCATGGGACTCCATAATATGTCGTCGTTTAGTTGAACTTTCAGAAAAACTGCAATATAGCATCTTTATAACATTTTGTGTGTTATAACATTTTGTGTGTTATCTCTGTTGAATGATTTCCTGAAACTTTGAACCTGTAATCACTAAGAACTGGAAAAGCAAACTTCATTGGTCAAAATAGAGTGGGAATCCTGAAAGTAGGTGGCTAAAGAGAATTACTGCCATCACAAGTCATTTTACGAACACTACTGGTGACTGATAGTTGGTGCCGTTCATCTGGTGTATTCTTTGTCTGTCTGACTGTCATAACATTGTTTTAAAGACTGGACAATTGCAGTGGTAAGAACAATTCATTAAACATTTATATATCATTAATTCAGTCTGTTTATGAATTTGAATAGCTTGTAACACCAACTGTATTATTTTTACTCATACATTTACATAAATATAATGTCCTGATGCATATAGAAATTGCTATTATGTTTTTATGACAGAATAGGGTGGAATTAAATTTATCACTCATTAATTTTTAAGGTTTTATTACTGCTTTATTTAAATCTTTTTTTATGCATGCATGCTCTTGATCGCTTTACTAATATTTTAAAATTTAGTGAAAATACAGTTTCTGAATTGTTCGGTTAAATATTTTGAGACTTTAATGCTAAATATTTACAATAGGTACTTTTATATATAATAATTTTTATTTTTATTTCCTTTATTATTTTATATGTATTTTTTTATATTGTAAAGTGCTTTGAGAAGCTCTTTTAAAGGTGCTTCTATAAAAAAATAAAGTTATTATTATTATTTACAGCAGTACTAATGCTCTTTACAAAAGTTATTGACACTGATTTGAGACTTGTCAAAGAGGATAATGAAAACTAAAATCACATCAGTGAGTATGTGCAGCATGAGCTAAGTCTCAAGACATCTTTCTGTCGGGAAAAACAAGAGGGGCAACATTTTTCACACTTTTCCTGTAACTAGTGCTTGAAGTTTAACACAGATGTTAAAATGCTCTAATCAGAGGGGTTAAAGACTAAATACAACATTACACAACACTTTGAAATGTAATGAATGTATAAAGAATATATTAAATCTCTAAAAGTGAGGTATAATTATTATGAATTCCTGCTAACCAATTTACCTGTTTATTCGTTCAGAAATACACAATTTAGCTGGAACACTGAGGAAAAGACATAAATCAACGAGGAATCATTTTAATTACAATCAAATAATTAAACAATGAATTCATTTGAATTTTTGATTGTTTCTCCAGATGGCTTTTTCAGCTGCTACTTATGCTAAAGGAAGCTTTGGAAAAGTGTATAAAGTAAGTAAATAAATTAACCTATGGAAATACCCATGCAGCTCTTAAGAAGGTGCCTTCCACTGTTGTAACTAAACAGGAAATTCAGAAAGAGAAAAATATATATCGGTGAGTATTTGTGTATATGCTCAAAAAAAGATTTTTGCTTATTACTGATTTACAATGAACTACAGTAACAGTTCTTACACATTTTTTGTTTACAAAACTAAATTGCAATCAATCCATAAAATTAATAAACTGCTTCATCCATTTGTGTTGAGACAGACTACATGAATCAGTTTTGTTTCCTGAATCAGTACTTCTTCCCAGCATGCTTTGTATGAGACTGGATAGGCAGAATAAATGTTGTGTTTTTGTGAAAAGTGAGAAAATAGAAAAAATTAGAAAACAGGAAAAATTGTTACTGTTAATGTTTTGTAAGCTATTACTGCGTTACATTGCATAAAGCCTAATAATAATAATAAAAAAAAGAAATTAGACATTTTAACCCACTGCCATTTGGGATATTTCATATTTGGCACATGTGATCTCATTGTAGGTCACTGAATCATTCCAGTGTAGTGAAGCTCCTGGCTGAACCCCGGCTGGACTCTCAGGGCATGTGGAATATCCCATTGGAATTCATCTTTGGGAAAACTCTGGAAAAGCTTATGTTCAGTTCACAATTATACATGGAGGTACTGTTAAAAATTACATTTTAATTTATCTATTTTTATTTACTTTATGTTAAAAAATTTAATTTATAGCAGATTTATCCTAAAAATCAAGAATGTTTAAATTCAATAGAGAAGAAAAATAAAACATGTGTAGAAATGTGCTCCTTGAACTAAAAAAATATAGTCATAGAGAATATCAGAAAATTGTCAGTCCTCTGTTCGGTGTTTTGTGTTGTCCTCCCCTACGTGCTTTCCATGACCCAGTTTTCCCTCATGTGCAATTATGTTTATTGATCCCAGGTGTTTCTCATTATGTCTTGTGTATTTAAAGTGTTCCCGGTTCTAAGTTCTTTGTTCGATATTGAATGTCATCTTCCTCGCTATGTGTGTGTTCCTGGTTTCCTTGTTCCGTTGGATGGTAATTAAAAGTATCTTTGTTTGAAGTATTCGCCACGTCTCCTCGTTCCTCGCTCCCTCAGAGTAGCGGTGCATGACAGAATACCGAACCATAACAGTAAGCGGCTCCCCTTCTCCCCGTTTTGTTTTTGAAAGTATTTTGTTTTCTTGTTTTTTCCCCCACGATTATGGAGATCGCCGCACACTTGATTGCCCTAGCCCATACAGATCTCCCCTTCGTTGAGTACGCCTGGGAGTTCTGCGGGCTCGCCGCGGCGATGGCATTAGATGACGCCACCATCAACTCTCTGTTCTGGCACGTGGACCTCCCAGAGACCACGGGACTAAGCTGGAGGGAAGGGATCCTCCGATGTCTGCAGAGCGTCCGGCCCCGCAGCATTCTCAAGCCCGCCGGCCATTCCTCAGTTATGCCTGCCGGCCGCGCTGATGTCAAGCCCGCTAGTCGTGCCGATGTCAAGCCCACCGGCCGCTCCATTCACCTCTAACCAAAGAAGGAGAATGAGGAGAAAAAGACTGTTCTCTGCCCTCATCCCAGCCCCAGAGATCGCTCCAGTGTCGGCTCCAGCCCCAGAGCTCACTCCAGTGTCAACTCCAGCCCCAGAGCTCACTCCAGAGAGGGCTCCAGTCCCCGAGTTTAGCCCAGAGAGGGTTCCAGTCCCAGAGTTTAGCCCAGAGAGGGCTCCTGTCCCTGAGTCTAGCCCAGAAAGGGCTCCAGATCCCATGTCCAGCCCATGGAGGGCTCCAGTCCCCATGTCCAGCCCAAGGAGGGCTCCAGTCCCCATGTCCAGCCCAAGGAGGGCTCCAGTTCCTAAGTCCATCCCAAGGAGGGCTCCAGTCCCCAAGTCAAGTCCAGGGAGGGCCACAGTTCCCGAGTTAAGCCTATGGAGGGCCTCTGAAACCATCATTCTCCCCAAGGATTTTTTTGGGGGGGTAGTCCATGTCCAGCCCAAGGAGGGCTCCAGTCCCCATGTCCAGCCCAAGGAGGGCTCCAGTCCCCATGTCCAGCCCAAGGAGGGCTCCAGTTCCTAAGTCCATCCCAAGGAGGGCTCCAGTCCCCAAGTCAAGTCCAGGGAGGGCCACAGTTCCCGAGTTAAGCCTATGGAGGGCCTCTGAAACCATCATTCTCCCCAAGGATTTTTTTGGGGGGGTAGTAGGGGTCCGTCCGTGGAGGCCAGGCCGAGTGCTGAGGGCCTCCTGGACTCCCTACTCCGCCATGGCTTCCTAGTCTGCCTGCTCCGCCATGGCGCCCTGAACTGCCTGATCCACCATGGGTCCCGGAACGTTCCCCATTCCCTTTTGGATGTTGTGGGGTGCGTGGACGAGCCTTCCAGGAGGGGGGAGTAATGTCAGTCCTGTGTTCCGTGTTTTGTGTTGTCCTCCCCCACGCGCTTTTCATGACCCAGTTTTCCCTCATGTGCAATTATGTTTATTTATCCCAGGTGTTTCTCGTTATGTCTTGTGTATTTAAAGTGTTCCTGGTTCTAAGTTCTTTGTTCTGTATTGAATGTCATCTTCCTCGCTATGTATGTGTTCCTGGTTTTCTTGTTCCGTTGGATGTTAATTAAAGTATCTTTGTTTGAAGTATTCTCCTCGTTCCTCACTCCCTCACAGTAGCAGTGCGTGACAGAAATCCCAATCTGTCTAAAATATTCAGTCTGTCATTTCAAACACCTAATTATTCAGAAAACTACACAATTTAAAATGAAAAACAAACAAACAAAAAACTTTTTATCTCTGTGCACAAAACATAATTTACAGATCAACCCACAACCTTTAATGATATATTATATTGTTTGATTTTTATCAATGCAAATAGTGCTGATAGCTTTTTTTATTTTCTTTCTTAGCTAACGAAGCCTGTCATGATCACCATTATCCGTGGCATGTGTGAAGGCCTCGCTTATATGCACAGCAAGAATATCGTTCCGTCCGTGGAGGCCAGGCTGAGTGCTGAGGGCCTCCTGGACTCCTTACTCCGCCATGGCTTCCTAGTCTGCCTGCTCCGCCATGGCGCCCTGAACTGCCTGATCCACCATGGGTCCCGGAACGTTCCCCGTTCCCTTTTGGATGTTGTGGGGTGCGTGGACGAGCCTTCCAGGAGGGGGGAGTAATGTCAGTCCTGTGTTCCGTGTTTTGTGTTGTCCTCCCCCACGCGCTTTTCATGACCCAGTTTTCCCTCATGTGCAATTATGTTTATTGATCCCAGGTGTTTCTCGTTATGTCTTGTGTATTTAAAGTGTTCCTGGTTCTAAGTTCTTTGTTCTGTATTGAATGTCATCTTCCTCGCTATGTATGTGTTCCTGGTTTCCTTGTTCCGTTGGATGTTAATTAAAGTATCTTTGTTTGAAGTATTCTCCTCGTTCCTCACTCCCTCACAGTAGCAGTGCGTGACAGAAATCCCAATCTGTCTAAAATATTCAGTCTGTCATTTCAAACACCTAATTATTCAGAAAACTACACAATTTAAAATGAAAAACAAACAAACAAAAAACTTTTTATCTCTGTGCACAAAACATAATTTACAGATCAACCCACAACCTTTAATGATATATTATATTGTTTGATTTTTATCAATGCAAATAGTGCTGATAGCTTTTTTTATTTTCTTTCTTAGCTAACGAAGCCTGTCATGATCACCATTATCCGTGGCATGTGTGAAGGCCTCGCTTATATGCACAGCAAGAATATCGTCCACCAGGACCTCAAGCCCGACAACATCATGGTGAGTTAATTAAAGTTTTTCTGGCTGTGTGACATGATTTCTGATCAGACAAGAAAATGTGTTTTAAAACACATGCCCACATATACACTGTTAATAAAGTTAAAGGGATAGTTCAGCCAAAAAGGAAAATTTGATGTTTATCTGCTTACCCCCAGGGCATCCAAGATGTAGGTGACTTTGTTTCTTCATTAGAACACAAACGGATATTTTCAACTCAAACCGTTGCAGTCTGTCAGTCCTATAATGTCAGTGGTTGGGAATCATGGCTTTGAGAGTCATAAAACATACACAAGCAAAACCAAATGAAACCCTGCGGCTCGTGATGATACATTGATGTGTAAAGACACGAAACAATCGGTCTGTGCAAGATACTGAACAGTATTTATATAGTTTTTTACCACTGATTTTAACCGCAATGTCTGAACTGTCCTGAGCGCCTTCGCGTCTTCTTCTTCAGCCTGTGCGTGAGGCATCTTCTTCTTCTTGCTTTATGGCGGATTGCAGACTTATAAGTGCATTACCGCCACCTATCTGTCAAATGGACCATTGACACTCTATCTACAATCTCAATTGTAATATAATCTGTAATATAATGTATAAAATCTCTGTTTGTGTTCTACTGAAGAAACAAAGTCACCTACATCTTGGGTGCCCTGGGGGTAAGCAGATAAACATCACAGCCTGTGCGTGAGGCATCTTCTTCTTCTTGCTTTATGGCGGATTGCAGACTTATAAGTGCATTACCGCCACCTATCTGTCAAATGGACCATTGACACTCTATCTACAATCTCAATTGTAATATAATCTGTAATATAATGTATAAAATCTCTGTTTGTGTTCTACTGAAGAAACAAAGTCACCTACATCTTGGGTGCCCTGGGGGTAAGCAGATAAACATCAAATTTCTTAAAAAGTCTTATCTGTCTAAACAAAAAGCTTATATAAATTAGTTTTCCTGGGTGTCTAATTAGATCTGGAAACATTCCCACCAAAGCATGAAGACTGTACTGGATCACAGTTTTTACTGTTATTCATAACTTTCCATATTGTAATACAGTACAATCTTCATGTTTTTGTAGAATATGAATGTATCTCTGGAGCAGATAAGACAAAAACAACAGCTGGGCTGCCTTATATTTTTGTGGAACCGGTGATACACATTCAAATGTCTGGGGGAATAAGAAAAATAAATGAATACTTTTATTCATCAAGGATGAATTAATTTGATCAGAAGCTACAGAAAAGACATTTACAATGTTACAAAAGATTTCAATTTTTTTTAATGCTACTCTTTTGCTGAACTTTCTATTCATCAGAGAATCCTAAAAAATAAATATGTATCGGAGTTTCCACAAAAATATGAATCAGCACAGTTGTTTTCATTGATTAATTTAATTGATCATGAGATCATGTGACACTGAATACTGGAGTAATGATGCTGAAATTTCAGCTTTTCATCACAGAAATGATAATATTTTGCAATTGTTGCTGTATTTTCTATCAAATAAATGTAGCACTGGTGAGCAGAATAGAAATTCAAAAACATTACAATCTTACCAATCCCAAACTTATGACCGGTACTGTATATCAGGAGAAATATTATAAATTAGCTCTGGAATTTAAATGGTTTTTCCAAATGAATTGGTTGCATGGGAATATGGTTATCATCTCATTATTAGCCTACTCTAACAAATAGGAATTATATGAACTCTAGAAGAAAACTGAATCATTATAATGTCTCATTCAAGCATTTAGAATCAGAATCAGAAAGAGCTTCACTACAAAGCATGTTTGCACATACAGTGGGGCAAAAAAGTATTTAGTCAGCCACCAATTGTGCAAGTTCTCCCACTTAAAAAGATGAGAGAGGCTTGTAATTTTCATCATAGGTATACCTCAACTATGAGAGACAAAATGTACGCCTATGGAGAGTCCCCATAAACCATAAAAACAAACCTGTGTGTGTGTGTGTGTGTGTGTGTGTGTGTGTGTGTGTGTGTGTAAAGAAAAGTAACTGTTTAATTGTTTTATTAATTCACTGATTCCAAAAAGAAAACTAATATGACTAAGTTAAACTATAATTGATTTTTATTTTTAAAGAATGGACCATAAATGTTTATTCTATTGCAGTGTTCAGTGGTTTTGTTGGTGATGATCCATCTGTACAGTGAGATCACCTGAGGGTGTGAGCGTCACGTGACAGTGAGAATCGGAATCATCAGTGGGGTGTGTCATCAGTGAAGCACCTCTAATGATTGGCTCATAGAGGAGAAAGAGAGCCAGAGAGATACATTACCTCATAGCAGAGGAAAAAGAGATGAGGTCATACTCACCTGACTCATTCCCAACTCAGAGAAGCATGTACACTCAATGTAAACCTCAAGTGTTTATGTGAGAGAGGGAGAGATGAGGGGGAAGGGTCAGTACAGTCATAGAGCTCAATAGCAGGAAGACCTGAGTGATTGCCATTTATAATAACATCTCTTTAAATATAAATGATAAAACAAGTGAATATAAGTACATATTATATAAGTAATATATTATTATTATTATTATTATTAATGTTGTCGTTATTTAAAAATATATATATACCAATCATGTAGTCCATATTAAGTGTGATTAATTAATATTGAATTCATATAATATATGATATAGTATTATGTATTATGATATAATATATATTGTATTATATTATTTTTCTGCTATGTATTAATTAACTATTAATTAAACACACTTAATATGGATTACATAATTGTCACAATCCATATTAAATCCATATTATTATCCATACTTAAAATCCAGAAGGTGCATTAGAAAAACATAGCAACTCATTTGGACAAATATTGTAGATAAAATAGAGAAGTGGGTCTTTTTTATTATTTATTTGTTTTTAACCTGTTTTACCATAGGTGAAAAATATGATTATTATTACTAATAGCATTATTATTGTTGTCGTCGTTATTTACAAATCTACAACATTTACAAATCACGTTATCCATATTAAGTGTCATTATATAGCATTATATATTGTTATATTATATATTTTATATTGTTATTATGTACTAATTAACTATTAATTCATCACACTTAATATGGATTACACGTGTCACAATCCATATTAAGTGTGATCAATTAATAAAAAATTTATATAATATAATAATAGTCATAATTTGACAATGAATTATGACTTATATTATAATTCTGTTATGTATTAATTAAATCTTAATTAATCACACTTAATATGGATTCTGACAATCATGTAATCCATATTAAGTGTGATTAATACTGAATTTATATAAATCATAATTTGTTCACATAAGTGACATATTTAAATCATATATGTGAATGAGTTATGATTTATTATAATTCTGTTGTTTATTATTTAAGATGAAGGGATTAATGCTGACTGATTCATTTCATTGTTGTGTGACACCACATTACGGCATGCGTGTGTACTGACAAATGCTCTGCTGGATGATGTCATATTAGGTCATCATTTACACAATGTGGCTGTCGTGAGTGCAATATGAGTGAGTATATGAGAATATGCAAACATATAGGCTCTGCTAGGAAAAAGAATGTTCAGCACAGACTTGAAGAAGCGCTTCCACTGACTTGATGCAGCTTCGACTAAAATAAGCAAAGTGAACAAGTGGAAAGACAAAAGAGGGACTTGATAAACAAAAGAACCAGGCCCACAGACAGACGGGGCAGGCAGGGAAACATGATCTGTTATCCATAGTTGATATTGATTTGGGCCTTGGGCTCCCAGTGGACACCATTAATGGAGGCAAGTGACCTTTTGGACATACTGACTGTCGCTAAGGTGCTGGCACTGATCCGGAATGTGTGAGAAAGACCCGTCCTGCACATCTCATATTAGTGCTGCCATCTGATCGAAGACATCTGAAGCGTCCAACTGGTCCGACTGACCAATTAAAACACTGGAAAAACTACAGATGCAAATGAGAAGAGATTGAGTGTGAACAATCACCTATATTTACCATGAGAAGACGTTCATGAGCATTTCCTATAAGGAATCAGATAAATATGCTCGCCAATGATGGAAGAGAAATATGGCATTCTGTGTAGCCTTTATGGATATAAAACCATACACTAGACTACAGCCTCATGTCGTCACCACAACTACATATTTTTCAAAGCTGATGCATTGCATGCATTTGTAAGTCTATAACTGCAGATCATCCAAATAATATATTTATGTAATAATATTTGTTTCAACACACACACATTGTAATCTCTTCTACCTAACCGGTTCCACAGTGACAACTTACCCTATATAGTGTGACAACATGCCCCACTTTAAGGTCAACGCATGATAAATTAATTAAATTAAAATTAAAATGTAGATATGTACATGTATATTTAAAATATTTTTTATGTTCAAAGGCTTTAGTTGTACAAATATGTATCAGTACAGATCGTTTTAAGAGATTTAAATAGAATTAAAATATCAACAGCTGGTATCAGTTATACAATTCTAAAAAATGTTTTGATTATTATTATTATGTTGTATTAAGTTATAATATGTTGTTTTAATTATAATTTCTGTTGACCAAAACAGTGTTTAAACTGTTTTACCTAACCCTATATAGCCGATAAAATGCTACTGGATAGGTTCCACTGTGACAACTTACCCCACTTTAAGGTCATCATTTTGAATTAAGTCATTTTATAATTTTGAATTACTTTTAAGTGCATGTATTTTTAAAAACTGTATTTTGTATAAGTGTATGCTTTAACGGAGTTTCAATAATAAACCCACCTTGAAAATATTAAAAATTGTATATATAAAAAACATTATGTTGAAAATATGAATTAGGTTAAACTAGGAGTGTAACTACAAGTGTTATCAATTTGCTCAATTTAAATAATATTTTTTTTTATCATATTTAATATTTTTGTAATATTTACAATATTAACATTTGGTATAATTTATACAATTCAAACTACAATATGTTTGTATTATTATTAGTAGTAGTATTATTATTGCTGCTGCTGCTGCTGCTGTTGTTGTTGTTCCAGATTTCATCTTTGCCGCCAGGCGTGGCATCATGAGCACAGTGTCGTCTGAGGTGGAAACACGAATGCTCTTTGTTCAAGGTTTGCCTGCGATGTTGCTAGACACGTGCTCGCTCTCCTCTCTCTCCATCTCTCTCACTCTACCATAAATGTGCAGTGCAGATCCTGCAACGTCTGTCTGATAACTCCCCGCGTCTCTTCTTCTCAGTGTCTCTCAGTGTAACAGCACTCCATGCGCAACTGTAGTCCAAACAGCAACTCGGTGACCCGCTGCAACCAACGGCAAACAGGGTGGGCGGACCCCCAGATTATGTCAGTTTAACTCTTTCGGTTTGGGGAAATATTGGGGACAGATGTCTCACTTCCTCTGCTTAAAAAGCCGCCGATACTCGCCGCGTATTTTCGGTCATGTTATGACACTCCGTTGACCAAACATCACAACAGAAGTGCTGTTGTTGAGATGCAGAGCGCCAGCTGCATGGTGTTGTTTGCAGGCGCACATGTGGGATCCTTCTGGCACGCCTCTCCTCACAACACAAGACAACGAACTAGGATGTTGTAGGCTAATATTTACGGCATAAAAATTATGTTTTGGATTATTCATTAGAAGTGAGTTGTTGGTTGCTACAAATGAGTCTGAAATGAAACGGAATGGATGGATGGATTGCTGGTGACTCTGTCTCAGAGAGGCAGGGCATGGCAAGCTGTTTGAACATTTATGATTTTAAACTAGTAGCTTATCCATTTTAGAAATAAATAAATAAATAGGATCTATAACAACAACAATAATAGCGATTATTATTATTATATAAGTTATTACCAATAGAGACCAGTATATTTCTCAGACTTCAAGGATAAAAGGATATATTAAAGTAATACAAAAATAACAATTTTCTTAATACAAACGTAATCTTTTTTTTTTTTTTTTTTATAATGCTGCAGTTTTCTACTGGTGTGCATTGTTACGGGGCTGACAAGACGTGAGACGTGCGGATCCATGTGCAAGTTTTATTTACAGCAGAGAGGTTGGAAACACAGGCAGGGTCGAACAATGGCAAACAGGTATATGATGGACAAGACACAAGAATAATCCTAGGGCTAGCGAAGGTCAACGAACGGCGAACAGAATCAAAACGGTAAATCCAGGAAAACAGGCAAGGATCAGAAACCGAGAAAACAGACAAGGCAAGACTAGGCTAAGGCAGGGTAAACTCACAAGGGCTCTGTAGAGTAGCTATCAAACGATAAGCGCTAAACAATACTCAGCAGAGAATGGTTGTTTGAGTGAGTGTTAAATAGTGAGTGAGTAATATGAAACAGCTGGGTGCAATCAGTGCTGTGTGCAATCAGTGCAATGAATGATGGGATATGTAGTCCGGGATGATATGCAACAGTTTGTGTAGTGCGAGAGTCAATGTAATGGAAAGGGTGACCTCTGATGGTAAGCAGACGGAAGTTCATGGACCGGATTCATGACATTCATATTAATATTTTTATGAATAATGATGACTCACTTGCGGGTGATAATTAAATTACACCATGCAATCAATCAATAAAAATAACATGTTAAATGTCTCATAAATGTATCTGGATAAGTATTACTATAATAAATTAAAATAATAATAAAAAACAATAATACTAAAATATCAAAATTTATATAATGCATATTGTTTTTATTTTTGAAATAATAATTTTTTTGAATTAGAACAGTTTTTTGTTTATTGTTACTTTATCGTTACAGTAATTCTGAATCAGTATTACATGTAAAAAATAAAATTTATTTAAAAAATATTTTTTGTCTTAACTGGATACACATTACTACTAATAATAAATTAAAGTAATAAAACAATATTAAAATACGCTTAGTGCATATTATGTTTTTGTTTATTAGATTTTTGTTGTTGTTGATCAGCCTCGGTCGGGTTGCCTGGAAGAAGAGGGTGTCTGTTGAAAAACCAGAAACACCCAATGACGCCAAGAATCAAAACTGATGATATGTCCAAGTTGTGCATCATAGCATGTATAAATAACTAAATATTAAAATATTATAAATAAAAATTCAATTTCAATTTTGATTATCATTACTTAAGAAATTAATCAGTATTTTTGTAATATATATATGACGTGACGTGACATGTGGCCAAGTATGGTGACCCATACTAGGAATTAGTGCTCTGCATTTACCCATCCAAAGTGCACACACACAGCAGTGAACACACACACACTGTGAACACACACCCGGAGCAGTGGGCAGCCATTTATGCTGCGGCGCCCAGGGAGCAGTTGGGGGCTCGGTGCCTTGCTCAAGGGCACCTCAGTCGTGGTATTGAAGGTGGGAGAGAGTGCTGTACATTCACTCCCCCCACCTACAATCCCTGCTGGTACAAGACTCGAACCCGCAACCTCGAGTCCGACTCTCTAATCATTAGGCCACAACTTCCCCTCGAGAGTCCCACATTTGGGGAATTCGCAGAGGTCAGCACAAACCGGAGTGCAATGGTCAAGCCTCACCCTGGGTGAACCACCATCTTGATCCCCCTGCCAGGTAAGTATAATATATATATATATATGTGTGTGTGTGTGTACCTACTTAACCACATTTTGGGCACACATTTGTACCCAAAAGTGAGCTAAACCTGACAAAATCTCCAAAAACCTCCCTTTGGGGATGTCCTCATTTGTAAAATTATTGGCTGCTGTTCCAACGAAGCAAAATGATTTGTTTTGATTATCATTACTTAAGAAATTAATCAGTATTTTTGTAATATATATATGACGTGACGTGACATGTGGCGTATATATATATTATATATAACAATTTGTTTATCCTGATAAAATAACAATTAAACAGTATCTTTTAGTTAAAAAAAATAGAAAACAAACAAACATTCCGCACAGTCTGAGTAGGCAGAATCAGACGGGGCGGAGCATTGCTTCGCCTGGCCCCTCTCGGCGCAGACATCCTTGTGTCCCGTTCGCCTTGTGCGTTTCAGAACCGGAGAGGGGGCTGGTCTGTGGGAGGGACTAGCGCAAAGGGGGGACTAGGACCAGGAGGGGGCGGGGTGGCGGCGAGGGTGCTGTTCCTCCAGTCTCTTACCAGTGTCTTTGTCTCACACTCTTTTGTTAGCCATGCCTAGCTTGCTGGTTCTAGCAGGGATCATGGAGAAAAATGGGGGCTACGGCGGGGATTTGGCCGGCTTCGGCAGCGAAGGCCTCCTGGTGCCACCCGAGGACGAGGAGGACGATTCCCGTGCCCTTAGAGTTGCGCTGGGCCAACTGTCGCTGCTGGGTCTTGGAGAGGGCGAGGACGGTGCTCCTGCGGGTGGAGGTGGTGGAGTTCAAGACAGGAGTAACAATAACCACCACAATCACATCCCAGCCGAATCAGGGATGTTACAAGGGAAGAACAAGTTGTGCGCCCTGTACGACAGCTCGCCCACCGAAACCAAAGGACGGGGCTGCAACATAACGGAGTGCGTCCCCGTGCCAAGCTCCGAACATGTGGCCGAAATAGTGGGGAGGCAAGGTAAATACAACGATGCGCACTTTCACATGCTCTCCAACTCGTTGTTCTCCAGGGTGCGCGGCTCAAACTAAGTGTGGAGCTGTCTTAACAAAGAAAAAGGGAGTGGTGATGCTTTTAACGTGTCTGTTTTAGCCACAATTCAGCACTCTGTTTCGGCGCGTAGATGGCATAAACATGGGCATTTCCTCTTAGCTTTAAGCAAAGTTATCAGCGGGCACGAGAACAAAGGCGTTATTCCACATCCACGCCTTCAATGTCAGCACGCTGCTTTCCCTTTGTCGTCTGAGCGCGCGTAATTCAGCTTTTTGAAACAGAAAATGGAACGCGTGTGCGCTCGCTGGATACAATGTAACAGTCAACGGTCTTTGTTGAGTGGATACATTGTGTCATTCGCTCCTTCGCGCGCCTCTGTAGTTCATGGGGGCTTTCATATGCAGAACCACGTTGTTTTGTCGGGCTACCTCAGACAAAGAGGACTTGTCGGGTAACTTTAGTCATCCGCCGATGTCCGAATGTGTCGTGAGCGTCTAAAAGTCCTGAAATTCTGACAGCGTGGTCAGACAAAGAAGTAAAAGTCCTTGTGTGCTTTGAGGGCAGAGCTATATGGACGTGACTTGGCTGAAAAGTTGCATTTTGAATGTGTGATGATATTTGGAATAAGTTGAGGAGGCGATTGCGTGTTGTTGGATCACTTTGGTGACCCTGTTGTCTCATTGGGATTAAGAAGGCACTTCGTGATACATTTCCAGTGTCCTGGAAAGCCATGTTGCATTTGGTCCTGGAGAGACTGTATTAGAGTCACGCCCCGTCTACCAGTACAACAGCCCTGCACTCAAAGCAGGGGGTCAGGAAGCATCTACTGTCCATTCATTAAGAGCATAATATCTCACCCAGATGAAATGTGCACTAAATAATGTCCCAGCAAGTGGGTTCCCCGCATATGACGACTTTGTTGAGTTGTAAAGTGGCCTGCGTGTTTTCAGAATCCAAATGGGTCTAACTTGGGATGCAGTGAGCGTGTGGATTGGAAATTGCCGATTAAGAGGATTCGAAATGGGGTCTTTACCTCATTAGTCACTGATAGTACTGCCACATCGTTTGGCCTTTATTAGGTTAATTTAACTGCATTTTTCTATGAATAGATAGATGCATTTGGCCTCATAATAACAAGCGAGAGTGATGGCAAAAAAATAAAAGCAGCACACTTATGTATCCTTGTTATCGCCATTAGTTGGAATTTTGAGCTGTATGGTTCCAGTGCTTTGTTCACCTGCAGTGGCTGCTATGCCTGTTAGGAGATGTGCTCCTGCAGCGAGAGGGACGATTCAGTGGTGGGAGGGAATCTGTGCGCCCCGCTGTCAGTGCTAGACAGTCCATCCAGGTTATTTTTTTAGCTTCTGCCGTACACAATGAGGCATGAAACCAGTGTGCATAGATCTATCCACTGAACAGGCCCCTGGGCGGAGAAAGCCACCCCACTTTTGATAAAACACCGCTGAGGTGCTAATAAATACTCTGGTGCTGAACACGAGGCAGATTCTGTGGAGCACCACACCTTGTCATGAATTCATATCTCAACAATAACTTTATGGGGTATTTTGCATGCTTGCTTTGTCCTCGAGTCAACTCCATCTGCAGAATAGTTGGGAAATTTACGTCTGAAATGTTTTAATTTGGGTTTCGGTGCTGAATATCATAGAACCTGTAACTATCAGTTAGCACATGGCACTGTTGCAGAGGAGGCGTCATTCAGACAAGAGTGATTTTTAAGCGCTATTGTATATACAGATTTTTTTTAATAGGATACGTCAACACAGAGTGGAAAATTTTAATGGGATTTATTACGCTAAATAATTAAAAGCAGACACATTTTTTCTATATTATAAATGAAACAGCAAAATAGTAGTGTAATGCATACAGTGTAAGGTAGAAAAAAAGCCATTGTTTTAATCGATTTCTACATTTACCACAACAGAGAAGAGTGAACAGTCATTTCCAAATTCACTTTGGGCCTCATTCATTAAACACGAGCAGAAGAAATTTCAATGTGCATTGTTCAATCAGTAGTTTTATGAAAAGAAATGACAAAGAAAGAAAGATTAACTCAGATATTTATTCTGTTTATGAATAAGGTCCAGTGGGTGTAATCAAATACAACAAATTGCAAGATAATTCTCATTTTTATCATCAAAAGTATAATTTGTACAAAAAATTAAATTTCTGAAAATTTATATTTTAATATATTGTCTACAAAATTTGCAAAACTTAATTTTTTATAATCAAAAAATTATATTTAGTACATTTTGCAGCAAAAAAGGCAATACAATGCTAATTTTTAATCATCAAAAATTGTATTTGGTATATTTTGTGTATAGGTTACAATAGAAAAATGGGCAGGCCCAGACTGAATCTGCTGACTTTTGCAAAGAATCTGCAGAATTTTGTATATTTTAGCATGGTAAAATGATGAAAGATGGACAATTTAAACATAATAAATTGTGTTAAATAGAATAAACAGTACTGTACTTTTACTGAGAACTGAAAATACAATCAAATTAACCAAAATGTTTAAATTACACTCAACACATAAAAAACTTTGCGAATGATTTGTTCTGCTGCAGATTCTGAGCATGGGTGACCTTTTGACCTGGAAACAAACAAGCAAAATAAGTATGATCTTACAGATATTAGTTATACTACTATTATAATACTCCTTCTTCACTCAACAGGTTGCAAAATCAAAGCTTTGCGTGCAAAGACAAACACCTACATCAAGACTCCCGTCCGAGGTGAAGAACCAGTCTTCCTCATCACTGGCCGCAAAGAGGATGTGGCCCTGGCCAGACGTGAAATCATCTCAGCTGCGGAGCACTTCTCCATGCTGCGGGCCTCTAGGAACAAGTTGGGCGTCTCTTTCAGTGGATCGCCTCCTGCGCCGCTACCTGGCCAGACCACCATACAGGTGCGGGTGCCCTACCGCGTCGTGGGTTTGGTGGTCGGACCGAAAGGCTCGACTATTAAACGCATTCAGCAGCAAACGTGCACTTACATCGTGACTCCGAGCCGTGACCGTGACCCTGTTTTTGAGATCACCGGCTCCCCTGGGAACGCCGAACGGGCGAGGGAAGAAATCGAGGCGCACATCGCCTTCCGCACGGGTGGCCTGCATGACCACAACAATGAGAACGACTGCTTGGGACCTGACAGCGGCAACGGGGGTCTGGAGAGCCGCCTGCAGCAGGTGTGGGGGCTACAGGGGGCCCCGCGCAAGCCGCTTGCCAGCAGCTACCGCCAGAATTTCTCAGACGCCATGGTCGGAAGTAGTGGAGGAGGAGGAAGTGGGATTTACAGTAAAGGTGACTTTACCAACCATGGCAGTGGGGACAAGCCATGCTCCTACTTCGGATCTGAGGGCACTCAAAGCTGGGGCGATCCCGAGTATCCCAAACAGGTGGCATACTACGCCCAGCAGCGCTCCAAAAGCTTTGGAGGCCTGCCTCTTCCACTGACCAGACTGTCGCCGGGACTGCCTGAACCGTGCGGCACCGGAAACTCCAACGCTGTCGGGTCTCCTCACGCCCAGGCGCGCCGTGCCCACAGCGAGCCCACCGCTGTCACCGCTGCGTTCACCGGACGTCTCCCTGTGCCGGATTCTCCGCCTGCCGTGGCTCGGGACTGCATGACCTGTTTTGAGAGCAAAGTGACCGCTGCTCTGGTCCCATGTGGTCATAACCTCTTCTGCATGGAGTGCGCCATCCGAATTTGTGAGCTAAACCATCCAGAGTGTCCTGTCTGCCACACCCTTGTCACACAGGCCATCCGGATATTCTCTTAAAAAGGCTTTTTTGTTGTTGTTTGTTTTGTTTTTGTGGTTCATTTTTACTCTGTAGAATCAGTTCACTTTTAATCTTTTTTTATTTGGTCAGTATTCACTTTTTTTATTTTTCAGAAAACACAAAATCAAAACAAGCAGATATTTTAGAACACACTGCTTGGTTTACTAAAAAAAAAGAGGAAGAAGTATTTTCAGATTTTTCTTTTATATGTACACATATATACATATATATTTTATAAAAGTTTTTTTAAAAATGGGAAAGAACGTAGTTCTTAGCATGTTGGTTTGTTTTGTCTGATTTTATTTAATTTTTTTACTGGTGCTGATTTTTCCACATGCTGTGTGTAGACAGTAACAGAAGAAATAATGTGAACATTTTACACTTTGCCTTTGCTGGGGAGGTTTATTATTATATAAAAAATATCATTAAAAGTTTATTTCCTAAGATTGGAGTATAGTTTTACATCCCAGCATCTGCAAATGAGCGAGTATTCTTTTTTAAGGCAAACTAGAATCTTTAATCTTTGCACCTTAAAGCTGATGTGAAGTGATTATCAAAAAAACATAACATTTCTAGATGTCCATACAAAATAGATGATATAGAAATAGGGGCTGATATATACAACCTGATTGCTTTAAATTTGGATCATATTGTAAACGACACAATTACCGATGTAGTATCTGCTTTGCGAATCAAATCGAACGGGTAATTGACAAGTAAAACAGGGAGATTTTCTTTATTCGTTTTGTTTTGTTTCTGCACCAGTGAGCCTATTATGTGATGTATCTAAAACGGTCTTATTAGGTACAATACAAAAAAAAAGAAAGAAAACAACTATTTGAGCAAACTGATTGGTCAGCTCAAAAAACCTTGGAATTCATCCAGTGTTCTGTTTTCAAGAGGACTTTCCCGGGTTATTTCAATAATGTTTTTATTCTCCTTTCTGCACTCAGTCAGTGTGTTTATGAATTTTTCTTTTTCACGGTTATTTAGTAAAAGGCTGAGCATAAGGCATAAGATGAAGTACGAAAAAAGCAGAGGGGGCGATTGAGGGGAGGGGGTCTGTAATCTGATACTGAATAGACCAAATAGACAAAAGCAAGCAAGACTCCGAGCTACAGTGCAATGTAAATCACCCGTTCCCGAGGTGCTGCATCTGAGTTGCAAAGCGTCCTCTGATTGTCCGTCTGTACTGAGGCAGGTGTTGCATATCGTACTTTAGATTACGTTTTTTTATTTTGTGAGGGTTGGTCTTGTCGGGGGTGACTGTGCTCTAATTCTACAAACTGCTCATTCGCTGTAATAACTACAGAGCTCCTCCCAGTGACTATATTGTTTTGTCGCAGTGTTGGTACAATCCCCGGAGCGCCCCAACATGGCCTGCCCAAGGAGGAGCTGATAATTAGCCATACATCAGAGTCCAGGTGCAAAGCAACTGCTGTAGGAAGGAGGGGTGGCGTACAGTGGCGTGAATGAGGACGGAGACGCCGCGCAGGGGGCTAAACTAGGTGCAGCTGGGGCCCCTCCTGTTGATCGCTTGCTCACTCTCGTTCTGGTATTCCCATTGGGGAGAAAAGGGGCCTCTTTTGTCCTGTCATGGGGTGGAAAAAAAATCCAAGAGCAGATTTTATTTCAAAGAGAAAAGCTGGCCGTTCTGGGTAGAGAGTGGGACTAGATAGACCCAAAGCATTTTTATTCTGAGATTTCTCGTTTAATGTGCATGAGAGGCAGGCCGTCGAAGTTTCCATGGAGTCTTCCTTCATGAGCGGGACATCCTGCCGTGACCCTCTCGAGACAGGCCTGCCAGCGCACGGTCACGAGCAGCCAATCGGAGAACAACCTTGAACTCCACAATGAAATCAGACAATTGTAATTGACAAGAAAGCAGGGGGGAAACGCCCAATTTGGTGGCCGCTCATGCTGAATCAAATTACACACCCACTGCCTGTCTCATTGCAGGCTGGGGGATTTCGGAATAGGGGATTAGAGCGTTCTGAGGTTGGGAAACAGTCTTTTTTCCCCCTTGCTAGAAGGCCACTACAAAAGAATGGAGCCACTGAAAATGTACTCAGTTTGAAATGGGTCAGTTTTTCCCCCATCGAGCCTCTGCGCGCCATTGCCACGTGTGCGGTGTTAGAAGATATTCTAGGGTAAGCCTGTGATTGTATTTAACTTACTATAACGATTTACCTTTGAGCCATTAGCATTTTAAATATTAGTTCTGAAAAACTTTTGACTGTTACAGCAGATATACTTTTGTTTGCCTCATGTATTACGGCCGCATTAGCACCTTGTTTTGTTTTTGTTTCTATAAGCGTTAGTGTAATAATGTACTTTGTTTAAATAAAATATATTTCAAGACCCTTTAAGCAACTCTCAGATTTGAGATACAAAACTGAAAAGGCTTAAATTAAAGCTCTGATAAGCACCTTATTTTTAAGCAAGCAAACAGCATTTGCAATCGAAAAGCATGTGAATTTCTCAACAGCGAACTGAAATGACAAATATTATCGTTATTATTATTGCACTTAGGTTATATTTTGGGTTAGTTGGTTGTATTTGCACGGATAGCATATTTTGAACTAGTCACGTAGCGGTATTTCTAAACGAAATAGAAATTTCTAAATAGAAATAGCATCTTAATTTATTTTAAAATGAAGGGACAATACGATGGTGTTTTCTTACCTTCCTTTCCGGTTCTTCAAATCCCCAGCACTGATCAGGGACAGACGCTGGTCCATTGAAGGAATGTATGTTTGTGCATTTCGGTCATTTATATATATATATAAACCAAAACCATTTTTAAAAATAGAATCAATTATGCAAACCTTAATAATAGCTTGAATTTTAGAATCTGATTTAGAACAACAGTCGTCTGTCTATATACCACATTTTGTTCTCCTGCCTCTTTTAAGGTCACTAGGTCAGCGTATGCAGGAAACAGCAATAACTGTCTTAATACTTAATCAAATAAATGAATCCTAATCCAAAAATGCACTGTCACAAAAATGCTTCTGAATGGTTGGTAACCCTAAGAATTGTTTAAAGCCATGCACATCGTATTTACCTGATTAAAGCCCTTTTTGAGAACAAAACAAAAGCAGTAACGACTTTCCCAATTAGAAAATGCAGCACTTCAAATGTTTTGTTTCTTAACCAAATGTCACAACTTCTAATAGAGTGATGATATACTTCAAAGAATGTAGCCTGAATCAATGCTGTGTAAGTATTCCGAGCGAGATATTATTCAATGCAGGCTGTGAAAGGGAGACATTTTAACTGTTAAAGACTTTATACAGCCAATCACAGCGAAACTTTGAGTATTATTTATTTGATAGGAATAAGACTCTATTTATTGACATTTAGGGAGATATATAATAAAGACTGACTACCACAAGCATATCATTAAATCTATTTCACTATATAAGCAATTCTGAAAATATTGTAATAGTCTCTAATAGCCTACTTGCTAGTTTGTAATATTGCGTAAGGCGTCATCCCAGTAGAAAATTAAAGTGTGATGTTATTGATGCCCCCAAAATCTGAAAGCTCTTCAGAACATACATAACCAAAAATTAGGGTTATTACAATCAATAGGGAAATTAATTCATATAGATTAGTTTGTACAGCATTTGCTTTGTCTATACTGGTGCATACGGTTATGAAAATACAAAACATATCTACACACCCTACTGACAGGATTTACTGCACGTAAGAACAGCTCAGAAGAAATAAAAATATATTTAAAATGCATATCAGAACAGTCTTAATCATCTGCATTCAAATCATTTAAACTGGCAAGTTCCGTTATAATTTCAGAATGACGAGGGCACTATTATTATGCCTAATCCAAAATAATAACTGCCCGTGCAAAAATACCATTCTGATCGAGAAGGGGGAGTGGTCACAACCTACGACTACAGATTCACAATGAAAAGTGGTCCTGTTTAGGGTCTAACAGGTTTAACAAGAATGTGTTGTCTAACGTGAAGTTTAATATTAAGAACCACTGTGAAAATCATTTCCGTTTCTGCTTCTTTCTATTTTTTTTTCCAGTAATTATGTGGTGTTGTTAAATAGTTGCAGTTCAACAGCTTCTCTTGCTTCCTTTTTGGTTGTGCATGCTGGGAAATTATTTTACAGAGCATTATTAACCTTTGAACAGCCTGTGTAGATAAAATATAACAGAGCCACTTGTACAACAGAGATTTTTAGTGAGGACTACAGCTGGTGTTTTATGAAATGCTGTACAATGACACCAGTTTATTTTTCCAAACATATTTCTCCTACCCAACGTAAAGTATCTATAATGCACAAATACCAGATCAATACAGTTGTGCTCATGTTTACAAACCCCAAGCAGAATCTGTTTAGAAGGTGCTTAGCATTAAAAAAAAAAAAAGTTGTATTTTTAGTACTGCCCTGAAGATGCCATATACAAAATAATTTACACAAATAATTGATTCCGTTAAGAAGTTCGCATACATATAGTTTGTAACACTCGGTTTTCTTCTTGAGCATCAATGATTGTTTGCTGCCTTTTGTGAAAGCTGCATGAGTCCCTCAATTGTCCCGAGTGTCAGAGCTGGAGATCAACATCGTATAGCCGCTGTGGGGAAGAACTCAAATGTGCAGAGCATGCTGGGAAACCAAAGAACTTGGATGATGTTTATCAAGAACAGTGGTGCCGCTTCAGCACACAGGACAAACCAGAGACTCAAAACTATTACACATGATACAAACAGTCATTGATGCTCGAGGAAGAAACATGATAAAAAACAAGAGCATGTGAACAATTTTGTCTTGTGGAATATTAAGGCGAGACACTCCAGGTGAATAGGTTTAAAAAAAAAATAACTAATAGAAATCATATTTCTCCAGTTGATTGAATTACATTTTTTGTATTTCAAGTGTTCTGAAATGTTATGTTTAAATATGCAAATGAGGCATTATCCTATTAAATATACACAAATGTGCATATATTCACATAACATAAATCTGAAGACCGGATGAAGCCCGATTAAATTTTTTTTTTCCTTTTATCAATCCATAAATCAGAAAACAATACATTTTCACCATGTTTTTAGGGGGTAAAACTGTATAAAATATCTATTGTAACTGAAATCTACAGACACAAATGGATAAACTGCAATGCAATAACCACTTAAAAGTGTATATGCACGTTTTCTTTCCACTAGTCTGAAACTACCCGTTACAAAAAGCCAAATAGCCCAAAATCTCAAAAATGTCCAACGCAGGGAAAAACAAGGTTTTGCCTGTAGTGTCAAACAAATGCATAAGGGATGTACTAAAAAATTAAATAAAATGCAGTTTAAAAATTCTTCAAGGGGTTTGCAAACTTATAAGCTGAACTGTACCTTGCATTCCCGTAATGGATATATTTGCATTTTTAGTCTTGATATTTTCAAGTTTTAGGTGAACATATACCCTTATATGTTCTTACAGATAGCGAAGCTGCATGTATTTATCTATAACGACTGCAGCATCCATTCCATAGAATCACCAGAGAACATATACGTGATGCACTTATAATGCCTTTCAGAATAGTACAAAGGGCAAATAATGTATTTGAATGTAAAAAATGGCCACCCAACCAATGTCTAATTTTGCCTTTTGTTTCTTTATCAAAAGTGAGCTTTAAGTTGAATTTCATGGCTAGAGAAATACCACCATATCCGCTTAGGTTCTTCCTTACAGCATTTATACAAAGCAACTTAAAAGGGAACTTAAAATGTCTTATAGCTGTTTCGTAAGATTCTATTTTGCTAACATGCATTATTATTTCATAGAAGAAGAGGTCAGTATCTGGATGTTATTTATGAATATCTTTAATGAAGCAAACATATTTATAAGTAACTTCAAGACGTTTTGTTTTTTAATTAATAAATTAAAAAGTTAATATATTTCTAAAACGCATGAAGTTGATTTCTACTAAAATGATTAAAACTATAGAATTTTTATTTATGAAAGTTAGAAAAATCCCCACTTCTGACAGCATAAAACGAGTGGGGTGGGGTTTCAAAGGCTTATATTTTAAGACGTCAGATACGTAACGCGTGCATTAACAATGGGATAACGGCAGAAATATTTTATAGCATTTGGGGGTATTTTAGTCACTTCAACTTTGTGCCTCAATACCGCGTTTTTGCATATTAGAAGCGCTCAGAAGTGTTGTGTACTCGTCCTTTAACACCTCATAACTGAGTGAATAAAGGGTCCCTTCTTTTTTTATATATTAAATTGCTTTGTTTTTAAATGCAATTGTTATGAAGTGATAACAGGCTGAAGTATAACAGGGTGAAACAGAAAAATGATTGTGCATAGTACACGCATACAGTAATAATACAAGCAAAAATCAATTACATGTAACGCCGTTCCGATTTTCAATCGTTTAAAAATATGCATGACAAAACTTACAAAAAAAACAAAACAAAAAAAACACTTATTCCGCAAATCAAATGTACCGTTATATTTGTTTGCAGGTATGTGAACAGAATACAGATTTCGAGCACATTCACAGTAATACCGTTATTTGCATGTAACGTCTATCAACCTGTTTGGTCACATACAAATGAGGCTTATGTACAAACTACTCTCAAGGGTTGATTCCTATGTTTCATTATTACCGAGAGTGTCTCAAACATGTCAAAGCGGTGAACTATTGTTTACACGGAGAAGCATAGACTCAGTACTTCATGGTGAACACGCATCTCGACTTTGTTTTGGCTCTGTGGTGGCAATGATAGTTGTGTAGTGGTTTCAATTTCAGTCAGACAGGAACATGGGGTGGGGCGGGGGGTTTAGGATGGTCACTGACGTGACCTCGCTTGGGATGAGTTACTCCAGTCCGACAGTCTGTATTTGGTAGCTTCCAGCACAGTAGAAGTGTTTCATACAGCTCTCATAGTGGTCTTAGTGCATTAGTTTGGTCAAGCATCTCCTGGTACTAGTGTTCAATTTATTGTTGATAAACGAGGGGTTTGCCATATCATAGACGAGGCTAGCCGATAATCCACGAGTCGTTTTGATTTCATAATTCAGTATCGTGTCTACACGGGGCACGCAAACTGCAGGTTTTTTCCTTAGAACATGTTCTTTGTGACTTTCATTTTTGATATTTGATCAATGTATCTATGCCATACTAGTTTTGATTTTTTGGTTATTTTCGAGAAATTGTATTGTAAATGTTTCTAATAAAACAAACTGAATAATCTGTCACTGCTACCCTGAATTCTGTTGCTCGCACACCTGATGATTTGAAACAAAACGGATTTTATTTATATATGTCAATAAAATACACAGTAAATTGCACAAATAAAAAAAAAGGGATAAAAATCACCAAAAAGTTTAAAAACAGAAGCGTTCACAGGTTCCCACGGTCACAGAAGTATCAGGGAATTTTAAAATCACCTGGAAAAGTCATGGAAATTAATAACATTTCAAAAAGCTCATAAATATTTCATCAACTAGAAATTGCTCTTTGTGGGTGCAATCTCTATACGATGAAATTCCCTTATCCGGTATTCAAGAGCGACTGGAAAGGTCATGTGGAAGTCACTGGTCAAAAGATGTGGGAACCCTGTAAAATACACAAGTTTCCAAAAGTCTACGTAAAATCTATTCACCCAAGCTTTAAAAAACCCCAACAGCTGATAAACATCCATGTTAACTGAAAATGTATAAACGTATTTGCAGTATTCAGAGTCTTTGTTCAGGAGTCCCACTGGGAAAAGAACAGGCACGATGACAGAATCTTCCCAAAGCAGTAATTATCAACGACTCCGGCTAAACTGCTGATATTCAGCATAGCAGATTGATGCCATTAGCATAAATCTTACATGCAAGGCATTTAGGGAAGCACCTCGTGTCTTTAAACAAATGACAAAACTACTATAAAAATAAAGACAAAAACACGAGCCGGCTGTCCTGTCCTGAGGCACGGAGGATCTGGACACCACCGCACACATATGCAAAGATAAAACCACACCAAAAGCCGTAGAAGACAGAAAAGGCGGGACAGTGAGTGAGATCTCAAGAGAACTACTGCTCTTCGGGTTACATGTAGCAGATAACAAGAGTGGCCAGCGAGGAATTCACTGCCAGTAAGAAAACCTCAGCAGTACATCACAAGCCATCAGTTCCCCTGCCTTGCAATATAATATGGTCAATGTACCCAATCATAGAAGCTCCTATTAGAAAACTGCATCCCACCTGCCGCTCATTTTCCAAGCAGAAAAAAGCTATTAGTCAAAAACAACACCCAGAAACCAGCTAAAGCAAAACTAATCATGCTAATTTCCAACATCATAAAGTCAAAGCAGGAAAACAAACATCTGTACTCCGAGTAGGGATGGGAATCATAGGGATTTAAAGAAATAGTTCTCACAAAATAATAAACTGTGTCCTAATTTGAGTAAATTATATGATAATATGACTGGATGAACTATTTTTTTTATAATTCTGGCACCTTAATTCATTTGTAGTAATTTAAGGTAAAAATTAAAGAACATTTGGAACACGGAAACAAATCATAAATGAATATAATAATAAATTATCTTTTATATAAATTATCCTATGGGGAGAAAAAGCACCACACAAGTGACATGCATACCACAAATGGTGTGTTTTCGTACTTTCAAATGTCAAAAATAATATGCCGAAAGTTCATTGCTGATGTTAATGCACAGCCGGGAATAAATAAGATGCATACTGGTCATCATGACAACAAAAACTTTAAAGCGGCTCTATATTGTATATTTTATTATGCATAAAATAGCATAGATTTAGAATGCATAAGTTCAAGAAACGATAACCAAATCAAGTGTCATAAAAATAATCAAACAATTTAAGAACTTGTCAACGATTCCCAACCCTAAATCTGAACATACTGTACTCTTATTAAACATTACAGCACATACAGCCATTAACTTAACCCATTAACATTACTCTGATCCACAGAAAACACTCCCAGCGCTTGTGCAAATGAGTGCCATGACTGGAAGGAGAAACCCTTGAGAAATTCTGATCAATAATCTAGTGACGGATAAAAGCATGACAAAAAAAAAAGCAAAAACACCACAGAACAACAAGATCATATTTGCATTCAATAAATACAAGAGGGCCGTTACAGTGTAAGAATTGAGCGAACTATGATGACTACAGTGTGAATTTCTCAGGTGTTGAGATGCATGGAAAAGATGTCAGACTACTTCTGCGCTGGCACACTAAAGGAAAAAGAATATACAATTTCACAAGTGAATCCCCATTGTGATCAGAAACCATTCAAGAGTTACTTAAAAGTAGCATTACACATTCTAAGCACTTTTTCTCACTCTTCCAGCCCGTTGTTTGTAAGCAAACTCTGTGGCAAAAAGTGCAGGAATAAAATAAAAAGAGCAGCCACGTCTGAGCGCCCCAGCTAACTGCTCATTTCTAATAAGTCTGAAACAAGAAGCATGGCCTCTCATTTCTGAGAAAATCTTTGATCCATTCAATTTCAATATCTCTTGTTCTCCAATTTTGAAGATTATTACTCACTGATTCTGGGCATAACTAAGCAAGTCTGTTACATACGTTAAGCACACCACGCACAGGGAATACAACGGTCATGGTCAACCTTGCAGCCCAGCCCAACAAAGTTGACGATTTTCCCCAGATTCCATGGTGGCGCTGTGGCAGCTCAGTTATTCTGACAGCAAGCACCCTGCTTGCCCGAATTCTGTGTGGGCTGCACGGTAATGGGAACCACTCTGGAACCACTGGGGGAGAAGCTGTCATCGCCACGCCCTGACATCTGCCTCTGGGACACGATACGGTAGATTTCTGTATGAGAGAGAGTCGGAATTCAGAGTTCAGCATGATGTAGGGTTGCCTGATAAACGTGATCTTTCATGTTTGTTATTTACAGTGCAACAACTTTAGCTACGGTTCATAATGACACATAGAAATGAACAGTGTAACACAGTGTGGCTGAAGAGAGGTATATCCCAGGCCAAACAAAGAAGAAAAACGGCAAAAAAGAAAATCACTATTTCTGCGTGGCAAACTTTTAAAGTTTGACCTCAAAACACCGTTTCATTCATTCACAGCAGAGGATATCTGTGGTGTGGAGTTTGACGCCATCTAGAGTTAATACTAAATAACATACAAAAGCACCCTGGAATCTAAGAATACATTTCGTAAAATAGATGTATAATTTTAAATAAATAAAAATATAAATGAGAAAATCATTCCTTGTTTTTTTAGGTTATTAATAATTTTCAATTAAGCAGATCCTCGAAACCCCAAATTCTCATTACTGTAATGTGACAAAACAATGCTATTATTTAAACTATAAATGATATTTATAAAGTAATTGTAATTATTATGCTTTATTTCTAAATTAAAAACCTTTCTGGGTGATTTTTGTATTACAGCAATGACAACTGTTTTTTTTTTCAAATATTTAAAAGGAATATCTCATGAAAAAAAATCTGTCAATTTGCATGATTTGAGTAAATTATATGATAATTTAGATTTTTTTTTAATGAATTATTTCTTTATTATTCTGCTTATTGCTTAAATTTTACTTCTTTTTTTCATTAGTAATTCAAGGGGGGGAAATATATTCCATTCTTTTACCCTTACAAGTCCCTTCTGAAATTAGTAATACATAAATTATTAATATTTAACAACAAACAAACAAGAACAATAATAATTTTTTAATAATTGTTTTTGGAAAGCATCACAGAAGTGACAATTATACCACAAATGGTGCATTTCCACTTTTTAGGGGTGGGAAACAAATCACGTGCCTGAAAGTGTTTTTTGCTGATGTACATATTGTACATTTTCTGCATATTTTAATATGATTCAGTTGAGCAGAATTGAATGTCAGAAACATCCAGTTAATAAAACAACCAGGTCACATTTCTCTCTAAAATTAAAAATGTACAACATTTGAAAATGACCCTCATTGAAAATGAATCTCATTATGGCAATGCATCTGGATGTTTACCTTTTGAGTATTTTCATGTCCATGTTTTTTTATATAATCAATATATTAAATTATGCATAACTACTTTGCTATTTAAATACTACTACTCTCATTACAGTAATAAGAATGTTTTTAATTTTTTTTTAAATGACTGGTACATGTTCTTCACAGTTTTCATGAGATTCACCTCCAAAAGCTTTGTGATATTCACCCTACTAGATGATTTGTTCAGGACTGACCTGTAAGAACGGTCTGAAAGGCAAGTTCAACATTAGAAGAGTCCAGCGCTGAGGTCTCCAGGAAAGAAAGTCCATGCTTCTCTGTAAATCACACACACACACACAATTCAATGTGGACATCTCTAAACACAGAAAAATATAAAAGACGTTTTAAATATATCTAGCTTCCCAAATACATTATCATAAACAAAAAAGGCATAAATATTTAGATAGAACATAGACCAGCTAGCAAACTCCATTTCTGAGATAAACAAGTAGCATGCGATATAAACAAAAATCATTACTGCATTCAGTACTCAAGATAACGGAGAAAAAGGTTAACAGCAGGTATCACAAAACGCAGCACCAGAAACACCAAAGTCATGGTGTATCAAAACTTAAACAAGCTATATCTTGAATACACTGTAGTTGACTTAGGATTAAAGTATTTGCCAAATGTATAAATTAGGGACGTTCATTTTAACCGGTTAACTGACCGTAAGAATTCTGACCGATTAATACAATCAGTTAAATGGTTTAAAAAGTCATTTAATTATAAATTTTTTTCAGTAATTTATCAAAATATTTAAAAAGGTTCGCTGCATGGTTAAAATACACTACGCGGAAAAAAAGAAAGTGTTTTTTAGGGAAAAAAAAAAAAAAACATAAGTCGCGTGTAAGTTGCATTTTATTGTTTCATTCAGAAATGGGCTTAATGCCGAGGCGAACCGTTTACAAACATTATAATAAACACTGTAAACATAGCTAGGCTATTTTAGTTCCCCTCACTCCACAACAAATCCTTTCAATTAACAGTATTTAGAAAAGAACAAGAATTACAAATATAAGAAGCTATAGCAATTTAGACAAGCCAAAACAACTTAATTTAGGCTAAAACGAAACTGAAACCAAAGTTGGGTCTCTCATTCCACACAAAATCAAATGTTTTCGTATTTGCAATGTATTTGAATGGCAAATTATTATTTATTATGTAACCTAGGCTTCACTTGCGTTCCAATATCCACATAAAATAATGTTTTGCATAAAATCACGGCGGTGCGGTGATAACACTTAACGGCACAGATTTTACTACATGTTTTACTACATAGATTTTTTCCCCATATGTTTGACTGACTGTATTTTTTATTTTATTATGATAATGAACAGGCTGCATTGTCAAGGTAGCAAAGCTTAACTGTGCGCGCAATCACTTCCATTTTTTCCTTCTAACAGTGGAAGAAACTACTCCTTTTAGTCCTAAAGATAGTCGGAATTGTAAAAGGTTTGCCTTTAATTGTGTACATTCACAATAAAAACAAATCTTTGTGCTTTTGTAAAATAAGCCTAAAGAAAAATAGGATGCCGCTTTCTGTTGTCTGTTTCCTTTCGCACAGCACAAAAATGAACCGAAACTCTGCATACTAGGATACTTGTTGCACAGTTTCTTTCATTTTCTTAATTTATTATTTAAGTAAAAAAATGTGTTTCTCGTATAGGCCTATTATATATATACATACATACATACATATATATAGCCTAGCTTTATTATGTTTTTCTCCGCAGGCAGAAGCGCTCCAGATGCGTGATATATGATATGATAATGAAAATCCTCATGTTTGTTGTTTGCTGCTTTTTCCGCATGTAAAATTAATCCCCGGGAAACAAATGGTAGTATTTTTTAACGGGTCACAGACACTTATCCTTTCTAATTTAATTCAATTCTAATTTAAAATAATCTTGTCGGTTAATCGGTTAACGAGCGTCGGTTGTCGGTTGGGAAAATAACCGAAATGAACATCCCTAAATGCAAAGTAATTATAACAGCATCATGGTATGAAGCTACATTTGCCAATTACCACCCTATATTACTAATAAAACAATGAAGATAGCAAAGTATGCGGAGAGCATTGTGACTATATTGCTAATGGAATGCATTACACATAAATGAGTAATGCTAAATCAACATTGCCTAAAAATAGTTTACACAATAGAACATCATTTTATTAACAGTACTGCTTTAAAGGTTATATTGAAGTAGTGTTCAACTTCTCAGAGCCCAGAGAAATTAACATACAATCATTTTATTTCCTCAGCCAATAAGCCTTGAACACTATCAGCACCTCTGTGACCTTTAAAGGCATTCCAAGTGACCTTTTTGGTTTTTACCAAGGGTGTTTAACAATTATTTAGTTAACAAAAGTGGCATATTAGGTCTTATATTTACAGTGAAATATTTAGTTAAATACAATTCATTACTATGTTCTGACTCCTTTATATAAATCTAGCGTTTTCAGATATCATTTTATAACTTTGATTTGCCAGAAATAAAAACGTCAACTCTTGAGTAATTAAACTAGCTAATAAAGTCCTCACAACACTAACCTGCAAATGCTTTGGATTCATCCATAGGAACGGCCCTCAGATGGCGCAAGTCACTTTTGTTCCCTACTAACATGATGACAATATTGCTGTCAGCATGATTCTGCAGCTCTTTCAGCCAGCGCTCGGCGTTCTCATAGGTCAGGTGCTTGGCAATGTCATAGACCAGCAGGGCTCCTACAGCACCTCTGTAATATCTGTGAACACACACACACACAGACATTTGAAAGATGCATTCATTATTCAGCAACAAATAACACATTTCTTCCACAATCTAAGGTGCCCAATAATAGTGTGATTACCAAGGAATATTTGGCTGGTCATATGATCACAGTTACGGTGTGTGAAATAAAACAGCTGTTATTAAAGTCTTCATCTTATCTGAGGGTACATCATTAGAGGCCAAACAGTGTTGTTTTCTTATTATTCAAATGCTTCCTACTTCATGCGAGTCTACGTACTCCCATTGTACTATACTTTACTTTAAAAAGGCAAGCATAAATGATTAGAAATCTGGCACAATTATCCACCTTACATTTTTAATATAAGAGCGGGCTAGGCAATTTTTACCCTTGAATGTGCATTGTTTCAGGTGGCAGTTGCTTCCAGTTATTTTAACTATGCAAAAACAATCTATATTATTTTAATTTATTATCATAATCATGAACGCATATGGTTTTAAAAAGTACTGCACTTTGTTATTCTTCTAGTTACCTCACACATCTGAGCTTCCATGTTTATCAATTATTATTTATAAAATACACTATTTAAAACTTTTTACACATATCTAGTCAGGGACAGAGTGCAAGCATGGTCATCTAACATAATTCTGTATTTTTAGCCAAGCAGAATTAAGAATATTTCTATTCTGGTTAATGAACAGTACTTTATGTTAACTGGTCATCATACGTCTCAGAAGAAATAATTAAAAAAACGCACTATTTTAACTCTAATTTGGCTTTGTTTAAGGTATTGTGAGAGTATTGTATTGTAAGATCAATTATTGTCTATCAAATCTTGACAAGAGTGAATTTTTTATATGCCTAATATATCTATATTTTTAACCAACAGGCCTAGAAATTAAATCATTTAGTTTAATACGAGAATTAATTAATTATTCTATTTATACTTTTTTCCCCAAGCACATTTTACCAATTCCAAACCACATCAATCTTAATAATTGTACCTGTAAACGATTGTACCTTTTTGCACACAAAAAGTATTCATAACATTACGGTTGAACCACTGAGGTCACATGGACTATTTTATCGATTTCCTTACTCCCTTTCTGGGCCTTGAATGTGTCAGTCACATTGTTGTCTATGCAGGGTCAGAAAGCTCTTTCATTAAAAATCTTAATTTGTGTTCTGAAGATGAATGAAGGTCTTACGGGTTTGGAACGACATGAGGGAAAGTAATTAATGATGGAATTTTCCATTTTTGGTGAACTATTCCTTTAATAATTATGCATATCTGAATATTAGCCTTTTTTTTTTTTTTTTTTTACTTCCAGCCATTGTTAACAACCAGTGTTGTGGGTAACGCATTACAAGTAACGTGAGTTACGTAATCAGATTACTTTTTTCAAGTAACTAGTAAAGTAACGCATTACTTTTTAATTTACAAGAGAATATCTGAGTTACTTTATTAAATAAGTAACGCAAGTTACTTTTTTTCCAATTTATTGACTGGCAGCTCTCCTGTCCCCATGTTGACAGAAATCAGAAGATGTTACTGTAGTTCTAAAATAGATATGAATATGCATTAATTCATCTCACTCACACACACAAAAAAAAAAACACAGATTCAGTATTCCTCAAAATGAATAAAAATAATGCAACTCAGAATATGACGCAAACCTGCAATAATTAAATGTTAAACAACACAAATATCCTTTATGTATTTAATCCCATTCTATTAACCAATGTCTTTGCTTCTGACCTTCGATGATCCAGTTCAACCGTACTAATAAGCACAAATGACTCTAGACAAACATTCGTGTGTTTTTTAATTGCTGAAGTGTGTTGAAATTTCTTCTTCTGCATTCTACTGTACGGACGTAAATGTACTTTCCCTTCAGCCTGAGGCTTATTCATTTCACTTTTGGTGTGAAAGGCTTTTATATTTGCCAAAAATGTTTCTTTTAAAAACAAACAAGCAAGCCCTGCCCAGATTTTAAAAGTAACGTAACGCATTACTTTCCATAAAAAGTAACTAAGTAACGTAATTAGTTACTTTTTTATGGAGTAACGCAATATTGTAATGCATTACTTTTAAAAGTAACTTTCCCCAACACTGTTAACAACTATAAATCACTTATAAATGACTATGTACAAAATTAACAAAAAACTAATTGTTAAACCATATGATCAGAATATTGACTTGCCGAATAATTATGCACACACTTTTTTATTATATATTGATTTTATTAACTATTACATTTTATTTAAAAATTATATATATATATATTTTAATTGTGCACAAAACAAAAGACATTTTAAAATTAGTTGATGTCTTGTTAAGACTCTATGAAGACACTTACGCTGATGTGATGGCCCTGTATCTCTCCTGTCCAGCCGTATCCCAGATCTGGGCCTTGACGGTCTTGCCCTCCACATGGATGCTGCGTGTGGCAAACTCCACCCCGATGGTGCTCTTGCTCTCCAGGTTAAACTCATTGCGGGTGAAGCGAGAGAGCAGGTTACTCTTGCCCACACCCGAGTCGCCGATCAGAACCACTGTGAATGAAGAGGACACGGGTGCGTGAGATCAACAGATTTTTATGGTGCTTTTAAACGCTATTGTGTTTGCTATTGTCCCTGGAGACACACATGACACTGTAAGAGCTCTTTCAAGCAGATTCAATTTGTGCGCTTGCAGGAACCGGCCTCCCTCCGCCGCACAACAGCAATTAGATTTGAATACTTCACACACAAAGGGTGTGTTTCCACAAAGCTTTTAACAATGAATGAAAAGGGCACGACTGAAGAGCAACTCCCTTTTTCACCCACACAGGTAGGACTTACGAAATACTGGGAACGTTCTGTGTCTCCTGCTGACAATGGCAAAAATGGAACAGATATTACTGAGAAATTATATTTACAGTTAAGTTTAGTAGTTTAGGGCCGGTAAGATTTTTTGAAAGAAATTAATATTTTTATTCAGCAAGGATTCATGAAATTGATCAAAAGTGACAGTTAGAGACATTTATAATGTTACAAAAGAGTTCTATTTCAAATAAATGCTGTTATTTTGAACTTTCTACTTTTAAAAAAAAGAAAAAATGAGTCAGTTTCCACAAAAAAAAATTTATATTAAGCAGCAAAACTTTTCAATATTGCTAATAATAAATGTTTCTTGAGGAGCAAATCAGGATATCATAATGATTTCTAAAGGATCGTGTCATATTAAAGACTGGTGTAATGGCTGCTGAAAATTCAGCTTTGCATCACATGAATAAATTATATTTTAAAATATCATATTCAAAAAGAAAAAGTTATTTTAAAATTGTAATATTTAATTACTGTCTTTACTGTATTTTTGATCAAATAAATGCAGTCTTGGTGAGCAGCAGAGACTTAAAACATAAAAATCTCACAAAATAGTGTGTGAATTGTTTTTAATCTTTTTTTTTTATGAAATCAGTGCAGCCTAGGTGGGCATACTGTAAGAGATAAGAACAAAGCTTTTAACAATGAATGAAAAGGGCACGACTGAAGAGCAACTCCCTTTTTCACCCACACAGGTAGGACTTACGAAATACTGGGAACGTTCTGTGTCTCCTGCTGACAATGGCAAAAATGGAACAGATATTACTGAGAAATTATATTTACAGTTAAGTTTAGTAGTTTAGGGCCGGTAAGATTTTTTGAAAGAAATTAATATTTTTATTCAGCAAGGATTCATGAAATTGATCAAAAGTGACAGTTAGAGACATTTATAATGTTACAAAAGAGTTCTATTTCAAATAAATGCTGTTATTTTGAACTTTCTACTTTTAAAAAAAAGAAAAAATGAGTCAGTTTCCACAAAAAAAAATTTATATTAAGCAGCAAAACTTTTCAATATTGCTAATAATAAATGTTTCTTGAGGAGCAAATCAGGATATCATAATGATTTCTAAAGGATCGTGTCATATTAAAGACTGGTGTAATGGCTGCTGAAAATTCAGCTTTGCATCACATGAATAAATTATATTTTAAAATATCATATTCAAAAAGAAAAAGTTATTTTAAAATTGTAATATTTAATTACTGTCTTTACTGTATTTTTGATCAAATAAATGCAGTCTTGGTGAGCAGCAGAGACTTAAAACATAAAAATCTCACAAAATAGTGTGTGAATTGTTTTTAATCTTTTTTTTTTATGAAATCAGTGCAGCCTAGGTGGGCATACTGTAAGAGATAAGAGGAACACTTACATGTAAAATAATAAAAGATGCTTCAAGGACATCAAATCTGATATATTTAGATTTGTGAAAGTGAATATGATTTCAAAGCTTTTGTTGAGGGAAAGATTATTAGTAAATGACATAAATTCCAGTCTATTCATCACACAGAGATGTTGTGAGACTTCAGAAGAAGACTTGGAACTTAAAATGAAGGTGATTAAATAATGACAATTTAAAAATTGTATTCAATGTAAACCTGAAATAACTTGGGTTAATGTTGCCAACTCGTCAACATGAATCAAGAACAAAATCCATAACAGATGTCTCAGCTAATAATAATATCTGAGTTAGGCACACAGGAATGCACTAGAGACTACTGCTTGGTTTAAAGCTAGTGGACAGACCTGTTTAAAGAGCAGAGCGGTGATTTAACAGCACTGATTGATTCATGGTCAAACAGCAAAAGGTGCACGGACAGCTTAGACCAGAGGTGCCCAAACTCGGTCCTGGAGGGCTGGTGTCCTGCAGAGTTTAGCTCCAACTTGCCTTAACACACCTGCTGGGAAGTTTCTAGTATGCCTAGTAAGATCTTGATTAGCTGGTTCAGGCGTGTCTAACTGGGGTTGGAGCTAAACTCTGCAGGACGCCGGCCCTCCAGGACCGAGTTTGGGCACCCCTGGCTTAGACACACACGGAGGTCAAAGGCAGAACTTTGACTAATGAAAGTGTCAAATTCATGGACATAACCACCGCAGACATCAGATTAGTCAAAATAATACCATTAGCATTCACTTCAGCAGTCGATTACTAAGGGAAATTCTCAAACGTTTACATTTGATCTCCTTCAATCTTGAATAATTGGTTACATATCAAAAATAGGACAAATGAATGATCCGAGTGATCTTCTGAAGCAAAAGAGATTTGATTCATTAGAATAAAGGAGAGTTTTTAAAACCTCCTGAATGCAAACCCATCCTGAGAAGGACCTGGTTTATACAGGTATAACCGGTTTAACTGTGCTTATATTGCTGACACTATTAAGTTTAGATGGTGCACTTTCAAGCCTATATGTTCAAAAATAGGGGGTGACAATTAAAGCTACATGAGAATTACAACGCAAGACATATTAGGAGAAG
This sequence comes from Sinocyclocheilus grahami, assembly GCF_001515645.1. Taxonomy (NCBI): domain Eukaryota; kingdom Metazoa; phylum Chordata; class Actinopteri; order Cypriniformes; family Cyprinidae; genus Sinocyclocheilus; species Sinocyclocheilus grahami. Next base: position 1,742,494 of record NW_015505329.1, read on the forward strand.
CCAATGATGTTGTGTGTTATAAAATCAAGCAAAAAATGGCACTTAGAAATTATTTAAATGTATGCATTTGCCCTGTTGGGAAATCCATAGTAAGAAGGTAGTTGTGTTTTGGAACATGACACTTAAGATGATCATAAGCTGGTTTGCCTGCCACCATGTCCTAAAAACCAGCTTGTCCAGCCAAAGCCAGTGTGACCAGCTGGTTTTTTGCTGGTCCAAGGTGGTCTAGCAGCGACTGAAAAACTTGGGCCTGCTTGAAACAGTTGCAAATCACAGCTTGGATATGCTAATCTGTGTTTTAGGATAGAAAAAGAAGACATCCTATGACAAGGCAGCTGGTGTGCCTCCCACCATGTCCTAAAAACCAGCTTGTCCAGCCAAAGCCAGTGTGACCAGCTGGTTTTTTGCTGGTCCAAGGTGGTCTAGCAGCGACTGAAAAACTTGGGCCTGCTTGAAACAGTTGCAAATCACAGCTTGGATATGCTAATCTGTGTTTTAGGATAGAAAAAGAAGACATCCTATGACAAGGGAGACAAAGCAACACATGAAGACGACATGCAGGAGCTCTTCTGAAAGTCAGCTGCTCTTGAAGTACATAAACATAAACGTGGCGCTCACCTTTAAAGAGATAGTCATACTCGTCCTCTCTACCCGTCATGGCTATAATCTTCTTAACGGCTTAATAACAAGTCCGTGTTTTCAGATATACAGACGTTATGCTCTTCTGGAGAACCACAAGGCGCTCTTCAAGGAAACTTTGTTTATGAGACGCATCAGTTGATCACTTGCGCTTCATTACTACGTGCGTTTCATGCGTTAAAGACTCTCAGAATCCAAAAAAGTATTTCCTTCTGTCGACGGGTATAGCGTACATAAAGTAGCCGTTAAGAAAAACAGGTTCCGAATACGCTAAACATTGCAGCTAATCAACTTTGACACGATGTTGCCGAGCTACCTCAACTAAGTTTCGCCCTGCTGTCTCATCTCAAGGCAAACACTTACGTCATTGTGCTGCGATGTAGCCCCGCCTTTCCGATGATCTTATTGGCCAACTAACCTGTCTATCACACGAGTGTGCCTCTGTGACCCAATGAAATGTTTGATGGGGCTTCCGTACAGGTGTGTAAGGTCACAGGTGTGTCTTTTATAGTTGTCGTCAGGCAATATAAACACAGAGTATAATGATACTAAAATATAATCAATATACGCCTTTGAATAAAACTATAATGTATAATAAAACACGAGGTAGCCTATCAGTACATTAGAAAAATAGCTTAAAAAAAAAAAGCAGGGGCCACGGGTATATTTGAGGTGTGCTCTTCCACATTCAACAGCGTGGCTTCACTCTGCTTCACAGAAGATGATGGGAGGGACCTGACAATGCCACGTAGGAGGCAATGAGGCAGGGCTGTGCACCATTCAGAATTACACACATGAGATTATTAGTCAGTCATCAGTGTTTGAAAATGAAATGCCACTTCAGTAGAAATGTAATTTATATATTCTTTCAAAAACAAAAACGATATATATATATAAACTGAAAACTGGAGTAATGAATGCTGAAAATTCAGCTTTGCCATCATAAATTATATTTTCTAAATAGAAAGCAGTTCTTTTGAATTGTAATAATATTTCACAATATTACTATTTTTACAGTATTTTTAATTAAATAAATGCAGCCTTGGTGAACATAAGAGACTTCTTATAAAGTTCCAGTTAAGAATTGATATATATATATATAGTGGTGTATTTCACAATTAATATAAATAATCATAATTATTCCAACATTTATGATTGCCAGTTCCAATTCAAACTGGTCAAATCTATTAATATTCCAAGTCATATTTATTGAATGATGATGATTCATAAATATTCAGTGTGCATTTTCAAACTTTTGTGAGTAATCAGATTTATTTCCCTTTTTTGTTGGTGTTGTTTGCAAACTGCACTTGAGACTCACTGTGAAAAAAAACCCAATTCAGATATTTTTCACACATAGTTCTGCTTTAATTCTTATTGGAAAATGACATGCTCTGTATATTTCTTTATTGTGTTAACAGCAGCAACTGATAGGGTAGTAGATGCAGTGTAATTTTTCTCTGTGAAACAAAAGTTAAATGTGTCCAGAAGAGTTCTCATCATTTTAGTGACAATGGCATAAATTATAAACCAAGTATGAAAAATGTCCGGATTTTTCATGTTATTCGATTTTTTACAAAAATGTATTTTGTCCCAAGGGGGGTGTTTTGCCCCACAGTTTGGGGGAGAGGGGGTTTAAAATCCCCCCAGTCTGACAAAGCAATTTGGTTTACACATTTACAGCTAAATCAGAGTACATGCATTATTCTTTCAAAATAATATAATCAAATAATTATGAATTACAAAATTATAATAGCCTACAAATATTGTTAGCTAATGCTAACTGGTTAGCTACCTGATGCTAACTTGAGATCATTTTTAAATATAAAGTCCATATCATTTAATCCAACCAACTAGTTAGAAAACATTTGATGGGGAAACAAAGGATTTGATGTTCAGGACAGAGTAACTAACAGTAATTCAGCAATGCCCACAGATTAGGTTTGAAAAATGTTTTTGTCAATCTGAAAATATAATTATAGTTTTGTTAAATAAGACATACTCCCTATCTACAGGCCTTACTATTCTCATATCATATATAACTGTGATGTTCTACAAAACAACAAGCTTTAAAACACTTGTGAAATCCGTTTTCTCTCAAGTTCATGATCACCAGTGTAAGCTTCATGCTGAATATTTATACATCACTCTTGTCAATGTAGCCCATATTTACAACAAAAATGTATCTTGATTTATGGTTATTTTGGGAAAAAGAGTAGGGGGGCATTTCCTCCCTCTACCCTAATACCTGCAGCATCAGCATTCGTTTATAAAGATACAAATCAACACTTTGCTTATAAATCGTTTTTATGTAGATTTTAATAGCACAACATATGAAATTCGTGCTGATTAGTCTTAAATAATAATAAAAAAATCTTTACCACGTGTGTGTGTGTTTTCAATTATCTTCATTAGGCGAGTTGAATAAATCAAATTAAAAACTAAACAGTCTGGATGAACAAGTAAATCAAAAAATATGTTCTTTCCTCAATCTTACGCTAATTAAAGTGATAAGGTTATTTGTCCAGCATCTATTGATCTTAATAACTTGAGTAAGATGAAAAGCTTGTCGTATTCCTCATTTGTAAGTCTCTTTGGATAAAAAATGATGTTAAGTGAATATATGCAAGTATATTCAAAAAAGAAAGAAAGAAAGGTTTGGCATGACATTTCATAAATAATACAAACAAAAATCTCTTACTGAGAGGGAACATTTAACATTTAAATTCATTAAAATTGACATTAATCCTTGTCAAACCTGACAAACATTAAAATGCCTTACATAATATTTAACAATACAAATACGGCTGTCAGTCAATGAAATGGATTTCCTTTCGTTTTTTATCATACTCTTTCTCAATGATAACTCTACTGTACAAGCTGAATTCACAACTCCATTAGGACCCTCATAAGGTCCTTCTATTCGATATGTTCTTTCACAGGTTCTTACAGCAGGCCTGCTTTTCCTCCTGTGCGTCTTCTGCTGGAGCTTTAGGCTGGGATAATGTCACCGCATTGATAGAGCCTCGGGTCACTTCTTTGCTGCTCACCTTTTTATGGATTTCTGAAAGAAAGCGATCAAACAACGACAGCATGATTATGATAATGAAGCCAAGTGCTTACACTATTTCAAGCCCGACTGAAGAGGAGAAACCCAGAGGGCAGGAAACACATGTAAAGTACATGTAAATATGGTGTGATGTGTTCAGAATAAACAGTAGCTACCTGTAAGCACAGTGTTGAACGCTGCCTCGACGTTTACTGACTCCAAAGCAGAGGTTTCCATGAACAGAAGTGGCTGTCAGTCAATGAAATGGATTTCCTTTCGTTTTTTATCATACTCGTTCTTTCTCAATGATAACTCCATTAGGACCCTCATAAGGTCCTTCTATTCGATATGTTCTTTCACAGGTTCTTACAGCAGGCCTGCTTTTCCTCCTGTGCGTCTTCTGCTGGAGCTTTAGGCTGGGATAATGTCACCGCATTGATAGAGCCTCGGGTCACTTCTTTGCTGCTCACCTTTTTATGGATTTCTGAAAGAAAGCGATCAAACAACGACAGCATGATTATGATAATGAAGCCAAGTGCTTACACTATTTCAAGCCCGACTGAAGAGGAGAAACCCAGAGGGCAGGAAACACATGTAAAGTACATGTAAATATGGTGTGATGTGTTCAGAATAAACAGTAGCTACCTGTAAGCACAGTGTTGAACGCTGCCTCGACGTTTACTGACTCCAAAGCAGAGGTTTCCATGAACAGAAGATCATTATTTTCTATAAAAAAGAATGATGAATATCAAGATTGATTTTGGTTGACAAAGTCAGTATTGTGTTAAATGATATATAACATATACTCTCTAAGAGAAGTCCGTAAAAATACAACCCAATGTACTATGAAGGAACTTTCTGTACTAATTATTTTTTTGTTTAACCCATCATTTGAATTATGATTTGAGGGTTTAATGAAATGTCTGTAAATTTTAACAGAAAATGAACTGGTGATTTTAGGACATTATCCATTTTATACAGATTTTATTTTCTTACAGCGGGGGTTCCACTGAATTAAAAAAAATAGGTTAGACTGGATAATAGACTAGAAATGTAAACTACATTCATTTACATTTCCGTTAACTCTAAAACACAATGCAATGCAGTGCAAAATTCAAAATACAGGTAAACACCTTCAAAGTTCCTTCATATTATTCAGTACATTGCGCCTGATTTACAGTACATTTTTACTGGTTTTCTTTAGAGTGAAGTTTTCTTTTTTTTTTATTACTGGCCCTGTATATGGGTGTATAGTGGCTTATTTTACAGTCAGGAGTGCATAGAATATAAAAAACATAAATTTACTATAAAAAATGGTGGTAATCAATTTATAAAACTATCAATTTAGGTAATCTTTTAAAATGTAGTCAAACAAAAATGCAATAATTTCTTTTATTTTTAATTAAAACATGGAGGAAGTATTTTAATATTCCTTAAAAATGTTTAATAAATGTTATAATAATAATAATTATTATTATTATTACTTTAAGAAGTACATTCTACTGTGCAATAGTAATATACATGATTTCATAATTTCTCCAAGTTAGAAAGAACATTTATTTTGGCAGGTTGTAGAGAAAAGCTGAGTTTCTGTGTTTTTTAATAAATTGTATTATTATTATATTTGTTGTAATTTCTTCAAGTTAGGTGGAACTTTCATTTCGAAGGGATGTCGTGAAGACCTTTGAGTTTCTGTGTGAATTTTGTGTAAACTGGTATAATATAATAAGGTGTCTTCAGTAATGACCTGCAAAGTCCTTTGCGTCCGCTGTTGGAACAGATCGTACTGCTGACAGGTCCGTTTTGTTGCCCACAAGCATCACTATGATATGAGGATCTGCGTGATCGTAGAGCTCCTTCAGCCAGCGCTCGACACTTTCATACGTCAAGTGCTTTGAAATGTCATAGACTAGTAGAGCTCCAACCGCTCCTCGATAATATCTGAGATATAGGAAAACAGATCAGATCAGATCAGATGACTGGATTAACTTCCTTTTTTGAGTGAGCAGAACACTGTCATAAAACATGGTCATAAGCAAGATCACATAATGAAGACGGTTTAGAAAAACAACAGGTGAGAAACTAATTGTATAGCAATGGGTGGTGAAACATGATGTGTTACATTTTTCTAAATTTGCTAAAGAATAGATGAATGACAATTTACATGCAGTTAATAATGTATTTGCATACAAACATATTCAGAGTATGAGAGAACTACTTAAAGGGACAGTTCACCTGAAATTCTATTATTATGTCAAATTTAGTTCAATTAAAATAAATGTCATCAGCACATCACCGGACTGCTTTTTTAGTTTTCAAAATAAATTCATATTTTTGCATTAAATTGATCAAAAGTGATTGTAAAGACTTACACATTGTTACAAAGCATTTCTAAATGTTGTATTTTTTGAACATTCTATTCAGTAAAAAATATAAGAATAAAGATAAGATAATAAGAAGAAATGTTTCTTGAGAAGCAAATCAGCATATCAGAATGATTTCTGAAGGATCATGTGACACTGAAGACTGGAGTAATGATGCTGAAAATATAAATAAATTACATATTAAAATGTATTACAGAAATAAATTACATTTTAAAATATATTCAAATGGAAAACTGTTTCGTTTGCAATAATATTTCACAGTATCACTGTGATTTCTTTTACTGTATTTTTAATTAAATAAATGCAGCAGAAGAATGAGCAGAATAGACTTTTTTCAAAAACATTAAGAAAATCACACCTACCCCAACAGTAGTGTATAATGTAAGTAAGAAATACAAATAATTAACTACAGTAAAATAAATCAAATGAATTTATTTTTATTTGAGCTCACAGCTATGGTCACCATTCCCTTTTATGAAAAAGTGTTTTATGTTCCACAGAAGAAGAAGAAAACAACAACAACATGATACTGAGTAATTTACATAATTGTCATTTTTGGGGAACTATGGGCATGTTTACTTGTTTAGCACCACCATTTATTATACCATGTTAAACTCACGCAGAAGTGATGGCCCGGTACCGCTCCAGTCCGGCAGTGTCCCAGATCTGAGCTTTGATGGTGAGACCGTTTAGCTGCACAGTTCTTGTGCTGAACTCCACTCCGATGGTCGTCCGGCTGTCATGATTAAACTCATTCTTGGTGAACCGTGACAGCAAGTTGCTCTTGCCAACGCCAGATTCTCCAATAAGAACCACTGCAAGAAAACATGGAGGTGCGTATGAGTCTGGAAAAGCTTGGTGTATTAAGCTACCAACTACCAAAACTACTGCGTGGTGTATTAAGCAACATTCAGTTGTGTAAAATCAACAATTAGTTGTGGATTAAAAAGCCAGCCACTCACAAACTCATGATGTAATTTGTTGTCTTGGACTTTTGTGGCAAGTAACTCTTCAATAACAAGTGCAACATTGAGAGGCAAAATGTACTGTACAGTCACAAATCTGCATCATTATTATGAAATAGTTCAAGCTTGTTGTTCATTAAAACTTGAGACAGAAGAAGATATAATCATCATATCCTTCTTTCAAAACAAACCAACACTGGATGAACAGTAAGTCCCAGTATAGCACTCCTTATGAAAACTCAGAATGACTCAAACATGTCAAAAGTAAAATCAACACTCCACCCATGTAGGATTATTATGACATTTCTGGGATTGGAGTTAATTTATCATATTATGTCAGGAGAGGGGGCAATTATGCACATAAAAAAGGAAAAATAGTATTAGAAAACAAGAATCATACAAGGTTTAAGCATACAGGTGCATCTCAATAAATTAGAATGTCGTGGAAAAGTTCATTTATTTCAGTAATTCAACTCAAATTGTGAAACTCGTGTATTACATAAATTCAATGCACACAGACTGAAGTAGTTTAAGTCTTTGGTTCTTTTAATTCTGATGATTTTGGCTCACGTTTCACAAAAAGATTATGGTGAGTCTAAAATTAGAATATGGTGACATGCCAATCAGCTAATCAACTCAAAACCCCTGCAAAGGTTTCCTGAGCCGTCAAAATGGTCTCTCAGTTTGGGTCACTAGGCTACACAATCATGGGGAAGATTGCTGATCTGACAGTTGTCCAGAAAACAATCATTGACACCCTTCACAAGGAGGGTAAGCCACAAACATTCATTGCCAAAGAAGCTGGCTGTTCACAGAGTGCTGTATCCAAGCATGTTAACTGAAAGTTGAGTGGAAGGAAAAAGTGTGGAAGAAAAAGATGCACAATCAACCGAGAGAACCGCCGCCTTATGAGGATTGTCAAGCAAAATCGATTCAAGAATTTGAGTGAACTTCACAGGGAATGGACTGAGGCTGGGGTCAAGGCATCAAGAGCCACCACTCACAGACGTGTCAAGGAATATGGCTACAGTTGTCGTATTCCTCTTGTTAAGCCACTCCTGAACCACAGACAAGGTCAGAGGCATCTTACCTGGGCTAAGGAGAAGAAGAACTGGACTGTTGTCCAGTGGTCCAAAGTCCTCTTTTCAGATGAGAGCAAGTTTTGTATTTCATTTGGAAACCAAGGTCCTAGAGTCTGGAGGAAGGGTGGAGAAGCTCATAGCCCAAGTTGCTTGAAGTCCAGTGTTAAGTTTCCACAGTCTGTGATGATTTGGGGTGCAATGGCATCTGCTGGTGTTGGTCCATTGTGTTTTTTGAAAACCAACGTCACTGCACCCGTTTACCAATAAATTTTGGAGCACTTCATGCGTCCTTCTGCTGACCAGCTTTTTGAAGATGCTGATTTCATTTTTCAGCAGGATTTGGCACCTGCCCACACTGCCAAAAGCACCAGAAGTTGGTTAAATGACCATGGTGTTGGTGTACTTGACTGGCCAGCAAACTCACCAGACCTGAACCCCATAGAGAATCTATGGAGTATTGTCAAGAGGAAAATGAGAAACAAGAGACCAAAAAATGCAGATGAGCTGAAGGCTACTGTCAAAGAAACCTGGGCTTCCATACCACCTCAGCAGTGCCACAAACTGATCACCTCCATGCCACGCCGAATTGAGGGAGTAATTAAAGCAAAAGGAGCCCCTACCAAGTATTGAGTACATGTACAGTAAATGAACATACTTTCCAGAAGGCCAACAATTCACTAAAAATGTTTTTATTGGTCTTATGAAGTATTCTAATTTGTTGAGATAGTGAATTGGTGGGTTTTTGTTAAATGTGAGCCAAAATCATCACAATTAAAAGAACCAAAGACTTAAACTACTTCAGTCTGTGTGCATTGAATTTATGTAATACACGAGTTTCACAATTTGAGTTGAATTACTGAAATAAATGAACTTTTCCATGACATTCTAATTTATTGAGATGCACCTGTATTATAGAAGTCTATAAGAAGTATTAAAGGAATATCTCACCCCAAAATGAACATTTGCTGAAAATGTATCACCTTCAGGCCATCCAAGATGTAGATGAGTTTGTTTCTTCATGGGAACCGATTTGGAGAAATTTAGCATCACATCACTTTCTCACCAATGGATCCTCTGCAGTTGTCATCTTGTGAAGTGAAAAGTGGATTGTTTATAAGAAACAAATCCATCAAGGTCTTTTACATTTACATTTAATAATTTAGCAGACGCTTTTATCCAAAGCGAACAGCATTCAAACCAACAAAAGAGCAACAATATAAGTGCTGTGACAAGTCCCGGGTAGTGTAACGCAGCACATGTTAGAGGGTCAAGTTATTATTATTTTATATTGCTTATATATTAAACAATATTATGGACTCATATTTTAGCCAGAAGCAACTGTTTGAAGTTAAAACATGATGAGTTATAGTGATGAGTTACAAACATGCAACTTTTCACTTCACAAGACATTAATTGATGGACTGGAGTTGTTTGCTTTGCTTGTGGATTATTGTGAGGTTTTTATCAGCTGTTTGGACTCTCATTCTGACGGCACCTATTCACTGAAGAGGATCCATTGGTGAGCAAGTGATGCAATGCTACATTTATCCAAATCTGTTCCCATAAAGAAACAAACTCATCTTCATCTTGGATGGCCTGAACATTTTCATTTTCAAAAATTTTTTTGGTGAACTATTCCTTTAATTAATGCACAAATATCTGTTTGCAATTAAAGTGTTAGATATTTGAATGTAATTTCAGATTAAACCACCAGCACAGGTGATAAACATGGCCCTTTAAATGATCGTGATCTTGCATGTTTTAAATCGTTTACTTTAAAACGTCCTGCTCTTTCTGCTTCAATCTAACCGTAATGAAACCAACAAAAAATGCGGGTCACTTTAAGTAGTCTGTGATTTGGTGTTATTTAAAGAATGCTCTAGCGGATCATTGTTTCACAATGGGTTTTAACAGGTACAACAGAAATTTAGCATCACATCACTTTCTCACCAATGGATCCTCTGCAGTTGCCATCTTGTGAAGTGAAAAGTGGATTGTTTATAAGAAACAAATCCATCAAGGTCTTTTACATTTACATTTAAAAATTTAGCAGACGCTTTTATCCAAAGCGAACAGCATTCAAACCAACAAAAGAGCAACAATATAAGTGATGTGACAAGTCCCGGGTAGTGTAACGCAGCACATGTTAGAGGGTCAAGTTATTATTATTTTATATTGCTTATATATTAAACAATATTATGGACTCATATTTTAGCCAGAAGCAACTGTTTGAAGTTAAAACATGATGAGTTATAGTGATGAGTTACAAACATGCAACTTTTCACTTCACAAGACATTAATTGATGGACTGGAGTCGTTTGCTTTGCTTGTGGATTATTGTGAGGTTTTTATCAGCTGTTTGGACTCTCATTCTGACGGCACCTATTCACTGAAGAGGATCCATTGGTGAGCAAGTGATGCAATGCTACATTTATCCAAATCTGTTCCCATAAAGAAACAAACTCATCTTCATCTTGGATGGCCTGAACATTTTCATTTTCAAATTTTTTTTTGGTGAACTATTCCTTTAATTAATGCACAAATATCTGTTTGCAATTAAAGTGTTAGATATTTGAATGTAATTTCAGATTAAACCACCAGCACAGGTGATAAACATGGCCCTTTAAATGATCGTGATCTTGCATGTTTTAAATCGTTTACTTTAAAACGTCCTGCTCTTTCTGCTTCAATCTAACCGTAATGAAACCAACAAAAAATGCGGGTCACTTTAAGTAGTCTGTGATTTGGTGTTATTTAAAGAATGCTCTAGCGGATCATTGTTTCACAATGGGTTTTAACAGGTACAACTATTTCCCCTCCCATACGGAGTAACTTCTCAGTGTGTTCTTATCACAATTGCTTTATGTATTGCTCTATAACTGATTTATTCTTGAGAAAATGAGAAAATACCAATATTACTCTACAACGGCAAAAACAGTGAAATGAATGCTTGCAGATCATAAAACTAACTAAACACCATCGAAAAGAGTCCAAAGCTCCATCAGAGATTTGTATACTATATGGAAGTGTCAAATCTTACCTTTGAAAACAAAGTTGTAGGCCTCATCAGACCCCATATTGTCTCTCCTGTAAGCAGATCTTCCTTCACTAATCGATGTTAGTGCTAGTGCTGCATGAGTCAAAATCCCAACCAATTCCAAGGAAACCTAAGAATGTAAGTTCCCCCTCTCTATGCAGTGGCTGACCTGAAATAGCAGAAAAACAGTAAGGAATATAAACGAAACTCCACCGTTAATGGTGGACAGTTCAGTTTTTTGTACAAGGAACTAGCCCTGTTATTTAGCCTGGCAGTTCCGCTATCAAATGTGCCTTACCTGGGGGAAGTGGGCGTGACTTTAGGTGCGCTCAAGTCAGGTCAAACAGGTAGGGCGAGAGCAGGTGCAGTCATATGAAACTGGGTGCAATAGTGCACCTGTTCAGCCAATGAAACGATGACATACACACCATATGCAACCAATCGTTCTTTTGAAGCGGTTTCTCCTAAGATCAGTAAGGCATTTGTCATGGATTACATGGTTAATTACAGCTTGAACACAAATATTATAGAGAGTTTCTGCAGGTTTTATGAAGGTAGATGTTATGCTTTTTAAGACCAGGAAAACAGAATATAAGGAATAATTTGAATGGAACACAAAACATCAGTATGGTCTATAAATGTAAATGTCTTGAAGATACAACTTCCAATCGATCTCCATTACTTTTGAATTAATTATTCAAGCTTATGGCTTGAATACCTTTGCTCCCAACCACTAGAATATGGAAATAACGTCTACTGTACCTTCTGATCACGCTACAAAAAAAAAGTGACATTCTTCCATCAGAATTTTTGTCTTATTTTATAGTACAAATGTTTAAAGATTCTTAAATCTTGCTTTAGAAGCAAAATGACAATATAAGAAGTCTTGTTTTATGAGAAACTGACCAAAATGAAGTGAGCTTATGATTAAAATGAACAAATAGCTGGCTCAAAACTGTTTTCATACCCCATTGACACATATTTGTTCTTGTTTTAAGTATAACCTCAATTAATTTTGTTCAATTTCTCAGAAAAAGAGACTTCATATCGTTTTGCATCTCAAGTAAATGTACCTCGTTTTAAGGATGCTTAGATATTTGTACTGAAAAACAAGACAAAAACACAAAAGGAAGATATTTTTGCAGATTTAATGCCAAGAGTTTATGAATTCAAGATTTAGTGCTCTGATTTAAGAACTTTTACAGCTTTTACAATTTGTAAAAGTGTGACTCTAAGACCTTTTTAAGAAATGCAGAAACCCCAAACTAAGACAAAGTGATATTTCATTATGACACACACAATTTTCAGCTGAATGAAATGCGTATAAAATATTCCTTATTTTGTATATTTTTGGTTCAACGAATATTACTCCAGACGTAGTTAATAAAAAGCAACAATTTCTTGTTTTAAAGGTAAAATAACAACATGTAACAAAAAATTATTCAAAATGTATTTCATATTGTTGACACTGACTGCAAAAATACTGAGACATAAACAAAGAAATGGAAAATGCAGTTCAAATGTAATTATTAATGATTTATGCAAAGCATTATTTTGGGTCTAATAGCCACACAGTTTGATATAGCAATCATATAGAGTATGCAAATAAATAAAGCCATAGATAATATATTATAAAGGCCAAGATCTTCAGAAGTTTCTGTTTCAATGTACACAAATAAACAGGAGTACATCCTACGACGCTGCCACTTGTGTTAGTGGTTCCTCAAGGTACTGCACTAAAGCTTCAGCCTGTGAACATAAACACAGTTACTTTGATTGCTCATGAAAATACATGCCATGTGAATTTGTTTCTTAGTAAATAGGAGTTATTATATATACACACCAAATCTCACCTTGGCTTTAAGCATCCCAAAGCCTACTGTCTCCTTGGCATACATGCAAAGCAACAAGTTTGCAACACGTGTAATGGCCACCCTGCCCTCCTGTAATATGCAGCACATTGTAAAGAAAACTACTGTAGAACAATACAATAGTTCATCATGTTAGTATTATTTCTGGCATGGTGCAATTCCAAAAAAGCACATATGTTTGGTAAACCCGGACACGGCCTATAGCATCTGCTGTGCTGAATTTGTGCATATCTTGTATAATGCATATGTTATTGCATACGTCAAAGATCAGCATTCACAATCATTTACTATAGAAGTAACCCAACTGTTCAATTTCATTCCTACCATACAATCCATCAGAATGAATTTCAGTTTGTCCTCATTAAAGGCCTGGTGTCCGTTTTTGTCGTAAGCTGCCCAGATGTTGCTGGCAATGGCTGCAGTGACTCTTGCATCAGTGTCTCCATATCCAGAATACGCCAATAGAGAGCCTTCATTATTCAATAACCTAAAATACAACAAAACACAACAATAGCACTTCATATATATGCCTTTGACCTGTAAAGTGGGCAAAAAACTAAAACCAATATCAACCAACTTTAATCATTTTGCCCAATGAACACTAATTCATTAAAGGTAAACAGGTGTTTTGATGGTTTTTAGTGGATGTTTGTCAGTTCTCCTTGAGTTCACGCAGGTAAATATTAAACAAACTTATTTTTGAGTCATGATTTGCTTGAAAGGTGTGTGTGTGTGTGCTATATTTATCTAAAATAATGACATATTTGATTTGTTATGTAATCTAATGCAAAGATATTTCGTGATTTTAAAGTATGGCTCAAGTATGAATATGACATTGCTAATGATTTATTATAATCATAATGATTTAACATCATAATCATAATGATTTAACATGCAAGACGACATTACTCAACAAAATCCAAACGCAACAAAATAACTTAATTTTAATTTAAGAGAACATGTTATAATAACATGTTAATAACATAAATGTACAATATTGTTTACCAATTTATCTGCTAGCTAAAGCTACTGATATGAACAAAGACTGAATTTCATATACTCACAGCGTGCTTTGTACGCCACTGGTGTTTGCTTGACTGAGTACTTGTGTTAATGCTTTAGGACGCAACATAATTTAAAGGAAAACGGCAATAATATTAATACACGTTTAAATTATAGCAAGAACTTCCAGCAGCCCAACAAGAGCATCAGCTGACGCGCTGATGATTCATGGGAAATGTAGTGTCATGGCAGTGCTTGCGAACTACAAAACGTGGCCTACATCACAACTGAACGTACCATGGATGATTTATTGATGTTTTTCGGGTCATTAATAAAACAAAAGAAGGGTTATTTTTTTTTGTTGGTTAAGAAATTAAAAGGTTGTCATTTTAATTTTGAGGCGCAAACAAAACTTTTTTTTCTCCACCTTTTATACTGGAGATTTATAAATGCGTTATAAAATCACAAATAATGGCAGTACTCGAGCGATGTCGTCTTCTAAGCACGCTTTAACTGTTAATTTATTTTTTAACCAAGTTCAAATGTCTATAACTGGATGCAAAAACTAAAAATAGTTTCGAGACTTTTTGTTTGTGCAACAACCTTTAAGTTAAGAAAGCCCTTTGTTAGGGTATTATCACTGAGGGATATCTTAACTTAAATCTTCGACTGGTTCACCCTCATAACTCACAACCTGTTTATAATATACTGTACATATGCACTCTTGAATATAAATATCCTTTATTGGCTTCAACGGTTCCATGAAGAACCTTTAACATCCATAGAACCTTTCCAATGCAAAAGGTTATGTTTTAAAAAAGATTTATTGATATATTCTTTACATTTAAAAAGTCTCTTTTTATTGCTCACTGAAAGGTTCAAGGAACCTAAAATGGTTCTTCTACATCTGGCTTCACCCTTTGGAACCTCGATTTTCAAATTTTGACCAAGTTTTTTTTTTTTTAAGAATCTTAAAAAAAAAAATTTGTTTATTGTAATTGCACCCACAAAAAGCAAATTTTACAGCTGAGCATAATAAACTCAAACTTCACTACAGGATTCACCATGTTTCCAATCCTGGAAATCACAATTTAAAAATTTCTGGTTTTCAATTTTCATATTGTGTGCTTAAGTACATTAACATGAAACTATATTTACAAAAGTTAAGGTATCTAGCTAAAGCAATCATAACGTCTAAAGCTTTGTGATTGTGGAATTAAATGGTTACGTAATGTATCAACAAGAACAAATGACTTGTGTGTGTGACCTCCAAATTAATTAGACAAGAATTAAAAATGTTGCGGTTAATATGATCATGCAATACTTCATAAACTATTAAAAAATGTAAATCGCATGGTGTCATGTAGCCCAACATTGCACAGATCAAAAAACATTAGATTTAAGACAAAATCAGAAGTTAGAAGGAACTGCAAACCCCAATGAATATAGGTTTCTGTAATGTATTTCAAGTTGAATAAAGAGTGGATTATGGACGTGCAGCAAAAAAAAAAAAAGTTCAACATTTTAAATTCACAATAAAACTGTTATTTCCAGTAGAAGGCTGTTGGTTAGCACTGAGAGAAGCTAGCATCAATATCACACTCTAACCCGTCGTTTTTTTTTTTTGCCAGATCAACTTGATGATGTATCCAGTATACAATACAAGTGTGGTCCAGGCACTATGTCAAAACATAAAGATATGATCAAAACAAATGGTGTCTACGTTCGCCACTGCTTGTTAAGCTGAGAAATGTTTTATTGATCCTTTGTTACAACCTTACCCATATGACAAGCCTTTACGGTCAATGTACATTCCTCACAAAGGCAAACGACTAAAGAGATGACTGAATGAAACTGTGACGGGACAGATTAGATTTTGTCCGGTCAGCAGAATATAGGTAATTAATGGGAAATACTAATAATGTTATTAAAAACAACAAAAAAAACGTAAGTACCGATGCATTCCCTCCAGCAAACATCTGTAGCATCTGTTGCATGAGCTGCTGCTGAGCGGTGTTTGTCCCAGCAGCGGGGGTGGGGGCCGGGGCCGGGCTCTGGCCTGAGGGCGGAGGGTTCTCAGGAGGCACATTAAGCGCCCGGTCCTGGTTACGCATCATCTCCTGCATCATGGCTGGGTTTCGTGCCAACTCCATCGTCTTAAGTAAAAAAAGAATGTTACTAAAAACTAATCAGTTCCTTAATGCAATGAAGCAAATGCACACCTTTTATTGGTGCAAGTTGGAATAAAGAACTTTGTGAAGACAAATATCACTCACTTTTTATTATTGCAAACAATTCAATTAGCTTGTACATTTCCATTCTGTAGTACAAGTCCAAAAACATACCTGTCTCATGAGCTCTGGGTTGTTAAGCATGTGTGAAATCTCTGGGTTGCGCTCCATTAGTTGCTGCATCTGTGGATTTGCCACTATCATCTGCCTCATCAGGTCAGGGTTGGACATCATGCTTTGCACAAGCGGGTTCTCCATGATCTGAGACAGCATCTCAGGGTTGGACATGAGCTGTCGCTGCATCTGTTGCTGAAGCTCCATGAAGTTGGCAGATCCCATCCCAAGGTTACCCAGGCCCGAGAGGTCACCAAACCCAGCTGAAAACACACAAGGAGAACCAGCGTGAAACAAACAACCCTCTACATTGCGAGTAAATCACTCGCATATGCGACTAAATCTTACTCTGGATGACTAAATGTCTAGCATTAGCCATTGGCTAATAAATTCTTAGATTTTACACGCCAGTATGTGTGTGAGAGGCGTTCAACACAGATTTTCACTCGATAAACACGCTGACTGAGCGCTTGAGAGTTTAGCTCTCCGTCAAGCGATCTGTACTATTTGGATGTGCTCAATGGATCATGTCATGTACTCCATAGATGCGCAGTATGTAGCACGCAGCGCACCTGTATTTGACGTACCGTAAACTAGTGTGAAGGCACATGACTCGCCGTCGCTTTACTGATAGCTCTGTGTTTCTCACACATGCAAAGAGAGAGAGCGAGAGTCTTGCATACCACGCTGAATTGACGCGCTACATGTAAACCATATTCTTTGTTGTATTTTCCTGTCAAAATAACAGTTAATTTAGAATTATTCAGCTTTTAAGAACAAGCAGAAGATATGCCGGTTTCTCGGCAGTGGACGGAGCTAATGCGCGGACAGCTCTCGTTGGCTGGCGCTTATCTATTACCGTCCCTGTTTTGATTTCAGCAAATCAGTTCGAGTGAACGCTGACAACGTGATCAATATTCATGAACCCAGCAGATAATAGTAGTAGTAGTATCTTTTAATAATAATTACTATTACCTATGACCAACAATATCTTAAACACCACCACCACCAGTCCTAAGTTCAGTTAAAATGACAAATTTGCATTCATTTATGGTTACCGATTTTGAGTTCTAATCACTAGTTCTATCATTAAACAGTGCTTAATTATCATAATATCATACTATAATGCTTGATTGGCTGAAGTTAAGAGTGCACATTCAGTTATTTAAGAAGCGGTTCCATTTTACAAAGATAAGCGGATTGGGTGGAATCATATGTGTGTGTGTGTGTGTGTGTGTGTGTGTACTTAACCATATTTTGGGGACAAATTTGTACCCAAAAGTGAGCAAAACCTGACAAAATCGTTTGTAAAACTGTTATAAAAATAAAGTAAACTTTTTAAAACATTTAAATGCAGAAAGTTTTCTGTGAGGGGTAGGGGTGGGTTTAGGTTAAAAAGTGTATAACTATCTGTATATAAAAACAATAGAAGTCTATGTAATGTCCCCATTTAGACAGCTAAGTAAATGTGTGTGTGTAAAATAGTATATCAGTCTGGCGACTAAACAAAAAAAGTTTACTAGCCAATGGCGATTATATTGCCACGGTGTGCGTAGAAGGTTGCAAAAGCAAAATAAAATTACAGAACTGTCTTACAAAGAACAAAATACTACATTAGGATTCACAGTATTTGTATTTCAAACAATTATTTGTAAAAAAGAAACTAATTTAGAAAAAAAATCAGCCAATAAACTGGACAAATACTACATGGCAAAATGTCACCACAACAATATTGTAAAATTACATTAAAAACAGACAATGAGCTGATCCACAATATAAACAAACACAAATTGATATATATATAGATTTTTAAAAAAAATTGTGTGCGTGTATATACAAGTTTGAATAAATTAGGAAATAGGTCACAGGGCTCGCAATTTTATTAGGTCATTTTTTATTAGTTTTTCTTTTTTATATTATTTATTTTATAATATTAAACTTAAATATTTTAGTTTTAGTTTCAGTCATTTTAATTCTTCAGTAGTCAGTACTTATTTCAGTTAGCTGCCAAGGCAACATTTATTTTCTATTAGGTTTAAGTTTAAGCTTTTCGTCTGATATTTGTATTTTATTTTAATTCAACTAACAAAAACCCTGTTGATAATTGTAGTTAACTATAACAGCACTGGTTGCAACACAAAACACAAACAATATTATGAAATTACATTTAAAAGAGACAACGGGTTGACATCTAACATAAACAAACTTAAAAACATTACTCACCTAGTATATTGGGTGGCTGTGTCGGGGTTGGGGACGGCCCACTGCTCTCGGGAGTGCCCAGGTTGCTGGCCGGGCTGGGGTTAGCGGTTTCAGCTGTGTTACCCTGTGATGGTCCAGGGCCAGAAGAAGCAGATGTCTGCGAACTACCACTTGAACTCCTAAAAGGACAAAACACTCTAAATGTGAGCCATCCATAATGTGCAGGCATTGTCCTACAACACATTATGGGTTCGCATATGAAAATACCAGTTGTGTTTTGACCCTAAAAGCAGGTCATCTTACTTTTGTGCGGTTTTGATGACCAGGTGAACCGTGAGTCCGTCTTTAATGCCATGCTGGCCGAGCGTGTCTCCGTCCTTCAGGATCTTACCGGCAAAAATCAGAACCAACTGGTCCTGCTTCGCCTTAAATCTTTTGGAGATTTCCTCTTTAAACTGTTATGAGGACATAAACATGCGGTTATGATGTTATACGTGAAATCAGAGCAATAAAACCTCACTTTTGTGCAACATCACGGTCTCTTTTATCAAAACGGATCTCGTAAACATCAACATTAAGCAGCAACTGGTCAAATGAACTGGCATAAACACTGCTAGCATCACCAGAACAGGAAATGCTACCTAACATGTTATTTAATTTATCCTTATATTCTTGAAGTCAACAATACAAAGCAAAACAGAAAGAGCGCGACCAAAGATGACAGACTAGAACCTTCTGCCTGAGCAGGCCGTTTCTTTAACGACAGCGGCTAGTCAGAAAGCCTTACTTTACAGGCGTTTTGAAAGACCAAAAACTTTTAAGAAGACACTCCAAATAACCTAATTTAAGCAATAGCATAAGTGGAAGTCACTCTAAATATCCCCTGCGACGAGTTTCGGCTTTGGACTGTTCGTCGTCAATCGTTAGCTCTCCGGCTAAAGCTGTTAAGGTTAGCCGCTGGTGTAACGAACGCCCGGGTGATACAAACAACAAGAAACCGCCAAAAAAATCACCTGTGCGACAGATGAGTCCTCAGCGATGGCTATTTCTTCTTTATCCTTCGGTGTTTTGACGGTGACCTTAATGATAGTCGCGCTAGCGGCGGCATTTTCCTCAGTGTTAGTCTCCACGGCAGGATCCGTGCCGCTATTCTCCGCCATCTTTACTCTTCTTTTACTTCATTACATCATCGAACCAACAAGCAGCGGGGAAAAGTGCTGCAAACGCCGATTGTTCCACAGCGCCATCTGGTGGCGTGGAGTGTCATCGACTTCACTACACATGCAGCTCTCACTGCATTGCATTTGGAAACAAAGATGAAGTTCTCAAGGTGAATGCATACCTTGACTCTAGGGGTCTAACAACTACAAATCAAGTCAGGAATCTTGGTGTGATTCTGGAGACAGACCTTAGTTTCAGTAGTCATGTCAAAGCAGTAACTAAATCAGCATACTATCATCTCAAAAACATTGCAAGAATTAGATGTTTTGTTTCCAGTCAAGACTTGGAGAAACTTGTTCATGCCTTTATCACCAGCAGGGTGGACTATTGTAATGGTCTCCTCACCGGCCTTCCCAAGAAGACCATTAGACAGCTGCAGCTCATCCAGAACGCTGCTGCCAGGATTCTGACTAGAACCAGAAAATCTGAGCATATTACACCAGTCCTCAGGTCCTTACACTGGCTTCCAGTTACATTTAGGATTGATTTTAAAGTACTTTTACTCGTTTATAAATCACTCAATGGCCTAGGACCTAAATACACTGCAGATATGTTCACTGATTATAAACCTAACAGACCACTCAGACCATTAGGATCGAGTCAGTTAGAAATACCAAGGGTTCACACAAAACAAGGGGAGTCTGCTTTTAGTTATTATGCCGCCCGCAGTTGGAATCAGCTTCCAGAAGAGATCAGATGTGCTAAAACATTAGTCACATTTAAATGCAGACTCAAAACTCATCTGTTTAGCTGTGCATTTACTGAATGAGCACTGTGCGATGTCCGAACTATATTTTATGTATAATCGTTTTCTATTCTTAACCGTTTTAAATTCATTTTAATCCTCTTAAATCAATTTTTTATCATTTTCCTTGTTTTATCGTTGTGATTTTTATTTTTTTTCTTTTCTTTTATGTGAAGCACTTTGAATTACCATTGTGTATGAAATGTGCTATATAAATAAACTTGCCTTGCCTTGCCTTGTATGAAATGATTCAAAGTGTGCGGTTATTAGCACCTTATATAAACCATCCAGAAAAACATCTGTGTGTATTTTGTAAGCCATTTAATTTCAAATGTTTTTTTTTGGCATCTCTTGGCATTAGCTGCATCGCTATTGTGTGATGGGGTCAATCTGACCCAAACTCGATTTTCAAACTGCTCAAAATACTGGTTAAACTATTTGTTTCTTCTTGAATGTTTGTGAATAGTTCTCATTTAGGGTAACGAAGCACACAGTGTCTTCAGGACATGGCTGCAGCGTCAACAAAACTACAGTGAGAATAAAAGTTACGCCTTCTTTCTTTGCGGGAACATTTGGGCGGCGTTATGCAAATCTTCCCACATCGTGACGTAGGTATGTGGGGGGCGTGTTAGAACGAGCCGTTTTAGGTAGGTGTGGTTAACTCTTAACTTTTATAAAGAATATCTCTTTGGATTTGAGACTTTAGTCTTTGCAACTTTACAGATCTTCTTTATGCATCAAGAGCTTGTAACACTCCAAAGAGCAAGGAAAAATTTAAATCGTATTATATGACCCCTTTAATTGCAAAATGCCTTTTTGATATGTTCAGGTCTTGTGATTTTAGGATACTTTGGGTAGATTTCTGGATAGAACTTTAAAAAACATTCCATGAAAGATGCAGAAATTTGGTTAGAGTTAGATTATGTTAGTACACAATGTATTAAAAACATTTTTTAAAACACCTAAATGTTATGAAACCACAGAGCCCCTGCCTAAACGGACACAGTGTTGGTAAAATGGGAAAAATTGTAATCACAACTTTTCTTTTATTTTTTTTTCTCTCAGCTCATATCTCACATTTAAAAAGTAAGTTAAAAAGTCACAATTACCTTTTTATTTTGTTAACTACTTAATGCAAGATATAACCCCCACAATTCTGAGAAGAAAAGTCAGAATTGTGAGATATAGACTTTATTTCATGGTGGGGGGGAGATGTAAATTAAGAAATATAAGAAAAAAGTCAGAATTATGAGATACAAACTTGGAATTGTGAGAAAGCCAGAAAAGAGTTTATATCTCGCAATTCTTTTTTTTTTTCTCAAAATTGTGAGATATAAGCTTAAAAATGCAAGAAAAAAGTCGAATTGTGAGATAAAAAGTGACCTTTTTTATTTTATTTTTTTCCATTCCATGGGGGAAATGGGCTTTTTTTTATGATGGAAAGATGATCTGAGAGGAAAAAAAACTATTTCAGTGCTTTTGTGAGTGAGCACAAAGTTTCTTGGGTGAACGCTATACTTTTATTAGAGAATTCAAAATTACTGAAATATAATTTTTTGTCATCTCAAACCCAAAGAGCAAATGGCCAGTACTGTGTCAGATTCTGGGTTTTCTGTGCTCCAGTCCGATGTGTTCTGTATCCCAGTATATGAAAGGGAAGCTGACGCACATCCACACAGCTCTTGGAGTGAGTCAGACACATTAATTGCAAAATACCTTTTTGATATTTTCAGGCCTTCTGATTTTAGAATATTTTAGACAGATTTTATTTGAACATTAAAAAAGATAATATTTCACAATTAGGTTATGATGCAGTGCAATGTATTAAAATGTTTTTAAAACACTTAAATGTACCGAAAACATGACATTCAATTTATGTATTTGGATCCTAAAAAATTATTAGAACTAAGCTGCAACTTTTAGTTCCAGTTTTTAGTTGCAAATGTTAATACAACCAAATTCAATTTATACAAACAATGTCATATAAAATTAACACTTTAAATGGCCACAACAATGAAAATTTTCAGTTGTTCGACTAAAATAAAATATTTTGGAAACGTTGCAAAAAAAAAGGTATCTCAAGCTGTCAGGACTTACAATGTCATTGCAGTAGCTGTATACATTCTTAATTTTATATCTTGAAGTTTTTCAGATTCCTGACAGCTGGTGGCATCACTATATTTTTCTCTTGTTTCATAGATTGTGCAAATTATTATTAGTGTCATCAATATTGTGGCGGAGAATTTGTTCTCATGGGTTAGGTCCTATAGTATATATACATTTTCCCATGGACCATTTTGGCTTGGTGGTGTGGTAAGACTTGGGTCTCATTTTGACCTTATATTTAACATTTCATTCAATTTTTTTCATAAATTTTGAAAGCACATATATGTTTCTTTGTTTTCTTTTGTCTATTAGTTCCTAGTAGTTGGAATAGTGTGCATTCTGCAGGCTATGTTTCCCAGTACTTGTCTGGTGAGTATCTATGAAAGCCATGCCTACATTATATCTGTGTTAATATGATATTTCTGGCTCTGTTTTGTTTTGTTTTAAATATTGTTTGTGTTTTACAGCTGGTCATCACAGTGGTTCTGAATGTAGTCAGTACTGCACTGGCTCTCACAGCTGTTGTGCTGTATTCAATGGACCTGGCCGTGGAAAATAGTACTGCAACTATATTCTGCAACTCCTACGTTTATTTTTCGCAGATTGATTACAAGGATTTGCCTTTCACAACACAGAAACAAAGGACCAAAATCTGTTTAGACAGTGTAAGACAAGCTACAACAAATATGTTGATAGTTAACTCCAAAAAAATAAAAATTAAGTCATTTTTATTTAAATAAGCTGACACTCTGATCTTTACTCACCTAGATGATGCTGGGAGAACTAGATATCATGATGGTAGTGCTGTCTGTCCTTCAGCTCTGTGTGACCATCAGTTTCTGTGTTTTGACTGGAAAAGTTTTGTGCAAGAAGGATGAAGATGCGAAGGTACTGAATCAGCAGCACTATTACAACAATCAATCAGTCAGATCCACTGATCGTGAGAGTTTCAGAGAGCTGCTCTGTGTGTTTATAATTGTTTGTGGTTTTGCAGTCGGTGGAGGATCCAGAACTTCACAAGCCGCTCCTGGAAGACTCCACTGCTGGTGCTGCGTGACAAGATGAACAAAAATAATCAAAGTCATTTGTTTTGCTTGGCATTTTGTGTCTCAATATTGTAGTGAAATGATTTAAAGAACATCTCCTTCCTTCTGCAACGCTCTACTAATTGGGCCAGATTTACTAAACAGGGCAAATTTAGCATGAGAACGCAATCGCATAAAAGCTCCGATGGGAGAGGAAAGTTCTAATCTGATAATGCGCAAATTAAAGAACACAGACGCAGTCAGCGCATTTCCATAATAATCAATGCAATCTACCAAGAGCAGCACAAATTAGCAAGCAGAGCCGAGGATTTTTTTGTTCTTCTTTCTTTGGCATTAGATCAGTGGTTCCCAACCCTGGTCCTGGAGGCACCCCAACACTGCACATTTTGCATGTCTCCGTTCTCTGACACACTAATTTCAGGTCTTGGAGTCTCTACTAATGAGCTGATGACCTGAATCAGGTATGTTTGATTAAGGAGACATGCAAAACGTGCAGTGTTGGGGTGCCTCCAGGACCAGGGTTGGGAACCACTGCATTAGATAATGACGCAAGTAGCCTACCAACTGACTATACTACAGGCTACTGACCACAGCAAACCTTAGTAACATGCATGATTAATTTGAATAGTAGACTAATCTCCTCTCATTTGCATCTAAGGAAAACTCCTACAAATGCATATGTAAAAAGTTTAGCCGCAAAAATAACTGTGTAAATCGCTAATTTTGCCCCTTGGTAAATCCTGACAGTAGTTTTTTAACTCCAAAAGAGAGATTTAGCGTAAAATGTAGTAAATTTGGCCCTGGTGTTTAATTAAACTTTTTTTCTACGAACAAAAGTGGTGTTATTCATTGTTTTCTATATATCGATACAGATTAGTGGATGTTATCTTTTATTACCTTTTCAATTTTGTTGCAATCTTTGTGGCCACTTTTATATAGGCCTAACTAATGAGTGGAGCACTTTGGCATCAACCCTTTTTGTGTATTTTTTCTTACGACTTCCCTATTGTTTCACGTTTAACAATTAAAATACTTTAAAAGTAGAAGATATTTTAAAAGACATAAAAGTTTTATTTTATTTGATCTTTTCTGCCCTAGCAACAATAAAGTCAACAACCTTTAACATGTTAATCTGAACCCCTCTTTTATAGATAAGAACTTCAAAATATCTTCTCTTGTCCTAAAACATGAAGCAGATTTTTATTCATCAGTAGCTATGATTCAATAGCAGCTGAAAACCGTCTCAGGTTACTTATTTTTACCATGATTCCCTGAGTAGGGAACGAGACACTGCGTCCTCTAGGGGTTGCTATGGGGGGAAAGCCTCGTCGTCGTGACCCGTGTCTGAAGCATACATTGAAGAAACACCAACTGGTTGGCCGGCGACAGCCATGACGTCACTACCGGTGCGACTATAGTATAAATAGGTGCCGGGAGCACACATCATTCACTTCTTCGTCTGAAGCTTGAGTCCGCAGCATGGCAAGAAACGGCGGAACCGGGGTTTTAAACCACTCAGAAAGAGCACGAAGCTGTTGCGCGTAGCCCTTACCGTACAGGATATTAGAAAAGTGGGCAAAGGATAACATGCACACTTACCACTTATGTGGATTTAAGAAAGTGGGCAAAGCATAACGTGCACACTTACCAGCTATGTGGATTTTAGAAAGTGTACAAAGACTTTACGTGAACACTTACCATAACATGGATTTAAAAAATACCGTTCTAAGGGGTTCTCGTGGCATTCTGAAAGAGTCAAGCCTCGCCGTGGCGTGATCCATAACCTTTAATAGCTCGTCATTCGCAGGGCAGGAGGATTGAGAAGTCTCAGCCTCAGCTTCTTCGCTCTTCCATTTCCTGCTCTTCCTGGGCTGAACCCAGCAGAGCACTGGCCCCTGGATCAGATGATGTTAAAGAGAGGACATCATCCTCTGGTGGCTGTTTCTCGCCCGCCGCCGATGAGCGCGAGAGGGAAAGCCCTTCTTTAAACTCATCGGCCAGGTCCACCTGAGATCCCCACGTGCTCATTCTCCTCCGTGCCTCAGCAAGCTCTTTACTCGAATAGAGTGACAAACGAGAACAGAGCTTTCTCATTGGAAAACGCTCGCAATGCACGCAGATTGCCCCCTCGAGGACATCGCGTGCGTGTTCTTCGCCCAAACAAACAATGCATAGATTGTGTGTGTCATCGGGTGTCAAATAGCGATGCCACGGATGAACACACCTTCTAAATGCTCTGCTAGTGCTCGCCATAATGAATAGAGATAGCTCTTACTTTTTCCTTGGAAATACACGCTTCAAACAGAACAGTCAATGAAGACAAAGAAGAGAATGATGTGTGCTCCCGGCGCCTATTTATACTATAGTCGCACCGGTAGTGACGTCATGGCTGTCGCCGGCCAACGAGTTGGTGTTTTTTCAATGTATGCTTCAGACACGGGTCACGACTAGGCGTTTCCCCCATAGAGGATGCAGTTCGAAGTTCCCATGAAAGGGAACCAAAGTTACAATAGCATGCCCATTTCTATATGGAGAAAAAAAAATTGATTTCTACATGGAATTTTTAAAATGGAAAACATGCCTAAAGTTGTTGTGTGGGATTATCCTCTATAAATAACTTAAATCCAGGACTGGTTGGGTGGAGAAATGATGCCTGAAGCTCTGGCTTCTCCAATAGTATGTTCCTGCACAACCGGAGGCTGCAGTTTCAGGACCACAGTTCTAGGACCGCAGTTCTAGGACCCTATGCTTTTGTAACAGCGCCACCTACCGAATCGGATCACTAAAGATGGACAGCAATCAGAGTGAGTAACTTTACCGATTTTCAATTAAGTTTTATTTTTAACCTTAAAACTATGCAAAGTTTAAGTAGCCAACGTGAGAACTGCTAAGAAATAATAATTAATTCCCGATTGCTAGTTTTATTGATTGTTACGATGTTCTTAATTCGTGGCCATGACATGAATTCAGCTAAACCTTGTTGACATAATGACTACAATAAGTAAATCTAGCCAGCACATTAATTAAACTTAAAAAGATGATAAAAGCATGTTTTTCAGATTTACCTGTAGCTTACTGTATTAGTGTGAAAACATGTTTGATACTCATTGTTTTAGCATATTAGTTAAGTATAAATCATCTTTCATAATTAA